>NC_092370.1:147219525-147526192 GCF_030028105.1 Mobula birostris
TATTGAGTATAAGAGCTGGAATGTTATGATGAGGTTGTATAAGGCATTGGTGAGGCCGAATCTGGAGTATTGTGTTCAGTTTTGGTCACCAAATTACAGGAAGGATATAAATAAGGTTGAAAGAGTGCAGAGAAGGTTTACAAGGATGTTGCCGGGACTTGAGAAACTCAGTTACAGAGAAAGGTTGAATAGGTTATGACTTTATTCCCTGGAGCGTAGAAGAATGAGGGGAGATTTGATAGAGGTAGATAAAATTATGATGGGTATAGATAGAGTGAATGCAAGCAGGCTTTTTCCACTGACTCAAGGGGAGAAAAAAACCAGAGGACATGGGTTAAGGGTGAGGGGGGAAAAGTTTAAAGGGAACATTAGGAGGGGCTTCTTCACACAGAGTGGTGGGAGTATGGAATGAGCTGCCAGACGAGGTGGTAAATGCGGGTTCTTTTGTAACATTTAAGAATAAATTGAACAGATACATGGATGGGAGGTGTATGGAGGGATATGGTCCATGTGCAGGTCAGTGGGACTAGGCAGAAAACGGTTCGGCACAGCCAAGAAGGGCCAAAGGGCCAGTTTCTGTGCTGTAGTTTATATGGTTCTATGGTCAGCTACAAATGAGCAAAGGATAAGCTCCATAAGAGTAGTTGATCAACAAGGATAAGGTAGACATCATCTCCAGTTAAGGAAGATGTAAACTACAAAACAGCATAATATTAGGAGATAACACACAAAATGTTGTTGGAACTCAGCAGGTCAGACAACGACTATGGAAATGAATAAGCAGTTGACATTTCAGGCCAAAACCCTTCTTCAGGACTAGAAAGGAAGGGGGAAGATGCCAGAATAAAAAGGTAGAGGGAGGGTAGCTGGAAGATGATAGGTGAAGCCAGGCATGTGGGAAAGGTAAAGAACTGGAGATGAAGGAATCTGACTGGAGAGGAGAGTGGACCGTAGGAGAAAGGGAAGGAGGAGGGGACACAGGGAAAAAGGAGGCATCAGCTGAAAATACCAAATTAGATCCACCTGGAACAGAAGTAGGAGAAACAGCAGGTGAAAAACTAGAAAGATGCATAAATCAGATGAAAAGGGGAATAGATAAACCTTAAAAAAGCGGATTAGCTGCCAAAAAGCAGGCGGGCAGTAATAAAAGACATAAGGTCCTCAGAATCTACAAAAGAACTGGGGATCTGCTAGACTTGCGGGTGGCATTACCTGCCAAATTGCAGGTAAACAGCTGGAAAAATTGGAGGATAAGATACACTGCAGATCAGCAATACAAGATCAGAGAATTGCAAAATATTAGATTTAGATTATGAGAACACTCAGTCCTTGTTTATTGTCATTTAAAAATGCATGCATTAAAAATGATACAATGTTCCTCCAGAATGATATCACTAGAAACACAGGACAAATCAAGACTAAAACTGGCAAAACCACATAATTATAAAAGCAATACCGTAATTTTATAAAGAGCAGACCATGGGCACAGTAAAAAATAAGGTCTCAAAGTCCTGATAGCCTCATCATCTCACGCAGACAGTAGAAGGGAGAAACTCTTCCTGCCATGAACCTCCAAGTGCCGCAAACTTGCCGATGCAGCACCACTGGAAGCACCCGACCACAGTGGACTCTGAGTCAGTCTGAAAACTTCGAACCTCCGACCAGCCCTTCGACACTGAGCACCAAGCACCATCCTCTGCTGAGCGCTTCAACCCCGCCCCGGCCACCAAGCAACAAGCAAAGCCGAGGACTCGGGGCCTTCCCCTCCACAGATTTCGGATCACAAAGTAGCAGCAGCAGCGAAGCAGGCATTTCAGAGTTTCAAAAGATGTTCCTCCGTGTTCTCACGTCCGTCTCCATCAAATCAGGATTGTGCACGGCATCCTACTTGACAAATAACAGACATCACTACCAGAGTGGCCACTGTGAGCTGCGTCGCGCTGCCATCTTCTCCTCTCCTCCAAATATCTTCTTCGCTAAATATTAGGTAACCCAATAGCAAAAGTGCAGCTAGAAAAGACACGAGATCACTTCCAAAAGACAGGGTTGTCAAAAATAGAGGAAAAACCTGAAAGAAAACACAGGAGATAAGCAGTAGAGGAGCAGGAAATCAACTCCTAGCAAAGGATGGAATGGCATCTGCAATGAAATGTACCACTGGTACAAAATGGTGAAGATTAGACATCAACAGAGCATGATATCTGATAAAAATGAGTGCGAGATCAGATACAAAAAGGGAACGGTAACAAAGGAGATGAGATAAACTGCAAGATCTAAGAGGTCAACAACAACAAGGAAGAAACAGGTAATAATCTATGTTCAAGCTGGAGCTCAGCTATGATACAGTGGCAGGTTAGAATATAGAACAGTGCAGTACATGAACAGGCTCTTTCACCTATGATAGCTGTGCTGACTATAATGCCTAGTGCCAACCATTAAGCTGATGCTGAGATACATCCTAGGTTGCGCAGGGCCATATCGTCGGTGATGTAACCTGGGGTCATCAGGTATTTTAGGCCTTTCACCATCAGACACTCTCACCCAGGTGACCTAGCCAGGGTTAATCAGGCCTCAGCTTGTGACCCAGTTGTACTGGTTCGGGTCACCGCTCGTGGTCCATGGCTATCTTGAGGCTTTCTCAGCAGCCTCTGACAGAATTGATTGGTCTTTTCTTTGCAGCCCTATAATGCCATGGAGAGAGTAGGCTCTTCAGTGAGCAGCCAGCAAAACCTCTACACCCCACCTCTATAGGCTCGCATCGTGCCCTCTACCCCTGACTCTGGCATAGCTCTACCAGCTCCTGGTATTTGGCTTTCTTACATTTCAATGGCTCCTCAATCTAGTCTTGGCAAGGAACTGTCAGCTCTACCACAACCACCTGCTTTGAGGTTTCTAATAGAATGACCATGTCATCATCGTCAGGGATGATGATGCACTGAGGTCCAAATAACATCAGCTACAGATGAGAAGGTGAAAAGCCAAAAGAGTGAGTGAGGTCAAAAAAGGGCAAACACTTACAAAATAGCAAGCAATGTCAATGGATAATAATGTTGATTGGACAGCATGGCAGCACAGTAGTTAGTGTAATGCTTTACAATGCCAGCGACCCAGGTTTAAGTCCGCTGTTACCTATAAGGAGTTTGTACAATCTCCCTGTGACCATGTGGGTTTCCTCTGCATGCTCTAGTTTCCTCTTACATTCCAAAGAAGTATGAGTTAGGATTAGTAAATTGTGGGCTTGCCTGTGTTGGCACTAGAAGCATAGTAACCTGCCTCCAGCACATTCTTGGATAGATAAAGCTAATCTGTTGTCAAAAAAATGACAATAAAGAATGATAAAAGATAGGCTAAAAGTGAGCAGGGATCAGCTAAAGAAAATGGGCAGCAGAACACTTGATGGTCAGCTGGAAAACAGCAGAAAGTCAACAACCAAAAGCCAGGTGAGCAAAGTAACACAAGATCACGTATAAGACAGGAGAGAAGCTACAAAAGAGTGGAGATAAAGCTAAAGATACAGATCAGAGACAAAAGAGAGGCAGTAATCTACATCAGTGTAGGAGGTCAGCTATAATAAAACTGTAAGACATCTGCATATGAGCAGGAGATACACAACAAAAAAAACACTAGATCTGACAGAAAGGTAGGTGAAATACTTGCAAAGATGTAAGATACAAAAATAATCTACATAGAAACAAGGGCCATCAACAACGAAAGGACAGAAGATCAACTAAAATAAAGGGCAATATTAGTTACAAAAGTGTGGGAGATCAACCACTGATGCCCAGGAACAGAACACTACAGTAAGTGGTGGACACAGTCCGATCCATCACAGGTAAAGGCTTCCCTGCTACTAAGCACATTTACAAGAAGTACTACCACAAAAAACTGTATCTAATATCAAGAACCCCCACCATTCAGCCCATGCTCTCTTCTCACTGCTACCACTGTGCAGAGGGTACAAGAGCCTTATGACCCACAGCATCAAGTTTAGGAACTGTTGTAACCATGCAAACATCAGGCTCCTGAACCACCATGGATAACTTCTCTCACCTCAACTCTGAACTACTTCCACAAGCTACAGATTCACTTCCAAGGATTCCACAACTAAATCCTGGAATGGTGTAATAATAACAGAGTTGTCGTGATGGGAGATTTTAATTTCCCAAATATCGATTGGCATCTCCCTACAGTAAGGGGTTTAGATGGGGTGGAGTTTGTTAGGTGTGTTCAGGAAGGTTTCTTGATGCAATATGTAGATAAGCCGACAAGAGGAGAGACTGTACTTGATTTGGTATTGGGAAATGAACCTGGTCAGGTGTCAGATCTCTCAGTGGGAGAGCATTTTGGAGATAGTGATCATAATTCCATCTTCTTTACAATAGCATTGGAGAGAGATAGGAATAGTCAAGTTAGAAAAGCGTTTAATTAGAGTAAGGGGAATTATGAGGCTATCAGGCAGGAAATTGGAAGCTTAAATTGGAAACAGATGTTCTCAAGGAAAAGTATGTTAGAAATGTGGCAAATGTTCAGGGGGTATTTGTGTGGAGTTCTGCATAGGTGCGTTCCAATGAGACAGGGAAGTTATGGCAGGGTATAGGAACCGTGGTGTGCAAAGGCTGTAATAAATCTAGCCAAGAAGAAAAGCTTACAAGAGGTTCAGAGAGCTACGTAATGTTAGAGATTTAGAAGATTATAAGGCTAATAGGAAGGAGCTTAAGAAGGAAGTTAGGAGAGCCAGAATGGGCCATGAGAAGGCCTTGGCGGGCAGGATTAAGGAAAACCCCAAGGCATTCTACAAGTATATGAAGAGCAAGAGGATAAGGCGTGAAAGAAGAGGACCTATCAAGTGTGACAGTGGGAAAGTATGTATGGAACTGGAGGAAATAGCAGAGATACTTAATGAATACTTTACTTCAGTATTCTCTATGGAAAAGGATCTTGGTGACTGTAGTGATGACTTACAGCAGATTGAAAAGCTTGAGCATGTAGATATTAAGAAAGAGGATGTGCTGGAACTTTTGGAAAGCATCAAGTTGGGTAAGTTGCCGGGACCAGATGAGATGTACCCCAGGCTACTGAGGGAGGCAAGGCAGGAGAGTGCAGAGCCTCTGGCAATGATCTTTACATCATCAATGGGGACAGGAGAGGTTCCGGAGAATTGCAGGGTTGCGGATGTTGTTCCTTTATTCAAGAAAGGAAGTAGAGATAGCCCAGGAAATTATAGACCAGTGGATCTTACCTCAGCGGTTGGTAAGCTGATGGGGAAGATCCTGAAAGGCAGGATTTATGAACATTTCGAGAGGTATAATACAATTAGGAATAGTCAGCATGGCTCCGTCAAGGGGAGGTCATGCCTTACGAGCCTGAATGAATTTTTTGAGGATGTGACTAAACACATTGATGAAAGAAGAGCAGTAGATGTAGTGTATATGGATTTCAGCAAGGCATTTGATAAGGTATCCCATGCAAGGCTTATTGAGAAAGTAAGGAGGCATGGGATCCAAGGGGACATTGCTTTGTGGATCCAGAATTGGCTTTCCCACAGAAGGCAAAGAGTGGTTGTAGACGGGTCATATTCTGCATGGACATCGATCACCAGTGGTTTGCCTCAGGGATCTGTTCTGGGACCCTTACTGTTCGTGATTTTTATAAATGACCTTGATGAGGAAGTGCAGGGATGGGTTAATAAGTTTGCTGATGACACAAAGGTTGGAGGTGTTGTGGACAATGTGGAGGGCTGTCAGAGGTTACAGCAGGACATTGATAGGATGCAAAACTGGGCTGAGAAGTGGCAGATGGAGTTCAACCCAGATAAATGTGAAGTGATTCATTTCGGTAGGTCAAATATGATGGCAGAATATAGCATTAATGGTAAGACTCTTTTGCAGTGTGGAGGATTAGAGGGATCTTGGGGTCCGAGTCCACAGGACATTCAAAGCAGCTGCAAAGGTCGACTCTGTGCTTAAGGCGGCGTATGGCGTATTAGCCTTCATCAATCGTGGAAGTGAATTTAGCAGCCGATAGGTAATGTTGCAGCTATATAGGACCCTGGTCAGACCACACTTGGAGTACTGTGCTCAGTTCTGGTTGCCTCACTACAGGAAAGATGTGGAAGCCATAGAAAGGGTGCAGAGGAGATTTACAAGGATGTTGCCTGGATTGGGGAGCATGCCTTATGAGAATACAATAGACAATAGGTGCAGAAGTAGACCATTCAGCCCTTCAAGCCTGCACCGCCATTCTGAGATCATAGCTGATCATCTACTATCAATACCCAGTTCCTGCCTTGTCCCCATAACCCTTGATTCCCCTATCCATAAAGACACCTATCTAGCTCCTTCTTGAAAGCATCCAGAGAATTGGCGTCCACTGCCTTCTGAGGCAGCGCATTCCACACCTCCACAACTCTCTGGGAGAAGGAGTTCCTCATCAACTCTGTCCTAAATGACCTACCCCTTATTCTCAAACCATGCCTTCTGGTACTGGACTCTCCCAGCATCTGGAACATATTTCCTGCTTCTATCTTGTCCACTCCCTTAAGAATCTTATATGTCTCAATCAGATCCCCCCTCAATCTCCTTAATTCCAGCGTGTACAAGCCCAGTCTCTCTAACCTCTCTGAAAAAGACAGTCCAGACATCCCAGGAATTAACCTAGTGAACCTACGCTGCACCTCCTCCACAGCCAGGATGTCCTTCCTTAACCCTGGAGACCAAAACTGCACACAATACTCCAGGTGCGGTCTGATCAGGGCCCTGTACAAATGCAAAAGGATTTCCTTGCTCTTGTACTCAATACCCTTTGTAATAATGGCCAACATTCCATTAGCCTTCTTCACTGCCTGCTGCACTTGCTCATTCACCTTCAGAGACTGATGAACAAGTACTCCTAGATCTCTTTGTATTTCTCCCTTACCTAACTCCACACCGTTCAGATAATAATCTGCCTTCCTGTTCTTGCTCCCAAAGTGAATGACCTCACACTTATTCACATTAAACGCCATCTGCCAAGTTTCTGCCCACTCACCCAGCCTATCCAAGTCACCTTGAATTCTAACATCCTCATCACATGTCACACTGCCACCCAGCTTAGTATCATCAGCAAACTTGCTGATGTTATTCACAATGCCTTCCTCTAAATCATTGACGTAAAACGTAAACAGCTGTGGTCCCAATACCGAGCCCTGTGGCACCCCACTAATCACCACCTGCCATTCCGAGAAACACCCATTCACTGCTACCCTTTGCTTTCTATCTGCCAACCAGTTTTCTATCCATGTCAATATCCTCCCCACAATGCCATGAGCTCTGATTTCACCCACCAGTCTCTTATGTGGTACCTTATCAAATGCCTTCTGAAAGTCAAGGTACACCACATCCACTGGATCTCCCGTGGCTATCTTCCTGGTTACATCCTCAAAAAACTCCAATAGATTAGTCAAGCATGATTTGCCCTTGGTAAATCCATGCTGGCTCGGCCCAATCCTATCACTGCTATCAAGATAGGCCGCTATTTCATCTTTAATAATGGACTCTAGCATCTTCCCCATTACTGATGTTAGGCTAACAGGGTGATAGTTCTCTGTTTTCTCCCTCCCTCCTTTCTTAAAAAGTGGGATAACATTAGCCATTCGCCAATCCTCAGGAACTGATCCTGAATCTAAGGAACATTGGAAAATGACCACCAACGCATCTGCAATTTCCAGAGCCACCTCCTTTAGTACCCTAGGATGCAGACCATCTGGACCTGGGGATTTGTTAGCCTTTAGTCCCATCAGTCTACTCATCACCGTTTCCTTCCTAATGTCAATCTGTTTTAGTTTCTCTGTTACCCTATGTCCTTGGCCCATCCATACATCTGAGAGATTGCTTGTGTCTTCCCTAGTGAAGACAGATCCAAAGTACTTATTAAATTCGTCTGCTATTTCTCTGTTTCCCATAACAATTTCTCCCAATTCATTCCTCAAGGTCCCAACATTGTTCTCAACTATCTTCTTTCTCTTCGCATACCTAGAAAAACTTTTGCTATTCTCCTTTAAATTCCTATCTAGCTTGCGTTCATAGCTCATTTTTTCTCCCCGTATAGCTTTTTTAGTTAAGTTCCGTTGCTCCTTAAAAATTTGCCAATCATCCATCTTCCCACTCACCTTAGCTCTGATATACTTTTTTAATGCTGTGCTATCTCTGACTTCCTTTGTCAACCACTGTGGCCACTTTCCCTCCTTTGAATCCTTCCTTCTCCAGGGGATGAACTGATTTTGCACCTTGTGCATTATTCCCAAGAATACCTACCATTGCTGTTCCACTGTCTTTTCTGCTAGGATATCCGACCAGTCAACTTTGGCCAGCTCCTCCCTCATGGCTCCATAGTCTCCTTTGTTCAACTGCAATACTGACACTTCTGATCTGCCCTTATCCCTCTCAACTTGCAGATAAAAACTTATCATATTATGGTCACTACCTCCTAATGGCTCCTTTACTTCAAGATCACTTATCAAGTCCTGCTCATTGCACAACACTAAATCCAGAATAGCCTTATCCCTGGTCGGCTCTCGTACAAGCTGCTCCAAAAATGCATCCCGTAGGCACTCTACAAACTCCCATATCCTGGGGTCCAGTACCAACCTGATTTTCCCAGTTCACCTGCATGTTGAAATCCCCCATAACTACTGCGACATTTCATTTGCCACATGCCAATGTGAACTCCCTATTCAACTTGCACCCAATATCCATGCTACTGTTTGGGGGCCTGTAGATAACACTTATTAGGGTCTTTTTGCCCTTACTGTTCCTCAGTTCTATCCACACTGACTCTACTTCTCCTGATTCTATGTCCCCCCTTGCAAGGGACTGAATCTCATTCCTCACCAACAGGGCCACCCCACCCCCTTCTGCCCAGCTTTCTGTCCCTTCAGTAGCACGTATACCCTTGTACATTCAATTCCCAGGTCTGATCCCCCTGCAGCCATGTCTCTGTTATCCCAAGAACATCATAGTTACCCATTCGCACCTGAGCTTCAAGCTCATCTGCTTTATTTCTGACACTTCGCGCATTCAGATACAGAATTTTTAACCCATTTCTCCTCTCTCTGTTTAAATCGCTACCTATTGTGCATAAGCCAGCTCCCCGAACTCTCACCGGGCTATACGCCCCTTGAATTTTGTTGTCCTTCTAAAATTTACTTACTCTTTCTGCACATTTAACTCCATGCTCTGTCAGACCATCCCTCTGCACATGTATCCTCCTTATCACTCGTTCCGCCTCACCTTTCTCTACTTCACACTTAATATTCCGGAACCGTGTAGTCCCCAACGGTCCTTTATAATAGGTTGAGTGAACTCGGCCTTTTCCCCTTGGAGCGATGGAGGATGAGAGGTGACTTGATAGAGGTGTATAAGATGATGAGAGGCATTGATTGTGTGGATAGTCAGAGGCTTTTTCCCAGGGCTGGAATGGTTGCCACAGGAGGACACAGGTTTAAGGTGCTGGGGAGACGTCAGGGGTAAGTTTTTTACTCAGAGAGTAGTGAGTGCGTGGAATGGGCTGCTGGCAACGGTGGTGGAGGTGGATTCGATAAGGTCTTTTAAGAGACTTTTAGATAGGTACATGGAGCTTAAAAAAAATAGAGGGCTATGGGTAAGCCTAGTAATTTCTAAGGTAGGGACATGTTCAGCGCAACTTCGTGGGCCGAAGAGCCTGTATTGTGCTCTAGGTTTTCTATGTTTCTGTTTCTAACTCATCTTTTCAGTATTATTTATTTACATAATTTATTTCCTTTTGCACATTGGTTGTAAATATTTATCTATGTATTGTTTTTCATAATTCTATTTTATTTCTTTATTTTCCTGTAAATGCCTGCAAGAAAATTAATCTCAAGGTCGTATATGGTGGCATATGGGTGTCAATATCTCTTGAGGATCTATCCTGGTCTCAACATATTGGTGCAGCTACGAAGAAAGAACAACAGTAGCTATATTCCATTTTGAGTTTCAGAAGATTTGGTGTGTCACCAAAAAGACTTGCAAATTTCTGCAGATGTACTGTGGAGAGCATTCTAACTGGCTGCATCACCATCTGGTATGGTGGGGGGGGGGGAAGGGTGGCTACTGCACACGATCAAAATAAGCTGCAGAGAGCTGTAAACTTAATCAGCTCCATCTAGCTTCCGTCGTATCCAGGAAATCTTCAAGGAACAAAGCCTCAAAAGGCAGCATCCATCATTAAGGATCACCATCACTCAGGTCGTGCCCTGTTTTCATTGTTACCATCAGGAAGGAAATACAAAAGTCTGAAGACACACACTCAGTGATTCAGGAACAGCTGCTTCTCCTCCGCCATCTAATTTCTGGATGGACATTGAACCCATGAAAACTACCTCACTACTTTTTTAAAATTTTGCTCTATTTTGATATCCTGAAGTGGGAGGGAGAGGAACCAGAGGACGTGGTACATATGAAATAGGTAGGAAAAGGGGAGAGGTCCTGAAAGGAGAATATAGGGAGTTAGGAAGGGAGTTGAGAAAAAGGACCGCAAAGGTAGTAATCTCGGGATTACTGCCTGTGCTACACAACAGTGAGAGTAGGAATGCAATGAGGTGGAGGATAAATGTGTGGCTGAG
Organism: Mobula birostris; assembly: GCF_030028105.1. Taxonomy (NCBI): domain Eukaryota; kingdom Metazoa; phylum Chordata; class Chondrichthyes; order Myliobatiformes; family Myliobatidae; genus Mobula; species Mobula birostris. The sequence continues at coordinate 147,230,144 of NC_092370.1, forward strand.
AGATTGGAGCAGGGGGCAGGGATTCAAGTTTTTGGATCATTGGGACCTCTGTTGGCGCAGGTGTGACCTGTACAAAAAGGATGGGTTACACTTGGATCCTAGGGGGACCAATATCCTGGTGGGGAGATTTGCGAGGACTACTGAGGTGACTTTAAATTAGAATGGTTGGGGGGTGGGAATCAAATTCAGGAGACTAGGAGAGAGGAGGTTAGTTCACAAATAGAGAAAGCTAGTAGACAGTGTGTGAGGGAGGATAGGCAGGGGACAGAGATCAGGAGCATCCAGACCAAAGATGTAGGGGACAACGATGAAAAAAGATAACAAAGTTGTTTGCTACATTAAGGGGTAGGAGGTGGAGAGTTTTTTTTAAATGCATCTATTTAGGAGCATTGTAAGAAAGGTGGATGAGTTTAGAGCATGGATTGATACCTGGAAATATGATGTTGTAGCTATTAGTGAAATATGGTTGCAGGAGAGGTGTGATTGGCAACTAAATATTCCAGGATTTTGTTGCTTCAGGTGTGATAGAGTAGGAGGGGCAAAAGGGGGAGGTGTTGCATTGCTTGTCAGAGAAAATATAACAGCCGTCCTCTGGCAGGATAGATTAGTGGACTCATCCAGGGAGGCTATTTGGGTGGAATTGAGCAATAGGAAAGGTGTAGTGATGCTTATAGGGGTGTATTATAGACCACCTAATGGGGACCGAGAACCGGAGGAGCAAATTTGTAAGGAGATAGCAGATATTTGTAGTAAGCACAAGGTTGTGATTGTGGGAGATTTTAATTTTCCACACATAGACTGGGAAGCCCATTCTGTAAAAGGGCTGGATGGCTTGGAGTTTGTCAAATGTGTGCAAGATAGTTTTTTGCAGCAATATATAGAGGTACCGACGAGAGAAGGGGCAGTGTTGGATCTCCTGTTAGGGAATGAGATAGGGCAGGTGACGGAGGTATGTGTTGGAGAGCACTTCGGGTCCAGTGATCACAATACCATTAGTGTCAATATAATTATGGAGAAGGATCGGACTGGACCCAGGGTTGAGATTTTTGATTGGAGAAAGGCCAACTTTGAGGAGGTGCGAAAGGATTTAGAAGGAGTGGATTAGGACAATTTTTTTTATGGGAAGGATGTAATAGAGAAATGGAGGTCATTTAAAGGTGAAATTCTGAGGGTACAGAATCTTTATGTTCCTGTTATGTTGAAAGGAAAGGTTAAAAGTTTGAGAGAGCCATGGTTTTCAAGGGATATAGGAAACATGGTTCGGAAAAAGAGAGGGATCTTCAATAAATATAGGCAGCTTAGAGTTAATGAGGTGCTCGAGGAATATAAAGAATGTAAAAAGAATCTTAAGAAAGAAATTAGAAAAGCTAAAAGAAGATACGAGGCAGCTTTAGCAAGTAAGGTGAAAATAAATCCAAAAGCTTTCTGCAGTTATATAAATAGCAAAAGGATAGTGAGGGATAAAATTGGTCCCTTAGAGAATCAGAGTGGACAGCTATGTGCGGAGCCAAAAGAGATGGGGGAGATTTTGAACAATTTCTTTTCTTCAGTATTCACTAAGGAGAAGGATATTGAATTATGTAAGGTAAAGGAAACAAGAAGGGTAGTTATAGAAAGTATGATGATTAAAGAAGAGGAAGTACTGGCGCTTTTAAGGAATATAAAAGTGGATAAGTCTCCAGGTCCGGACAGGATATTCCCTTGGACCTTGAGAGAAGTTAGTGTAGAAATAGCAGGGGCTCTGACAGAAATATTTCAAATGTCATTAGAAACGGGGATGGTGCCGGAGGATTGGCGTATTGCTCATGTGGTTCCATCGTTTAAAAAGGGTTCTAAGAGTAAACCTAGCAATTATCAGCCTGGGAATTTGACATCGGTAGTGGGTAAATTGATGGAAAGTATCCCTAGAGATGGTATATATAATTATCTGGATAGACAGAGTCTGATTGGGAACAGTCAACATGGATTTGTGTGTGCAAGGTCATGTTTGACAAATCTTATTGAATTTTTTGATGAGGGTTACTAGGAAAGTTGACGAGGGTAAAGCAGCGGATGTTGTCTATATGGACTTCAGTAAGGCCTTTGACAAGGTTCCACATGGAAGGTTAGTTAGGAAGGTTCCATCGTTAGGCATTAATATCGAAGTAGTAAAATGGATTCAGCAGTGGCTGGATGGGAGACGACAGAGAGTAGTGGTGGATAACTGCGTCAGATGCAGGATGGTGTGTAGCGATGTGCCTCAGAGATCTGTACTGGGTCCAATGTTATTTGTCATATATATTAATGATCTGGATGATGGGGTGGTAAATTGGATTAGTAAGTATGCAGATGATACTAAGATAGGTGGTGTTGTGGATAATGAAGTAGGTTTTCAAAGCTTGCAGAGAGATTTAGGCCAGTTAGAAGAGTGGGCTGGAAGATGGCAGATGGAGTTTAATGCTGAAAAATCTGAGGTGCTGCACTTTGGTAGGACTAATCAAAATAGAACATACATGGTAAATGGTAGGGCATTGAAAAATGCTGTAGAACAGAGCGATCTAGGAATAATGGTAAACGCAGCAGGCCAGGCAGCATCTCTAGGAAGAGGCACAGTCGACGTTTCAGGCCGAGGTCCTTCGTCAGGACTAACTGAAGGAAGATTTAGTAAGAGATTTGAAAGTGGGAGGGGGAGGGGGAGATCCAAAATGATAGGAGAAGACAGGAAGGGGAGGGATGGAGCCAAGAGCTGGACAGGTGATTGGCAAAGGGGATATGAGAGGATCATGGGACAGGAGGCCCGGGGAGAAAGACAAGGCGGGGGGGGTGGAACTCAGAGGATGGACAAGTGGTATAGTCAGAGGGACAGAGGGAGAAAAAGGAGAGTGAGAGAAAGAATGTGTGTATAAAAATAAATAACAGAAGGGGTACGAGGGGGAGGTGGGGCATTAGCGGAAGTTAGAGAAGTCGATGTTCATGCCATCAGGTTGGAGGCTACCCAGACGGAATATAAGGTGTTGTTCCTCCAACCTGAGTGTGGCTTCATCTTTACAGTAGAGGAGGCCGTGGATAGACATGTCAGGATGGGAATTGGATGTGAAATTAAAATGTGTGGCCACTGGGAGATCCTGCTTTCTCTGGCGGACAGAGCGTAGGTGTTCAGCAAAGCGGTCGATGTTGTCGTTTAAAGTTAAATTGGATAGATATATGGACAGGAAGGGAATGGAGGGTTATGGACTGAGTGCAGGTCGGTGGGACTAGGTGAGGATAGGAGTTCGGCACGGACTAGAAGGGCCGAGATAGCCTGTTTTCGTGCTGTAATTGTTATGTGGTTATATGGTTATTTAACTATTTGATACATATACACTTACTGTAATTCAGTTTGTTCTCAATTATTATTTACTGTTTACTTTGTACTATATTATTTATTTATTATTAATTATTATTATTTATACTACAGCAATACATTGTACTGCTGCCGCAACAACACATTTCACAACATATGCTAGTGATATTAAACCTGATTTTGATTCATATGCATACTTGAATTAGAGAAGAACAAGCAGCAGCTGCTATGGAAAAGTACAGAGACCACAAAAGTACAGAAGGTCAGCATCAAATAGGTGGGAAGTCAGCTACAAAAATATGCAGATATGGGGATAGGGGGATGGGGGATATGCCTGTAATATCAACAGGGGTTAAGCTTCAAGAGTGTGGGGATTAGATACAGAAGCAGAGTACATCAGCCAATAAAGCAAGGGAAATGTTTAGAATATTCAAACAATAAGCTTGAAGAAAGCGTAGATAGCCTACTAAATACAAGACAACATCATCAACAGATCAGCAAGAATTACCCTAGAGGAAAGCATCAGCTACAAAAGAGCACGAAAGTCTTGAGAAAAGAACTGATATTCTCCGGAATCAAATGAACATCAGCTACAATCGAGAAGGAGATAAACAGAAAAAGATCAGGCGAACAGTAACAAAAGATGGGGGAAGCACCTACAAGATAGAGCTCAGACACAAAAGAGAGGAGATTGGGTAAAGATGAATAGGGAATCAGCTGCAAAAGAGCAGAAAACTATTTAAAAATGGGCAGAACATGTGCAAAAGTGCGAAGATTCAATGACAGATCAGGAGATCAGAAGGCAGAGAGCAGTATTTCATCTACAGATGATCCAGAGGTCCAATATATTGGATCCTAACAATGGGTACAGAAAAGTAGGAAATCAGTTTTTAAAAAAAAAATCAGCCACATAATAACGAAAGACCAGCTACGAAAGACCAGGAGAGCAGCTGAAAGGCTGCACAAGATCAGGTGAAAGGATTGGAGATAGGCTGCTATTTAACAGCATTATTACTTATTTATTTTAATGTATTAGTTATATGATTCATTCTCCTTTGCATATTGGTTGCTTGTCAGTCTTAGTCTGTGTATAGTTTTTCACAAATTCTATAAATGCCTACAAGAAAATGAATCTCAAGGTAGTGTATGGTGACATACACATAACTTGGACAATAAATTTACTTTGAATTTTGAACAGGTAACATGATAGCAGTAGGTAACAGAGGGAAATGAGCAGCAATAAGCTAAAAAGAGCATATCAACTGGAAAGGTGTGAAAATCACCAATGTCCAGGCTATTGGGAGAAGTGGAGATAAGTCACAAAATACTAGAGATTGCAGGCTACAGAACAGATCAAATACTAAAGCAACACATACAAAATGCTGGAGGAACTCTGCAGGTCAGACAGCATCTATAGAAATGAATAAATAGTCGATATTTCAGGCTGAGACCCTTCTTCACGACTGAAAAGAAAGTGCCAGAATAAAAAAGTGGAGGTAAGGGGAAGAAGGATAGTTGGAAGGTTATAGTTGAAGTCAGGTGGATAGGAAAGGTAAAGAGCTGGACAGGAAGATATCTGATTGGGGAAGAGAGTGGGTCATAGGAGAAAGGAAAGGAGGAGGGGACCCAGGGGGAGGTGATGGACAGGTGAGAAGGAGTAAGAGGCCAGAGTGGGGAATAGAAAAAGAGAGGAGGGCAGGAAAAAAAATCGATAACAAGATAGCAATGAAAACAAACTCCCAGGGAAGATATGTGCCTGTGGTAGCAAGTAGATTGAGTACATAGCCAGAGATCACAGCAGGGGAGCAGTCAGAGTGTCTCACTGAACTCCTGTCGAAGAGAAGATTTAAACTTTTTCAGGGCAGACATGACTCAAAGAGATTGAAGAGCCAATCATTAAACAAAAGAGCACAGGAACAGCTGGAAAAGGGAAGTTATCCGCTACAAGAGAGTAGGAAACAAACTCTGAAAGAACAGAGGTACAGCTGCAAAGGATTAAAACTTCGACTACAAACAATGGAAAAACAGCTAGAGAAGCAAAGAAACTGCTCAAAGATACAGAAAATAACCAGCAAAGGAGCAGACAAAAGCCGCATAACACAGCAAAAGATCAGGCACAAATCAGTAGACAATTAACCGCTGTAGATTCAAAACACCAGCTCCATCAGAGTGGGAGCTGTGCTGCGATAGAGCATAATTTAAGAAAACAAAGAGAGCTGGAGATAACAGGAAATCACAGGAAATCATCTATTGAAGGAATGGGATATCAGCTACAAATCAGTGGAAAATCAGCTATAGAATAAAATGAGATCAAGTACAAATCTCTAGGAAATATAAAATTAGATAAAATACAACGAGAACTCATCTTCAAAGAGCAGGAGATATGTCACAAAAAAGCAAGAGTCCAGGTAAAAAATGCATGCAGATCAACTCTAAGACAAGTCTGAGGTGTTGCAATTCAGGAGGTTTAATGTAAGGGGAAAGTATAGAATTAACAGAGGTCCTTTAGCAGGACATCAAAACAGCCAGCCGCTGGTCTCCACTCATGCTACGGCAGGAATGATACCTCTTTCTCCCTTGTTGATGACCGAAAGATAGAGCCTGTGTCATGTCGAAATGCTGGGTTTTGGACTGTGGCTTTTGATGGACTCCAGGTCACTGTCTTTTTAGGGGCTTTGCTATTGCCTGCACAGTGGGTATTGGGAGGGCTATGCTTCCAGCTGGAACAAATGGGGTAGAGGGTTGATGCTTTGCTGCTGCTTGTGCATGGGAAGGGGGAGAGGGGGCTTTGGGGTTCTAACATTTTTCTGTAGTTCATTCTTTGAGGTTTTTCTTCAGTTTCGTGGATGTCTGTGAAGAGTAAGAATTTCAGGTTGTATACTATATACATTCTCTCATATTAAATTGAACTATTGAACTTTTTAACCACTGACTGATGTACAAAGCGATCTTGGGATCCCAGTCCATAACTTACTGAAAGTGGCAATTCAAGTGGTTAAAGGAAAAGAAGGCAAATGGCATGCTAGCCTTCATTAGCCAGGGCACTGAATATAAAAGTTGGAAGTCATGTCACAGCTATATAACACTTCGGCTAGGCCACACTTGAAGTATTGTGTGCAAGGAGAAGCTACCAAATTGGCAAATTAGCTTCTACTGAGCACAGGTAAGCAAAATAATTGATTATAATTACAAAGGAGCAAGGAATCAACTACAGAATCATGGAAGTTCACTTAAACAAGGATCAAACTAAATAAAAGAGCAAGTGATTGGCTGCAAGGCATTAGGAAGCTCTACTATTGATAAGTTGAACCAAGAATCTAGCATCTGCAATCTCTTGTGTCTCTCTGCTATTGAAGACTTGGAAATTGGTTTCAAATGAATAGGAGTTCAGCAGTAAAACAGTGGCAGAGTAGCCACAAAACATTGGGAGATATAATGCAAAAACAGAAGGAGATCCACAACAGCCACTTGTTGAGACTAGCGAAGTAAAAAAAGGAAGAGGTCAAATTCAAACGGCAGAAGATTAGGGTGAACAACTGCTGTTGGGCAGTAAGATCAACTGCAGTGCACATCCAGATAATCCCTAAAGAACTACTAAACAAGAAATAGAATGGAACCACTGAAAGTTGAGCAATCCAGTAAATAAAAGCAGGAGAGCAACTACAAAAGATCAGGGTGATAAGATAAAAAGAGCAAGAGAACAGCCTCAAAATAATAGTGGGTGTAAAAAAAAAAATCAGGGAGACCAAAGAGGTTAGCTTCAAAAAGGCACGGACACAGTCAAATTGTGGATTTGCAAAATGGTGTACTTCAAAACTAGCTGCAATCAAAATAATTGCATCATGAATTAGGTACAAAAGAGTGGCAAATTGGTCAAGGAAAAAGTGGAAATCATCCACAAAAGAGCAGTACATGCTGCAAAAGGTAAGATGGTAAAGTTATTTACTAACAACCAAAGATCCCCTTTTTTTCCCATTTATTCTGTGGTACTAGGCAGGGTTGCCCTCTTAGTCCATTACTATTTGATATTGCCTTGGAACTGCTAGCTATTGCCATTCGTGACTCCCCTAATATATTTGGTATTACCCGTGCAAATGAGACTCATAAATTATCACTACATGCAGATGATCTACTATTATATATTTCTAACCCAGGAAAATCTATTCCGGCAGTATTAACTTTGCTCAGTTTAGTAGCTTTTCTGGTTATAAACTGAACCTAAGTAAGAGTGAACTCTTTCCATTAAATATGCAGGTTCCTATTTATAGAAATTCTCCATTTAGACTGATTACTGATTATTTTACTTATTTGGGAGTTAAAATTACTAAGAGACATAAGGATCTATTCAATTTCAACCTTTTACCATTAATTAATCAGGTTAAACAACTGATTATTAAATGGTCCCCTTTGTCTCTATCATTGATTGGCCATATTAATGCTTTTAAAATGATTATTTTACCCAAATTTTTATATTTATTTCAAGCGATACTGATTTTTATTCCTAAATCTTTTTTTGATACTATTGACTCTAAAATCTCTTCTTATATATGGCAAAATAGAAATCCCAGATTAAGTAAAAAAAATACTTAAAGAAATCTAAGAAAGAGGGTGGTTTGGCATTGCCTGTCCTAAGATTTTACTACTGGGCAATTAATATCTGATACTTAATATTTTGGATACAAGATTGGAATATAACTCCAAGCCCACATTGGGTAAACCTTGATGGCCATTCTGTACAAGGGTTTTCTTTAGCCTCCATTTTAGGAACTTCATTGCCTTTTGCACTATCTAAATTGAATAAACAAATTTTCAACCCTATAGTTAAACATACATTGCGAATATGGTTTCAATTTCGTAAATTTTTTGGTCTGAATGAATTTATATTATCAAGTCTTATTATATCTAATTTTTTTTTCCCAACCCTCGGTAATGGACCAAGCCTTTTTGATATGGAAAACGAAAGGTATAATATGTTTTCGTGATTTATTTTTGGATAACTGCTTTATCTCTTTTGAGCAGTTATCTGAGAAATTTGATTTGCCTAGATCCCATTTCTTTAGTTACTTACAAATAAGAAATTTTTTTAAATACTACGTTGCCTACTTTTCCGACTTCAAATCCTTCTGGCATTCTTGATAAAATTTTAGGTTTTAATCCTTTGCAGAAGGGATTAATAGCAATAATTTATGACATAATTATGAAATTACAGCCAGATATATCTGATAAAATTAAAAGTGAATGGGAAAGGGAACTTCAACTTTCCCTACCTACAGAGAAATGGGATAAAATTTTTCAATTAGTTAGTACTTCTTCTATATGTGCTAAACATACTTTAATACAATTTAAAGTAGTACATAGAGCATATATGTCCAAAGATAAACTAGCTCGTTTTTATTCCCATATAAACCCTACTTGTGATAGATGTCACTCTGAAGTGGCTTCTTTAACTCATATGTTTTGGTCCTGTCCTCTTTTGGAAAAATATTGGAAAGATCAAATATCTGGAATGAACTGCCAGATGAGGTGGTAAATGCGGGTTCTTTTTTAACATTTAAGAACAAATTGGACAGATACATGGATGGGAGGTATATGGAGGGATATGGTCCGTGTGCAGGTCAGTGGGACTAGGCAGAAAATGGTTCGGCACAGCCAAGAAGGGCCAAAAGGCCGTTTCTGTGCTGTAGTTTCTATGGTTTCTAACAGTTCTATGCTTTGATTTAAAACCCCATCCTATTACGGCAATCTTTGGATTGCCAATGGTAGAACATAGATCTTTATCTTCTTCAGCCTCTCAAATGACAGCTTTTGTTACTTTGCGAGAAGATCTATTTTGTTGAACTGGAAGGAAATTAATCCTCCAACTACATTCCAATGGTTTTCTCAAACCATATTAAGTTTAAATTTAGAAAAAATTAGAAGTGATATTTTTGACCCTTCGGTTAAATTTGAAGATACCTGGAAACCTTTTATGCAGCGTTTTCATATGATGTAATCTGACCTTTCCAAATTTTTTTTTTTTTTTAGTTACATGATGAGAGGAGCGGAGTTAGCGACATTATGGATCATGTCTGATACAAGTTGTTGGTCTAGCCCTGTTTTGCCCTTTTTCCGGTTTTTTTTCCTCTTTTTCTTTTGGGGTTTTTTTTTGTTTATATATATTTTTTTTCTTTTTATTTCTTTGTTAATGTTTAATCTCATTATGAGTTTGGAAGTCTTTTATTTCTATGTTAGTTAAGATTCATTTTATATATGCTGATGAACATTTTTCCAATCTCTTTGTACCAACTTTGTTATTGAGTTTATAATTTTGAAAATTAATAAAAAGATTTAAAGAAAAGAAAGAAAGGAAGATGGTAAAGTTAATGAGAAAAGAGAGAAATGGTCAACTATATAATAGTATGAAATCAACTACAAAAGAATGGCAGGTCTGCTACACTATTGTTTAGGTCAACTTCAAAAGAATTGGAGATACGTTGCAAGAGTGAAAATGAGTTGCCAAAGAGGAGGGGATCCTCTTAAAAGGGAAAATGATCTCCAGTAAAGTAGCTAGATGAGTTACAAGCCAGTGACGGCAGGATTTCAAACTCCATGGGGCTCAAAACAATCAAGCTAAAGAACAGTTGACATGACGGGACCCTTGTTCCAGAAGAGGAGGAGACCAGCCTCATAAGAATTGAGAGATCAGCTATGAATGAGCAGGATAGTGGCATTAAAAAATAAACTGTTGTGTAAGAGCAAGAGATGTTCACGGAAATTCCAACAAGTCTGCTGGGGAAATCGAAGGCCCAATACCTGTGAGTCCGAGTCCACTGGAGGGTGGACGCCCAGAGGCGGCCTATCCTGGGTTTGGCGACCTGTGTGTGAGTGGGTGGGTGGGCAGGAGGGAGGAAAGTGCTTGATTTACAGCTGCTGTTTTGTCGCTGTTGTGGTCCTTTATGTTGCTCTGCTGAACATTGTGGGCATGCTACATTGGCACTGAAATGTGTAGCAACACTTGTGGGCTGCCTCCAGATCATCCTTAAGTTATGTTAGTTGTTAATGCATATGCATATAGTAGGGTACAAACAGAACGAGATAGAGAGAGTAGGATGACATATGGGATGAGGGGAATGTGAAGGATGAATATCAGATGACGAAAACAAGGTGAGTATGTATGGAAACACGAGGAAATCTGCAGATGCTGGAATTTCAAGCAACACACAAAAAAGTTGCTTGTGAACGCAGCAAGAAGGGTCTTGGCCCGAAACGTCGACTGTACCTCTTCCTAGAGATGCTGCCTGGCCTGCTGCGTTCACCAGCAACTTTTATGTGTGTTTCTTCAGTATGTATGGGAAGACAGCACTGGGCATGTGAGTCACTTGGAAATGGAAAGTTTTAATGTCCTACTCAAGTGGAATAGGAGATAACATTCTTCCTATCTATGTTTGGTCTCTGCAAAACAATGCAGAGAGGCAAGGATAGTCAGGTTGGTTTGTAAGAGGAGGGAGAGTTAAATTAACCTGCAACTGGAAGTTTTAAGTGGCCACTGCAGACAGAGCTCAGGTGGCCTATGCCTGGTTTAACCACTGTAGAGGCAATCACAGTGTGTATACTAAATGAAACAGACCAAGCTGGAAGAGGCGCAGGTGAACAGGATTGTTTAGGTCCTTGTATATTGATGAGGGTGAAGATAAAGGGACAACTCCTCCAGCTGAAGGGATTGGAAAGGGTGGCTGGGGATAGATGAGCAAAACAGGGAGCAATGAAGAGAGTGGTCTCTGCAGAAAGGAAAGAGAGTCAGGGCAGGGGGGTTGGAGGGAGGATGTGACTGGTGGTGGTATGGCATTGGAGATGGCAGAACTGGCAAGTAATAATGTCTTAGTTGTGGAGACTGGTAGGATGGAAGACGAAGACTCAGGAAGAGAGCAGATGAGGAAACGCGTGTAGGCGTACCTTTAACTATTGCATAGACTAGACAACCGTTTTGTGGAGCTCCTGCACTCTGTCTGAAACAACCACCAGCAACTTTCATTTGCAGATTATTTAACTCTTCTTTCCACTCCTACAATGACTTGCCTGTGTTTGTCTTTCTGCATTGCTACACATAAGCCAGACACATTTATATTCTCTTTAGATAACTTACCATTTTCTATTTCTAAGTAAACCATAGCCCCAAGCTCCCCTCCCACATACACTTATATGTCGTGTTTGCGTTCACCAGCAACTTTGATGTGTGTCACTTATATGTCCCCCTAGTTTTCTCCTCAATTTGTTCCATGTATTCATCATTCCCACTACATCTGTTTCCACCTATTACCTACCAGCCTCTGACCCACTGCTATGTACTGGCAGTCTTTCCTGTACCCTCTCAGACCTGATGCAAGTCTTGACCTTAAATATTGACTTCAACCTCAGATTCCCATAGATGTGCTTGACCCACCATGGCCAGTTTTGTTTTTGTTCAAAACTGTGGTCCCCTTTCTATACAAAAGAATAAGAGATGAGCTCAAAAGAATGGGAGATTAGTTTTTAAAAAAGTGGGATACACGCCACTAAAGAGGGAGAAAATCTCTAATAGTGAAAAACACTGTTAAAAAGGTAAGAGAACATAAGACTATATGATATAGGAGCGGAATTAGGCGGTTTGACCCATTGAGTCTGCTCTGTCATTTCATCATGGCTCATATATTTCTCTCTCAGCCCCAATCTCCTACCTTCTTTCAGTATCCCTTCATGCCCTTACGAATGAAGAACCTATAGCCCTCTACCTTAAATATACCCAATGACTTAACCCCCATAGCCACCTGTGGCAATTAATTCCACAGATTCACCACTATCTGGCTAAGAGATAAGCTACCCAAAAGAGGGGAGTCAGCAGAAAAGCCTTGCAGGTGAAAAAGATTGAGAAAGCAACCATAAAAGGTCAGGGAGATCCACTGTTAAATATCATGGAGAATTGCTTCCAAAGAGCAGAGCTTCAGTTGAAAGGAGTGGGGAGATGAGCCACAAGTGAGGGGGAGATCAGTGTCAATGAGCCTTGTGATTAGCTGCATTAAGATTGTGATGCCAGTTACGAAATAATTGATGACTGCAGTGGAGTGGAAGATCAGCTATGAAAAAATCAATTATAAAAGAACTGGGATAATAATTTCAAAAACACGGAAAAAGTATCAGTATTGGAAGTCAGGAAAGTAATTGGCTGGTACGTATGTATTGTAGTTTTTTTCTGTCTCTACCTTCCAGTGGTTTGCTCTATAAATAAAGTTAATACCTTAAAGCCAGTTTATTGTTTAGTTCTAATTGTATGAAACATCAGCAGAACCAATTAAAAAGTTTAATTATAGATCAAATACATTAAGCTATGATGGATGTCCAAGAGCAGTTATATCCAGTGATCGTGGCATATGGATACTGGCAGATACCATTGTGATTCACGTGGCCTCATCTTCAGTAATTGGCTGCAACACACACAAAACGCTGGTGGAACTCAGCAGGTCAGGCAGCACCTATGGAAATGAATAAACATGGATGCTATCCAACCTGCTGAGTTCCTCCAACATTTTATGTGCACTGAAGCTAGATTTTCAACATCTGCAGAATCTCTTGTATTTATGATATTCAGTAAATAGTTGCATCTCAAGGGACTAAACAGGAATAGATGAACTAGAGTCTAAGATTTGGAACTGTGATGCATCGTGAAGAGAGACTGTAACTTGGTATCACTGATCCAAGAGACTGTCACACCTCTTAGGCTAGATACATTAGATATGCTCATTAGTCAGAGACATGAAAGTATTACTGTAGGCTGGCAAGTGTGGATATTCAAAAAAATCATGCCAGAAGAACTTGAGCTTTTACACTCATCCAGCAGATACAAAGTTATTGCTGCCTGTGTAGATGAGATTCTTTTCAGCATCATTTGGGGACATTGTTTTATATAGTCAAAGACAAGAGTCCCAGAGCCACATCATCTGCCCATGTGTACACCAGTGGAAGAGAAACTTTGAACTAGAAATGAAAGATCCAGCTGACATGTTGAAAAAGATAGGAATCACAGCAAGGAATAAAAAAAGAATAGGTTTTTCTGAGAAACTACATGCAGCTTGAATTCATATGTAAAAGTAGAATCAGAATGCTCAGATGGTCATCTTTTACCACCCGAGCCACATCCAAATTCGCTTACAGTTTCCTATGTTTTTAAATCAATACCTTGGGTTTTCTTTTGCTAAATACTGACATTTTCCATATCCTCAAGTTTACTGTGCTTTCTGGCAACATTATGAAAGTTTTACTTCTATATATCAATCTCCTGTTGAAATGTATGGTCCCCCACTCAGATGAATTATTTCATGATTTTCAACAAAAATATATTCCATTGGGCAATATTAAAAATAGCTGGGGTTAATGGTTTCCCCTTAGACAAAGTGACTGGGAAATTAATGATAAAAAATGATGCAACATCAGAAATTTTGAATAAATATTTGGTATGGTTTCACAGTTGAACACACTAGTTTTCATAATAATAACAGCAAATAAAAGGGGAAAAAACAGGGAACAATCATTATACAAAAGAAAAAGAACATGACGAACTAATGGAGTAAAGTTTGACAGATTCCTTGGACCTACTGTTCTGCATCTGTGGGTCTTAGGAGAGAGGTCTGCGAAGATTCCTAGTGATCTTCCAAAATTCCTTAGATTCTGGAAAGATTCCAGCAGATTACAGAAGTGTAAATAGAATATCTCCATTTAAGAAAGGAGGAAGACAGAAAGCAGGAAAGCTGTAAATCAGTGGCTTAACATTAGGCATTGGGAACATGCCAGAATTCATTATTAAGAATGTAGTAGTCAGGTACTTAAAAAACTCATAATACAACTAAGCAAAGTCAGTATATTTTTCTGAAAGCAAATCATTACTTGACTGATGTATTACAGATTTTTGTGGATAAAGGCAGCTGAACTACCACAACCACACCACTCTTTGACCATCAAGTCCATCTATTGACTACCAAGCTCACTGGACAACAGCAAATTCTACTCTTTGACTTCTAAATCATCGCCCACTAACCAGCAATCCCAACATGAAGCCCAATCACCAACTCAATGATTCAAATACTAGCTGCACCATTAGTCCTTAAGTACCAACCTCATGCTGATTAACAATCCAATCCCAGAATAGTAATCAAACACAATGTCACTCTCCCAACTCACCAACCTCTTCTCACTGATTACCAATTCTACTCTGCAATTATCAGTACATTTAAAATTCCTCTTATGAGGTCTGGGCAGCAATGATAAGATGAACATTTATATTGTCTCTAATTGCTCCTTAAAAGATGGTAGTGAAATGCCCAAAAGAAATGGTGATAGGTTCCCAAATCAGAGTAAGGCATGATTTGGAGTCCTACATGAAGTAACTGTCCATGATTCTGAATTTGAACACCATTTTGTGTTGGTCAAATTCCACATTAAGAGATGCCGTCACAGTTGCCCAGATGAGTAACTGTAGTACATAATACAGAGCGTATGCACTTTCGCAATAGTGAGCTGGTAGTGGGGGGAATAGATATATAGGGTAGTGAATGAGGTGCCAGTCAAATGAACTACTTTGCCCTCAATCATGCTGAGCATCTTAAATACTGTTAATAATTCCTCCAAACTCCTGACATGACAGAAAAGCTTTGGATTGTCAGGAAGTATATCATTCTGACTTGCACTATCAGATGAGCATTTATGGGGATAACTTGTCTGAGCTTCTGCTCAGGTGACAGCATTACCACTGGAAGGCTAGGCAGTTCAACTCTTTACTTTTGGGAGTGTTTCTTACTTGATACATGTCTATCAGCCCATGCCAAGATAGTACTGAGTTACTAGAGACAAGCATCGACTGTTTCATTTTCTGAGGAGTTCCAAACAGAATTAACCATTATACAATCATGAGCAAACATCTCCACTCGTGATCTTATGACAGAAGGAAGATCATAAGATCATTAGTTGAAGACATTAGGGTCTAGGATATGCCCTGAGGAACTCCTGCAGAGACATCTGATGTCTAGGATGATTGATCTCCAACAACCACAATCAGTTTTCTTTTGTAGAAAGGACTTCAAGCAATGGAAGGTTTTCCTCAATGTCCACTGAGTTCAGTTTTACCAGCTGTCCTTGACGTCACATATGGTCAAACATTACCTGAATGAAAAGGGTGTCACAGGTAGACAGGGTTGTAAGGAAGGCTTTTGACATCCTGGCATTCATAAATCAAATTATTGAGTATAGGAGTTGGGATGTTATGATGAGGTTGTATAAGACATTGGTGAGGCCAAATTTGGAGTATTAAGTGCAGTTCTGGTCAACTAACTATAGGAAGAATATCAGTAAGATTGAAAGAGTGCAGAACAGACTTACTAGGATGTTGCCGGGTCTTCAGGAGTTGAGTTACAGGGCAAGATTGTAAACACAAAATACAGGGAAAGATTGAACAGGTTAGGACTTTATTCCCTGGAGCATAGAAGAATGAAGGGGGATTTGATAGAGGTTTACAAAATTATGAGGGGTATATGACAGAGTAAATGTAGGTAGGCGCTTTCCACTTAGATTAGGACAGATAAATATGAGAGGACATGGCTTTAAGGTGAAAGGGGAAAGGTTTAGGGGAAACATTAGGGGGAACTTCTTCACACAGAGTGGTGGGAGTGTGGAACGAGCTGCCATCTGATGTGGTAAATGCAGGCTCATTCTTAAGTTTTAAGAATAAATTGGATAGATACATGGATGGGAGAGGTCTGGAGGGTTATGGACTGGGTGCAGGTCAATGGAACTAGCGGAATAAAGTTTTGGCACAGACTAGAAGGGAAGAATGGCCTGTTTTCTATGCTGTAGTGTTCTAGGAGGGTACATGTGTATGTGCACCTTCTACCAGTACATCACCAAGGTCTGGACTGATGAGAACATCCCACAGCAATGCAGAAATGCAAATATCGTTGTCATTTATAAGAACAAGGGTGACAAGGCCATCTGCAGCAATAGTAGGGGCATATCACTCCTTTCTGTTGCTAGAAAGGTCCTGGCTAAGGTGATGCTTCAGAGACTCATTAGCAACATCACCGAGTCAATGCTGTCTGAATTGCAGTGTGGATTTAGGAAGAACAGCAGCACCATCGACATGATCTTTACAGCCCGGCAGCTTCAAGAAAAGTGCCGGGAGCAACATCCGGACCCGTTAATGGCCTTTGTCGACCTCTCCAAAGCATTCGACACTGTGCAAAGAGAGTCTTATGGGATGTTCTCCTTAGGTTTGGCTGTCCCAATAAATTTGTTAACATCCTCCACCAGTTTCACGATGGGATGACTGCTCGGGTGACCATAGGAGGACAAGAGTCCGAGTCCTTCCTGGTAAGCACAGGGGTGAGGCAGGGGTGTGTGCTAGCACCAGTGCTCTTTAACATCTTCCTCTTCTGCGTTACCAAGCTTCTCCACAACAAGATTGAAGACAGCAGCAGTGTGGCAGTGGACGTCAGATTAGATGGCAACCTCTTTGACATCAGGAGGCTTGATGCAACCACCAAACTCCATAGAGAGTGGGTCCTGGAGCTGTAGTATGCAGATGACTGTGCTCTTGTGGCCCATACTCCAGAGGATCTTCAGACTATCCTTACTGTGGTGGTGAGAGCATACAGCAGGATGGGGTTAACTGTCAATACCACCAAGACAGAAGTAGTTTGCCAATGGAGTACCACTGTCCCACCCACTCTACCTGCCTTCACTGCTGGTGATGAAAAGCTGTCAGTAGTGCCATCTTTCAAATATCTGGGGAGCATTCTCTCTGAGGATAGCAGCATTGACAACGACATCCAGAGCCGCATTAAACAGGCATCAGCTGCCTTTGGGAGATTTCGGCGTAGAGTCTTCCAGAACAGGAGCCTTCGTCCCTCCACAATGGTCGCCGTATACCAAGTGGTCTGTGTCATCACCCTCCTTTCTAGCTGTGAAGCTTGGGTAACCTACAACCGTCACATCAAGTCCTTGGAGCGCTTCCACATAAGCTGCCTCCAGCACATCCTGGGAATTAGCTGGCGTGAGCAGGTACCTCACATTGAAATACTTGTAAAGACCAACTGCAGAAGTATTGAGGCCATGATCACCCAGCATCAGCTGTAGTGGCTGGGGCACGTGATAAGGATGCCCCCATGTTGGCTACCCCGCAGAGTGTTATACGGCCAGCTACGTCATGGTCGACGCTCAGCTGGAAGGCCGAAGAAGCGCTATAAGATCAGATGGAGAATGCTTTAAGGGAGGATCTGAGGACCTGGAGGAGGTTGCTGCTGACCGTACCACTCAGCGACAGCTGTGTAGGGACGGGGTTCATATTCTGGAGATGGAAAGAACAACCAGAAGACAGCAGAAGAGAACCAGGAGAAATGCAGCCACGGTTGCCACCACTACCCTATATACACGTCCCACCTGCAATAGAGCTTGTGGGTCCAGGATAGGGCTATACAGTCATCAAAGATCTCACTGTTAAAGGAATGGATGTCGTCATCGGATTTTGATGGACAACTGAAGAACAGAAATGTTCTATGGTTTTATGGCAGTCACTCTTCTTAGTTTCAAAATTCATCACTTAGGCCATGACTATGGAGAAGGATGAAGCCATGAAGTTTAGGCAAAACCTTGCTGTGTCCAGTGTTCTCTGTTATTTCTTGTCCCTTGTGGAATAAACTGAATTTGCCAATTCCATGATGGTGGAGATGTCAGGTGAAATCTGAGATGGGTGATCCACCTGAAACTCTTGGCTGACTGCTCAATCTTCTGCCTCTAGAAATCTACCAATTCTGCTGGGCCTTGCATTTGCTGAGGAGCCTCTTCCTCTCTTTTAACTGCCCATCAATCATGACTACAGTAGCTGTGACAGAACAGCAGATCTTTGACCTGACGCACCGCTTGTAGGAGCCGTCCATTATTAGTTGCAATTGCTGTTTGAAGTGATCTGCTACCTTGGAACCTCTTTTCAAGTTCACCTAGTGCTACTTCCAACAGATACTTCTGTTCTTTTCACTGCACTGCTGCTTGAAGTATGCCTGGCCTTGAGGATACAATTTTACAGGTGTTGATGGCTTTTAGCACATTTGATTCTATCTGATTTAGCAGGAATGGTAGTGCCTCACAAAATGATGCAGGATGCCCTTAGCGTCCAGGCAGAATTTGTCCCCAGAAAAACTCTGCGGTAGCCACTTTTACAATAGATAGACTGATAAAAACAAGATCAAGTAGTTGCTCACTACCTGTTACAGACACAGTCTGGCAAATTATGTACAGTATTTCAGAACTTCACCAGCTGAGGTTGGGATGATCTTACTAGGCCATGGCCATGGACAACTCACTGTATTAGCTGATTCTTCTAAGCAATGTTTAACCTAGAGGAACAGCTACTGGAAGGTTGTAGGTAGTAATCAATAAGAGACTTTTTTCATACATTTTCCTTCACCTTGCCCACCTCATTTCTCCAATACTCCAACCACCAAATTCTACACACCACACTTCCCATACTCATCAGCTAATCCCATCCAAAGATCACAATGCTACCTATCCACCAATCTCACCTCCCAAATACTAACCATACTTCTTGAATACCAACATCACCCTCTGGTTACTTATTCTGTCATCTACCTATAGTCATAGTCATACTTTATTGATCCCGGGGGAAATTGATTTTCGTTACAGTTGCACCATAAATAATTAAATAGTAATAAAACCATAAATAGTTAAATAGTAATATGTAAATTATGCCAGGAAATAAGTCCAGGACCAGCCTATTGGCTCAGAGTGTCTGACCCTCCAAGGGAGGAGTTGTAAAGTTTGATGGCCACAGGCAGGAATGAGCTCCACAGAATCTAACAAGTCCCTATTGCTCTACTCAGAAGATGGCCCCAATACCTCTTTCTCAATCTCAGTCTTGTTCTTTACTCTTGCCTCACTTCCCAGCAATCCTGTCAAACCAAGACCTGTATATATTTTTTTTGTGTGTGCTCCTGATCAGTGCAGCAAAGGGAGGAATGGTTTGGTCGTACAAGGCTTGTACGGTCCAGTGCAGGAGTTCCCAGCCTTTTTTATTGTTGAAAACATTCTATTGAAATCAGTATAGAAAGCATTCTATCCAGATGCACCGTGCCTTGGTATGGTAACTGCTCTGCCTGTGACCAAAATACTGCTGAGAGTGCTGTACACATCTCAGTACATCACAGAAACAGTCTCCCCTCCACAGACCCCATCAACACTTCTTGCTGCCTTGGTAAAGCAGCCAGCATAATCAAAGACCCCACACACCCCGATCTTTGTCTTACCATTGGTCAGAAGACACAAAAGCCTGAAAGGAAATACCACTGAGCTCAAAAATAGATTCTATCCTGCTGTTATGATTATTGAACAGTTCTCTAATATAAGATGAACTTACCATACTGGTGAACTGTTCAATTCTCTTATAACAGATCATTGAACAGGTAATTTGTTGTAAGACCTCACAATCTACCCTGTTATCACCCAATGGCTTATTGTCCACGTGCATCACACTTCCTCTGTAACTGTTAACACTTTATTCTGTATTCTGTTATTGTTTTACTTTGTACTACCTAATGCACTATTGTAAAACATCATTGGTTCCCAACCACTTTTTTTATGCCATGGACCAGTAGCATTAAGGACAATGAACCCCAGGACTGATGTAATTCATGGGCTTGAGGCACTCCTTGATGCAGACCTTTACACCTGCTGGCTAGCTGAAAATCAGCTGCTTAACATGTCAACTAATCTGTAAAGAATGGGATTCCAAAAAGAAAGACATCTCTCCATAGTCAAGTCTTCAAGATCTTATGATCTTTTCCATCCATTTTCCCTGAAGTATAAATATTTTGAGGATGCACCAAAGTATTTTATTTAAAAAAATAGCAGTATTGTCGAAGTCTACCTTGGTGCAAAATTTCCCATTCTTGACAGACCAAGATTAATGCACAGAAGTTTAAATAAACATGGTGATCACGGGGAATTTTTTAATAGAGTACTTGAGTGGGAATAACTCTCTGTCAATACTTGGCATAACTAAAAGTCAAGGCTGCATTACCTTCTGATATGCTAGGTCCACTGCTCTGAGATTTAAACCCCATGGAATGGTGAACCTCACCATTGTAAAGCCAGTTGTGATCCAACCCAAGCACCAGACAAAGATATAAGGAAAAACCAAGTCTCAATAATGTTGAGACAACCTCTCTATTTGCCAATAATTCTCACACAAAATGAAAGAGAGTGGAAAAAAATGCACCAATTCCAGCAAGAATCAGTGGGCTACTCCATGAGAACACATATGAGTCTCTGGCAAAGGTCCTGCCGAAGGATCTCAGCCCGAAACATTGACCGTACATTTTTCCATAGATGCTGCCTAGGCTGCTGAGTTCCTCCAGCATTTTGTGTGTGTGTGTGTGTGTTGCTTTGATTTCCAGCATCTGTAGATTTTTTCTTGTCTCTAATGAAGGCATCTATTAGTGATCCATTAAATACAACATTGGCTTTGTAGAAGGCATCAAAGGGTGGTAGTGTAGGGTTGGGTTTTCAGATTAGAGGCCTATGACCAGTAGGGCACCACAGGAATTGGTACTGGTTCCACTGTTGTTTGTCATCTGCATTAATGATTTACATGAGAATGTAGTTGGCATGATGAATAAGTCTGCAGATGACACCAAAACTTGTCTTCTCTGGTATTGACTAACAGTGAAGAGGGTTATCTAAGATTACAACAGGGTTTAAGTCAACTGGTGAAGTGGGCCTAAAAACAACAGATGGAATTTAACTCAGATAAGTGTGAGGTGTTCCTGTAAGTTAAACCAGGACAGGAATAACATAATAACCCTGACAAGTATTGCAGAACAAGTACATAGTTCCCTAAAAGTGGATATATAGGTAGACAGGGTGATGAAAAAGACTTTGGGCATGTTTGCCTTCATCAATCTGGCTACTGAATGCAGGAATCGTGACATCGCATTGTAAGTCGTTGGTGAGACCAACTTGGTATTATGTGCCATTCTGGTCACCCAGCTTTAAGAAGGATGTCATTAAGCTGAAAAGGGTGCAGAAAAGATTAGTGGGTATATTACCAGGGACTGGAAGGCTTAAGTGATATGCAGAGGCTCGGACATTTTACCCTGTATCAAAGAAGGCAGAGGGGTGACCTTATAGAGGTATATAAAATCACAAGGGCAAGAATCACGTCTTTTTCACAGGGTAAGGGAATCTTAAACTAAAGCCATAGGCTTAAAAGGCATATAGACTCACGCATGGAGAGAACAAATTTAAAGGGATATGGGTCAAATGCATGCAAATGGGACCAGCTCATTTAAGACAACTTGATCAGCCTGGCTCTGTTTTCATGTTATATAATCCATGACAATGACAGCAAAATAAAATTACAAAGTTAAATATACTGCCTTAAGGCTTTACGTAAAGAAGGTGCATAATCCAACTAATCATCTTCATAATCACTGACAGAATATATTACCCAACAACCAAATATTTGATGTATTAAAGAAAACAGAAGAAGCAACAAATGCTTAGAGATAGAATTTTAATGATAGCATTAGAGAGCCATTCCAACACATTTGGTTAAAAAACAGAAAACACTTCTCAGATCTGTGGGGTTCACAAGGCAAAGCTACTGCAATAAAATACCCATGTTGCTCTCTTTAAGCAGTGAAACATAGAGAGAATTAAAGTTCAACAAAGATAATTTCTGTATCAAACATACTAAAATCACATGGCATATAAATAATATTTTGTAAAACAATGTGAAACATTATGTTCATACATTACCAGAATAGATATAACCTTTAGAACAAAGTACTGAAATTAACAGATAGTGCAGGTTTAATTCTTCACAATGTAGGATTAATTCATATCCATCACATTTTGTGAAGACAACATACCAAACTTGTACTGTATGCTAATTAAACATTGTACCCAGAGCAGGTGTTAAACTGCACTGTGAGGTGGCTGCATGTCTCTCCAGATACCACATGGTGACATTCATGGAGCCACCACTAACAGGAAACTCAACTGGATTAGCCACACTAATGTCATTAAACTGAAAAGGGTACAGAAAAGATTAATGGGTATGTTACCAGGGACTGGAGGCTTAAGTGATATGCAGAGGCTCGGACATTTTACCCTGTATCAAAGAAGGCAGAGGGGTGACCCCAGCAAGGCAGAGGCTGGGCTTGCTTAAATGAGTGAGTCCTCTCTTTACACCCCAAACCCTTGACCGTCAGGAATGTGATAGAGTACTCACTAGGCACCTAACTCATAAGCACCCATTAACCTCAACACCATCCATGACAAAGCAGCCTACTGATTGATCCCATTTCAATCACCTTAAAAATTAATTCCATCCACCAGCAGCATAAAGTCTCAGAGCAAAAAGCAAACTAGACCAGGGGTTTCAAACCTTTTCTATACCATGGACCAATACCATTAAGCAAGGGGTTTGTGGACCCTAGGTTCTGAACCCCTGGTCAGGCAACACTTGTGGAGGGAAATGGATAGTCAGCACTTTAGATCGAGATCTTTTATCTGGACAATTTGCATGTTCCATTTACAAAATGCCCTGCAGTGACTTACCTAGCTACTGTGACAATACTTCTTAGATTCTTAGAGATAGGATCTATGGGCATTTAGAGAATCATGGTCTGATCAGGGACAGTCAGCATGGCTTTGTGAAGGGCAGATCGTGTCTAACAAGCCTGATAGAGTTCTTTGAGGAGGTGACCAGGCATATAGATGAGGATAGTGCAGCGGATGTGATCTATATGGATTTTAGTAAGGCAATTCACAAGGTTCCACATGGTAGGCTTATTCAGAAAGTCAGAAGGCATGGGATCCAGGGATGTTTGGCCAGGTGGATTCAGAATTGGCTTGCCTGCAGAAGGCAGAGGGTCGTGGTGGAGGGAGTACATTCAGATTGGAGTGTTGTGACTAGTGGTGTCCCACAAGGATCTGTTCTGGGACCTCTACTTTTCGTGATTTTTATTAACGACCTAGATGTGGGGGTAGAAGGGTGGGTTGCCAAGTTTGCAGACGACACAAAGGTTGGTGGTGTTGTAGATAGTGTAGAGGATTGGCAAAGATTGCAGAGAGACATTGATAGGATGCAGAAGTGGGCTGAGGAGTGGCAGATGGAGTTCAACCCGGAGAAGTGTGACATGGCTTTAAGGTAAGGGGTGGGAAGTTCAAGGGGGATATTAGAGGAAGGTTTTTTACTCAGAGTGTGGTTGGAGCGTGGAATGCTCTGCCTGAGTCAGTGGTGGAGGCAGATACACTAGTGAAGTTTAAGAGACTACTAGACAGGTATATGGAGGAATTTAAGGTGGGGGCTTATATGGGAGGCAGGGTTTGAGGGTCGGCACAACATTGTGGGCCGAAGGGCCTGTACTGTGGTGTACTATTTTATGTTCTATGTTCTCACAATTCTACATTTCACCAACCAGGCAAATGGTAACACTGCCATCAATGTTCTCCTACAAGTCACATACAATCCAGACTCAAAAGTATGCTGTCATTTCTTCGTTATGGCTTGACTGCTACAGTTGAAGAAAGCTGTTCATCAAAGTTAATTAATTAATTAAGGTCAATTAGTGCTGGGCAATACATTTGAGTTTATTCAGTTAAATGCCAGTCAGCAGCACCTAATCCCAAACAAACAAATAAATTAGCAAAAAGAATATGTGATAACTACACTAAATATGCACAATGTATACAATCTCAAAAAAGTAACCCATTTACTTGCTACCTAAATATTACTTTGGGGACAGTATTTTTGTAATGCAAAATCACGGTTAATACTACATCCATAATTGCAAATACAGTGGATTTCAGTTAATTTGGCCATCAGTTAAATGGGGTAACTGCTTATTTGGGACAAATCTTAAAGGATAAAAATTAATTGAGAAAATAGCTGAGATTCTTTTCATTTATTTGGGACACTGTGCCATTTAATTGGGACAGGAGACCATTGCCATACAGTTTCTAACAACAATTAATCGTGTGCAAATGTGTGGTCACATTTTAGAGTGAACAGTTTTTAAATAGCATCAGTTGCCTGTGTTTGTGTTAAAAAAAAGTGTTTTTTGTCACTGATAGTTGGTGAGAAATAAGCAGTAAAACAATTTAGAACTGCTTTGCTCAATGCGGTTTGTAGCATTCAGGCTTGGAGATGTCATAAAGACCAGGAGTGAAAATTAAATGATGTGACTACTTCAACAAATTAGGAACTACACAGAATTTGAAGATATCAATAATAATTTTGAATGTTACAATGAAAGTGAAGATTTGGAGGATGCAACTGTTGAAAGCACTGTATGACGACAGTCCATTAGGTGTTGGCACTAATTTTGTTCATTTATATAGAACATAGAATAGTACAGCACAGTACAGGCCCTTCTGCCCACAATGTTGTGCCGACCCTCAAACCCTGCCTTCCATTCTTCCATATACCTGTCTAGTAGTCGCTTAAATTTCACTAGTGTATCTGCCTCCACCACTGACTCAGGCAGTGAATTCCACACACCAACCACTCTAAGAGTTAAAAACCTTCCTCTAATATCCCCCTTGAACTTCCCACCCCTTACCTTAAAGCCATGTCCTCTTGTATTTAGCAGTGCTGCCCTGGGGAAGAGGTGCTGGCTATCCACTCTATCTATTCCTCTTATTGTCTTGTACACCTCTATCATGGCTCCTCTCATCCTCCTTCTCTCCAAAGAGTAAAGCCCTAGCTCCCTTAATCTCTGATCATAATGCATACTCTCTAAACCAGGCAGTATCCTGGAAAATCTCCTCTGTACCCTTGCTAATGCTTCCACATCCTTCCTATAGTGAGGCGATCTGAAACGGACACAGTACTCCAAGTGTGGCCTAACCAGAGTTTTATAGAGCTGACAACAGGAATTCTGCAGATGCTGGAAATTCAAGCAACACACATCAAAGTTGCTGGTGAACGCAGCAGGCCAGGCAGCATCTCTAGGAAGAGGTGCAGTCGACGTTTCAGGCTGAGACCCTTCGTCAGGACTAACTGAAGGAAGAGTGAGTAAGGGATTTGAAAGTTGGAGGGGGAGGGGGAGATCCAAAATGATAGGAGAAGACAGGAGGGGGAGGGATAGAGCCAAGAGCTGGACAGGTGATAGGCAAAAAGGGATACGAGAGGATCATGGGACAGGAGGTCCGGGAAGAAAGACAAGGGGGGAGAGGGGACCCAGAGGATGGGCAAGAGGTATATTCAGAGGGACAGAGGGAGAAAAAGGAGAGTGAGAGAAAGAATGTGTGCATAAAAATAAGTAACAGATGGGGTACGAGGGGGAGGTGGGGCATTAGTGGAAGTTAGAGAAGTCGATGTTCATGCCATCAGGTTGGAGGCTACCCAGACGGAATATAAGGTGTTGT
Organism: Mobula birostris; assembly: GCF_030028105.1. Classification (NCBI taxonomy): domain Eukaryota; kingdom Metazoa; phylum Chordata; class Chondrichthyes; order Myliobatiformes; family Myliobatidae; genus Mobula; species Mobula birostris. The sequence continues at coordinate 147,255,912 of NC_092370.1, forward strand.
TCCTCCAACCTGAGTGTGGCTTCATCTTTACAGTAGAGGAGGCCGTGGATGGACATGTCAGAATGGGAATGGGATGTGGAATTAAAATGTGTGGCCACTGGGAGATCATGCTTTCTCTGGCAGACAGAGCGTAGATGTTCAGCAAAGCAGTCTTCCAGTCTGCGTCAGGTCTCGCCAATATATAAAAGCCCACATCGGGAGCACTGGACGCAGTATATCACCCCAGTCGACTCACAGGTGAAGTGTTGCCTCACCTGGAAGGACTGTTTGGGGCCCTGAATGGTGGTAAGGGAGGAAGTGTAAGGGCATGTGTAGCACTTGTTCTGCTTACACGGATAAGTGCCAGGAGGGAGATCAGTGGGGAGGATGGGGGGGGACGAATGGACAAGGGAGTTGCGTAGGGAGCGATCCCTGCGGAATGCAGGGGGGGGGGGAGGGAAAGATGTGCTTAGTGGTGGGATCCCGTTGGAGGTGGCGGAAGAGCTGCATCATTACCCCGCGATTCTTAAACTCTATCCCTTGACTTATGAAAGCTAACACTCCATAAGCTTTCTTAACTACCCAATCTACCTGTGAGGCAACTTTCAGGGATCTATGGACATGTACCCCCAAATCCCTCTGCTCCTCCACACTACCAAGTATCCTACCATTTACTTTGTACTCTGCCTTGGAGTTTGTCCATCCAAAATGTACCACCTCACACTTCTCCAGGTTGAACTCCATCTGCCACTTCTCAGACCACTTCTGCATCCTATCAATATCTCTCTGCAATCTTCGATAATCCTCTACACTATCTACAACACCACCAACTTGTGTCGTCTGCAAACTTGCCAACCCACCCTTCTACCCCCACATCCAGGTCGTTAATAAAAATCATGAAAAGTAGAGGTCCCAGAACAGATCCTTGTGGGACACCACTAGTCACAACACTCCAATCTGAATGTACTCCCTCCACCACGACCCTCTGCTTTCTGCAGGCAAGCCAATTCTGAATCCACCTGGCCAAACTTCCCTGGATTCCATGTCTTCTGACTTTCTAAATAAGTCTACCGTGTGGAACCTTGTCAAATGCCTTACTAAAATCCGTATAGATCACATCCACTGCACTACCCTCATCTATATGCCTGGTCACCTCCTCAAAGAACTCTATCAGGCTTGTTAGACATGATCGCCCTAACACAGGGCCATGCTGACTGTCCCTGATCAGACCATGATTCTCTAAATGCCCATAGATCCTATCTCTAAGAATCTTTTCCAACAGCTTTCCCACCACAGACATAGGGCTCACTGGTCTATAATTACCTGGACTATCCCTACAACCGTTTTTAAACAAGGGGACAACATTCGCCTCCCTCCAATCCTCCAGTACCATTCCTGTAGACAACGAGGACATAAAGATCCTAGCCAGAGGCTCAGCAATCTCTTCCCTCACCTCGTGGAGCAGCCTGGGGAATATTCCGTCAGGCCCTGGGGACTTACCCATCCTAATATATTTTAACAACTCCAACACCTCCTCTCCCTTAATATCAACATGCTCCAGAACATCAACCTCACTCATATTGTCCTCATTGTCATCAAGTTCCCTCTCATTGGTGAATACCGAAGAGAAGTATTCATTGAGGACCTCACTCACTTCCACAGCCTCCAGGCACATCTTCCCACCTTTATCTCTAATCGGTCCTACCTTCACTCCTGTCATCCTTTTGTTCTTCACATAATTGAAGAATGCCTTGGGGTTTTCCTTTACCCTACTCGCCAAGGCCTTCTCATGCCCCCTTCTTGTTCTCCTCAGCCCCTTCTTAAGCTCCTTTCTTGCTACCCTACATTCCTCAATAGATCCATCTGATCCTTGCTTCCTAAACCTCATGTATGCTGCCTTCTTCCACCTGACTAGATTTTCCACCTCACTTGTCACCCATAGTTCCTTCATCCTACCATTCTTTATCTTCCTCACAGGGACAAATTTATCCTTAACGTCCCGCAAGAGATCCCTAAACATCGACCACATGTCCATAGTACATTTCCCTGCAAAAACATCATCCCAATTCACACCTGCAAGTTCTAGCCTTATAGCCTCATAACTTGCCCTTCCCCAATTAAATATTTTCCTGTCCTCTCTGATTCTATCCTTTTCCATGATAATGCGAAAGGCCAGGGAATCAATCAAAAGAAGATACCAGTGTACACTGTATGAATTCCTCCATCGATGACTATTAGGAACTAATCCACAGTTTATAGTACTGATACTGATAGTGGTACTGATAGTGTTGTAATTTGTTCTGTATTTCATTTAAATACACAGTTAAATGGAAGTTAGTCTTTTACAAACTTTTTAACTATTTCTATTAAACTTCAGCTAATTGGGGCAGCCACTAACAGGGCCAAGCAGCCACTTAACTGGGCCAAAATGTACTGGTCCTGAAGTGTTCCAATTAACTGGAACCCAATTTACATTTAAAACAGGAGTTCCCAACTTGGGGTCCACAGACCCCTCAGATAATGGTAGGAGTCCATGGCATTAAAAAGATTGATTTAAAGCAACAACTGATAGAATAATGAAATCAGAAGTCCATGCAATAAGAATAATTTTGAAGATTTAACCCCATTTTAATGAAAATAAATGAGACAGAAATTTTGAGGCATATAGGCATATGCATCTTTTTAGATCGAAACCCAGAAACTGTTGGCAGTTCTCTAAAGGATGCACTTGTTGCTGTGTTGATTGACATAATCAACACAGAAAATCAACGTTTTTATGCCTGATTCTCACTGTAGAAAGCATTGTTGAATGAGGTGTAATTAAATTTATAGAGTGGAATACAACATCATAATTATATTTGAACAACCTCTCTGGGCTTAAAAATGTATACATATGGTTTAATTCCCTCAACAATTATTCCGCTGTTTCATGAATTTTAAAACAGTTAAATTAAATATATCCAAAATTTTCATGTTTAATTTTAACCATGTCTACATTTCAATCTTTCAGTAACATAATCTTTTTAACTATAGCTTTTTTTACTTCCCATGTTGCTGGGACTGGATGGCCTGAATTATGAGGAGACACTGGAGAGGCTGCGACCATTTTCTCTGGAGTGCGGGTGAGTGATCTTGTAGAGGCTTATAAAATCAGAGATAAGGTGGATGGAGGAGTGTAAAGCTAGAAGCCATAAGTTTAAACAGAGTAAAAATTAAAAATTTCCTCTCTCATCTTACGAGGGTAATGGGAATATGGATCGAGCTACCAGGAGAAGTGGTAGATGTGGGTGCAATTATAACATTTTAAATATATTTAGACAAGTACATGGATAGGGAAAAAATTAGATGAATATGGGCCAAATGCAAGAAATCAAGACTAGCTCAGGAAGGAACCTTGGTCAACACGAACAAGTTGGACTAAAGCCGTGCTTTGACTCTACAGGCAGAATTCTTACATCTGATTGGTTGATGAGCTTGATCATTGATAAAGAGATTGCTGGTGAATGATGTATATTTGAAAAAAGCTGGTTTCCAATTGCAATTCCCACAGGAAAAGGAAAATTCATACCAAAGACCACAGCTGAGATGTGAGCTCAATTGAAATGATAACCATGATCACTGCCGCTTCCCTATCAACCCCAGACATCCAAAATAATTGTATTTCATCTGAATGCTTGCTTATTAAATGCAAACAAGTGAAAATACAATGCAAGAAAATGGTGAATATGCTTACTCTAGAGTTACTGATACAAAACATAAAGTGCATCAACATAGAAACCAAATGATAAAAATTGGCCTTATTTTAATATAATGAAGCATATATAAAAAGTGATTTACTTGCTCAAAAACCTTTATTATTGTTACTTACAGAGTATCTAGGATCTGTGTGCACAGTATCTTCCAAATTCAGATTGTGCAATTCTTACATAGTACACAAATGACAATGCCAAAGGCATAGAATTAGAGAATTTGGCACCTCCAAGAAGAGGGAAATCTTGATTAGGTTCCTCCATTCTATGGCCGTAGATACAAGGTTACAAGGGGTGAGTTAAGAGCAGAATTTATCTTTTTACTCTATCCCCCAATGCAAACCTGCTACTGCCATCTACTTCGTGAAGTGCGTGCGTGCGCGTGTTTATGCAGATTTCCAATTTGCTGAAAGCTATCTGGTAGAGATAACAGGCCAAGAGCAGGTTTTCCTACTGTGGAAATAAGTATTGAATTTTGTATTTTTTTGTAACCATTTGATGTGACAAAATGGAGTCGTAGAGAATCACAGAGTGCTAAACTAATATGTTGCAATATATGTATGTGACTGCAAGAAATGTGCCTACTAAAGGAATACGTGACTGCGAGCACCCAATGTACTGAACATTGTGCGGTACCTTGTCAGGTTTCTGAAATTCAAGGAACTACATCTTACCAGCATTAACCATGAATCAGATAAAATCAAAGAAATACAACTTCACTTAATTATGACTTCAGGATCCTCACTCAACAAAGCAAGATTCCACTAAATTTTGTCTTGTCATGGGTAAAATTGGACGAATTTGTGGTGAAATCTTTACTATCTTATGTGATGCAAATCCACCTATTCATAGGGGGTAAGATTAAACAGTTATTTCAATGTAAAGTCAAATACTGAATGCAAATTTATGAGTATAACATTGCAATTAAAACAGAGGAATAAACTCGACACATAGAAAAAGTCTTAAAAAATATTCTCCAATAAAAATTAAAAGCTGGAAAAACGAGGAGGATTCATTCTGCATAAAAGTTAATTTTCAGTACCAGGAAATCCATTTGTAGAAATCAAAACTATAACATTGAAAATTTGCCTCTTCCAGAATGAATGCTTGTGTTTTGTGGATATCTTGGGCCATAACTTCACATACTTCTTGCATTACAGTAATATTTTTTTTTCAGCGAGGCAGGAATGTGGAAAGCTTTTCAAGGAGCAGTTTTAAAATTGAATAACAAACTGCAGATTTTTCATTTATGTAGTTTTACCATAACTCAGGATTATTACATCATAAAGCATTCCCCACTAAAGTAAAGCAAACTGTTTTAATTACTGTTTATTTATAGATAAAAGTAAGATTTCAAGACCAGCAGCAAAGTTTTGATGCTTACCTATAAGAGGATGCTTCAATATGTCTTGTTCAGGAGAAATTGTTCATACAAATCCTAAATATGCTGCAAAACCTTTTACAGAGTCTGTGAACAAGTATAATACTACCGCCATTACCTTCCAACACGCGTACATAAATCATACATAAATTATAAACCTTTCTGAGATAGAACAGAATCCTGAAGTGAAATTTTCTCAGGCTCTGATTTTGTGATCAGAAATAGCAGCATAGAAACAGAGCATATAAAAGTGAGAAATCTATGTTATTTTGAGTTTCATGTGGGCTAGATTACAATAAAATAAATTAACATCAAAATGGAATCAGAAGAATTTCAACAGAGATGGGGTAATTTAGTCCACTATCCCCTTTCAATTCAAATTTAATCTATATTCATGCCTCCTCATTGCCCCCTTCATTGCCCAGGGATTGTAGAGGGGCACTGTGACACAATTTTATTTTCACCATTCAGTTTGCAATACTTTTGAATTTCAAATTTATGGAAATACATATTGTTAATAGTGCAGCAATACCATTGAGGCATTGTGGACCTCTTGAATATGTAGTCCAATAGTCTATACCTGTATACATTGTACCAAAGGGAAAACAGTGCTTTATGGGAAAGGAATTTAGGTTCATTAGAATCAAAATCTACAGCAATAGAATTAAATATGAGATAAAAGAAAGAAAGCAAAATAATTATATTTTTATACAAGTTAAAATACCTATAAGCACAATGACAGCTTTAATAGTTTTCCTCCATACTCTCTGAAATCGTGTCATTTTGAAGACCACCGTTAATAGAGTGTTCAGTGTGTTATATAGAGCCTATATATATATATATATATATAAAAATTTAAATTCAGTAATGATCATATTTACATTCAGAACAGATAGCTCAAACCTGAGCATCCACAAAGTCCTGGAAGTGATGAATCACATAAATACTTGTCCTCTATCACAATTCGCAATTTCATGGTGAGTACCCTTTTCATTCTAACAACACTGTCGAGTCAGCGGTCATTCCTGGCGCAATGAGGAATACGGATGGGCATTCAAGCGGTGTTTCTGAAAATGAGTTGGCAACTTGATAAAAATGCAATGTGCTGAACAACACAATATGCATGCAACAGTTAAAACCAATCAACCCAACAAAGAACTTGTTCACTAAAAGCTCTAAAGTTGGTGCAAAAGTAGTCATTTAGTTTCAGGCAAATAAATAAATAAATAAATAAATGGAGGCACCAAGAACATCTCCAGAATCCAACATAAAAGAGCCAAAATCCAAGACTGAAGCTTCAGTCATAACTACTAAATTGATGATCCATCTCAGCCTCCTCATGAGGACCCTCCTCCTCTACTCTTGAGTCCAGTCCAGTCCAGCAATGGAGCAAGACTATGATACCCCAAAACATCTTGGCTGTAATATGAAGATTTGCACTCCAAAGCCATTACGCCTCTAATAAAGCTGTTCCAATATAGTTACAATCTTAGTATCTAGTTGAATTAATAGGTCATTGCCCAGATATGTCTTGTCCATCAAATGGAGGATAAATCCATTCTGATTTATTACAATCCCGTCGGGCAATCAATCATCAGCAAAGTGATGGAAAATGTCATCCTCTGTGCTCTCAAGAGGCACTTACTTGCTCATCAATAATAGATTCACTAATGTTCACCTTGAACTCTGCCAAAGCCATTCAGCTCCAGACTTCATGAAGTTCCAAATGTGGACACGAGCGGAGTTTCAAATGTGGACACATGCTGAGTTCCAAAGGTGAGTTGATGATGATATCAAAGTAGCATTCAATGTTAAAAAGTCCTGATAAATCTAAATGAAAAAAAAATTGCTACAGCAGATCAACAATATGGCAATATATCTGAGCGGTCCTTAATGTGTTTCGAAATTTTTTAATTTTTCTCATATTCTCACTACTCCTGTATGCTTTTTTGAGGTGGTAGTAAGGCGACTCACTAAAAAAAAGGGCATAGTCAAAATGTAACGTTACAAATGTATCACAATGTTACATCATACGCACTCATGTGCCTGTTATGTGGCTCTCCCAAGAGGCATGGGATCTGCCAGATAGCCTGTCAAATTAGAAACTTAGATAGAAACACAGACCCTTACCTGAGAAATTACCTAGGGTTACCCATAGCCCTCTATTTTTCTAAGGTCCATGTACCTATCCAAGAGTCTCTTAAAAGACCCTATTTGTATCCGCTTCCACCACTGTCGCCGGCAGCCCATTCCACGCAGTCACCACTCTCTGCGTAACAAAACCAAATTCTGAGATGTTCGACCGACTTAGTGGTAACGGATGAGGTGCATGCAGAGTTTAAGTAGTTAAATATCAAATCCGGTGCTCCAGCCCTATATTTTGACATCATTATTAGGCTTTATCAGTTCTGAAAACCTGAGTCCATATCATAACATCTCATTCATTGATTTTAAAATCTTAGTTTGAATTACGTTGAATTTTAATTATTAAAACAAGATTTCCTCTTTTCACACCCAAAAACTTAATTGTTTTGTTTTAGTTTTATGTCAGTTTGATTCTCTGATTATAAAAGAAACACCAAAACTCATAGGAATTCTGAAATCAAGCTGCTAAAAAGTTTGAACTTCCAAAATTTCTGTTACGCTGTACATTTTCTTTCCAATCTGATCCATTTCAATCACTCCATCCTCCTCCAGGGTCCTAGTTACCATCAACTTCACCAATTGATTTTACAAATAGTTTGGCAGAAAGTCAAGGACCACAAAATACACATAGGGCTGCCACTGTAACTTAACTAACTAAAACTCAATACATCTTACCCAGGAAAGCATAGGTGCAAGTCCAAAGGGAAGGCGAGGGCACTTACTGCAGAATCTGATGATGTTCCTTATCAAGAAACACCCAAGATTTAAGCAGCTAAATAGAAAAACCCCTGTACCCATTGCAATTTTCACGTTCCTTCTCTCTGGAAATTCTAAACAACAGTTGCAGCAGCATTTACCAGAACAGCTCACTAGCCAGAGTCCTCTCAAAGTACCCTGCCCCTAATGTAATTACCCAAAACTGGAAATATGTCAGAAAATGCTCCAAGATTCTCCTGACAACCTTTACATTTCTTTCTTTTACTCTGCTCAGACAGTAGTGTAAGGGTGGTATGGTAGAGCAGCCGTTAGCTTAACGCTGTTACAGTGCCAGCTGTAAGATCATGGTTCAATTCACCACTGTTTGTGAGGAGTTTGTACAATCACCCCATGATCCCGTGAGATTCCTCTGGGCATACTGATTTCCACCACATTCCAGAGACGTACAAGTTAGGGTGAGTGAACTGTGCACATACTAGAAGCCTGGCAAGTCTTTTGAGCCACCCCCAGCACATCTCCCACTGTGCTGGTACTTGATGCAAACAATGCATTTCATTGTATGTTTCGATGCACATGTGACAAATAAAGCTAATCTTTAAATTTAAAAATGCAAACACGAGGAAATCTGCAGATGCTGGAGATGTCCTCCTTTTTTAAAGAAAGGGGCTTCCCTTCCTCCACCATAAACTCTGCTCTCAAACGCATTGCTCCCATTTCACGCACATCTGCTCTCACTCTATCCTCCCACCACCCCACTAGGAATAGGGTTCCCCTTGTCCTCACCTACCACCCCACCAGTCTCCGGGTCCAACATATAATTCTCCGTAACTTCCGCCACCTCCAACGGGATCCCACCACTAAGCATATCTTTCCCTCCCACCCTTGCTTTCCACAGGGATCGCTCCCTATGCAACTCCCTTGTCCATTCGTACCCCCCATCCCTCCCCACCGATCTCCCTCCTGGCACTTATCCTTGTAAGCGGAACAAGTGCTACACATCCCCTTACACCTCCTCCCTCACCACCATTCAGGGCCCCAAACAGTCCTTCCAGGTGAGGCAACACTTCACCTGTGAGTCGACTGGGGTGATATACTGCGTCCGGTGCTCCCGATGTGACCTTCTATATATTGGCGAGACCCGACGCAGACTGGGAGATCATTTTGCTGAACACCTACGCTCTGTCCGCCAGAGAAAGCAGGATCTCCCAGTGGCCACACATTTTAATTCCATGTCCCATTCCCATTCTGATATGTCCATCCACGGCCTCCTCTACTGTAAAGATGAAGCCACACTCAGGTTGGAGGAAGAACACTTCATATTCCGTCTGGGTAGCCTCCAACCTGATGGCATGAACACTGACTTCTCCAACTTCCGCTAATGCCTTACCTCCCCCTCGTACCCCATTCGTTATTTATTTATATACACACACATTCTTTTCCTCTCTCTCCTTTTTCTCCCTCTGTCCCTCTCACTCTACCCCTTGCCCATCCTCTGGGCTCCCCCCCCCCCCGCTTTTCTTTCTCTCTAGGCCTCCTGTCCCATGATCCTCTCATATCCCTTTTGCCAATCAACTGTCCAGTTCTTGGCTCCATTCCCCCCCCCCCCACCAACACCACACCCCCCCCAGTCTTCTCCTATCATTTCGGATCTCCCCCTCCCCGTCTCAAATCTCTTACTAGCTCTTCTTTCAGTTAGTCCTGACGAAGGGTCTCGGCCCAAAACGTCGACTGTTCCCCTTTCTAGAGATGCTGCCTGGCCTGCTGCGTTCACCAGCAACTTTTATGTCTGTTGCTAATCTTTAAATCGCTATCTCACATTTGCAATTTTCCAATGGTCCATTCATCTCCTGAGGATCAAAGAGAAGCACTGCTCTGTAACCAGCATTTGAATTAAATTTTTTTCTTGCCAGATGGCCTGGAGATCATCTCCTTACTTCCTTCATCCTGTCTCACGTAAAAACAATGATAATTTGTGTACTTCCAGCCAGCAGCTGACACTGCTGATACTGCACACTACTTGGTTACAAAATGTACAGTTATGTGCAAAATATCAAATTTTCAAACAGGACAGTCATGAGTTTTAGATAATTAGTTTAAGTGTAAACAATTCTAAATCTGTATTGAAGTTAACAGTGATAATTAAAAGAATGCGTGTCTACCCTGATGTTTCTGCATGTTCAGTTTCTGTAGCAAAGAAAGGGTGGCAGAGCAGCTAATGAAGCTGCTGACTGGCATCTCCATTGATCCGAGTTCTCAATAACCTCGGGGGCTGTCTGTGTGGAGTTCACATTTTCTCCTTGCCACTGCACAGATGCTCTGGTTTCCTCCCACATCCTGGTTGATGGTTGGTAGATTAACTGGCCACTGTAAATTGCCCTGGTACGAGGGTGGATGGTAGAATATGGGACATGCAGGAAGAAAACAAAATGTGAATAGAGAAGATTCTGTAGATGTTGGAAATCCAGAATAACATGCACAAAATGCTGGAGGAATTCCGCAGTTCAGGCAGCATCTAGGTAAAGGAATAAACAGTTGACATTTTGGGTCAAGACACTTCATCAGGACAAAATGTGATTAGTGTAACTTGGTGCTTGAGCATTGTCACTGTCTTGGTGGGCCAATGTGTCTATGTCTGCATGCATGAATCTACATTGCCAGCTGGAGGTGGCCCATGGGTCAAATGTTTTCAGGACCGACCAAGAAGACAGGACAAGACAGACAGAGATAGATAAGAGTTATTGGGAGGTAGTCACACCGAAAAGACAGGAGGTAGGCAACTGGGTGACTGTCAGGAGATGGAGGGGGAGCAGGCAGAGAGAGCAGAGCACCCCTGTGGCCATTCCCATCAACAATAAGTATACCGTTTTGGATACTGTTGGTGGGGATGACCTACCAGGAACAAGTTGCAGTGGTCCTGTCTCTGGCACTGAGGTTGGACCCTCGACTCAGAAGGGGAGGAGGGAAGAGAGGACAGTGGCAGTGATAGGGGATTCTATAGTCAGGGGGGCAGATAGGAGATTTTGTGGGGTAGATCGGGAGTCTTGGATGGTATGTTGCCAGACCTCCCTGGTGCCGGGGTCCAGGACATCTCAGATCGGGTGCAGGTTATTCTCGAGAGGGAGGGCAAGAATCCAGATGTTGTGGTCCATGTAGGGACCAATGACATGGGTAGGAAGAGTGAGGGGGTCCTGTGTAGAGAGTTCAGGGAGTTAGGTGCGAAGCTGAAGGGCAGGACCTCCAGGGTAACAATCTCCGGATTGCTACCTGTGCCACGTGCGAGTGAGGCGAGGAACAGAAGGATTATACAGATCAATACGTGGCTAAGAGGATGGTGCAGGAGGGAGGGCTTCAGGTTTTTAGATAACTCGGCTTTGTTCCAGGGAAGGTGGGATCTGTTCCGATGGGATGGTTTACACCTGAACTGGAGGTGGTACTAACATTCTTGCAGGAAAGTTTGCTAGTGCTGCTTCGGGGGGGGGGGGGGGTTAAACTAAATTTGCAGGGGGCAGGGATCCAGAATGTGAGAGAGGATACCGAGATGAAGTATAAAGGACAGGTGGGGACTGCACGGTTCCAGAATATTAAGTGTGAAGTAGAGAAAGGTGAGGCGGAATGAGTGAGGAGGATACATGTGCAGAGGGATGGTCTGACGGAGCATGGAGTTAAATGTGCAGAAAGAGTAAGTAAATTTAAGAAGGACAACAAAATTCAAGGGGCGTATAGCCCGGTGAGAGTTCGGGGAGCTGGGTTATGCACAATAGGTAGCGATTTAAACAGAGAGAGGAGAAATGGGTTAAAAATTCTATATCTGAATGCACGAAGTGTCAGAAATAAGGTGGATGAGTTTGAAGCTCAGGTGCGAATGGGTAACTATGATGTTGTTGGGATAACGGAGACATCGCTGCAGGGGGATCAGACCTGGGAATTGAATGTACAAGGGTATATGTGCTATCGAAGGGACAGAAAGGTGGGCAGAGGGGGTGGGGTGGCCCTGTTGCTGAGGAATGAGATTCAGTCCCTTGCAAGGGGGGGACATAGAATCAGGAGAAGTAGAGTCAGTGTGGATAGAACTGAGGAACAGTGAGGGCAAAAAGACCCTAATAGGTGTTATCTACAGGCCCCCAAACAGTAGCATGGATATTGGGTGCAAGTTGAATAGGGAGTTAACAATGGCATGTGGCAAAGGAAATGTCGCAGTAGTCATGGGGGATTTCAACATGCAGGTGAACTGGGAAAATCAGGTTGGTACTGGACCCCAGGATAGGGACTTTGTTGAGTGCCTACGGGATGCATTTTTGGAGCAGCTTCTACGAGAGCCGACCAGGGATAAGGCTATTCTGGATTTAGTGTTGTGCAATGAACAGGACTTGATAAGTGATCTTGAAGTAAAGGAGCCATTAGGAGATAGTGACCATAATATGATAAGTTTTTATCTGCAAGTTGAGAGGGATAAGGGCAGATCAGAAGTGTCAGTATTGCAGTTGAACAAAGGAGACTATGGAGCCATGAGGGAGGAGCTGGCCAAAGTTGACTGGTCGGATATCCTAGCAGGAAAGACAGTGGAACAGCAATGGCAGGTATTCTTGGGAATAATGCACAAGGTGCAAAATCAGTTCATCCCCCAGAGAAGGAAGGATTCAAAGGGGGGAAAGTGGCCACAGTGGTTGACAAAGGAAGTCAGAGACAGCATAGCATTAAAAAAGTATAACAGAGCTAAGGTGAGTGGGAAGACGGATGATTGGCAAATTTTTAAGGAGCAACAGAACTTAGCTGAAAAGGCAATACGGGGAGAAAAAATGAGGTATGAACGCAAGCTAGATAGGAATATAAAGGAGGATAGCAGAAGTTTTTTTTTTAGGTATGTGAAGAGAAGGAAGATAGTTAAGAACAATGTTGGGCCCTTGAAGAATGAATTGGGAGAAATTGTTATGGGAAACAGAGAAATGGCAGACGAATTTAATAAGTACTTTGGATCTGTCTTCACTAGGGAAGACACAAGCAATCTCCCAGGTGTATGGATGGGCCAAGGACATAGGGTAACAGAGGAGCTGAAACAGATTGACATTAGGAAGGAAACGGTGATGAGTAGACTGATGGGACTAAAGGCTAACAAATCCCCAGGTCCAGATGGTCTGCATCCTAGGGTACTAAAGGAGGTGGCTCTGGAAATTGCGGATACATTGGTGATCATTTTCCAATGTTCCTTAGATTCAGGATCAGTTCCTGAGGATTGGCGAATGGCTAATGTTATCCCACTTTTTAAGAAAGGAGGGAGGGAGAAAACAGAGAACTATCGCCCTGTTAGCCTAACATCAGTAGTGGGGAAGATGCTAGAGTCTATTATTAAAGATGAAATAGCGGCATATCTTGATAGCAGTGATAGGATTGGGCTGAGCCAGCATGGATTTACCAAGGGCAAATCATGATTGACTAATCTATTGGAGTTTTTCGAGGATGTAACCAGGAAGATAGCCACGGGAGATCCAGTGGATGTGGTGTACCTTGACTTTCAGAAGGCATTTGATAAGGTACCACATAGGAGATTGGTGGGTGAAATCAGAGTTCATGGCATTGGGGGGAGGATATTGACATGGATAGAAAACTGGTTGGCAGATAGAAAGCAAAGGGTAGCAGTGAATGGGTGTTTCTCGGAATGGCAGGTGGTGACTAGTGGGGTGCCACAGGGCTCGGTATTGGGACCACAGCTGTTTACGATTTACATCAATGATTTAGAGGAAGGCATTGTGAATAACATCAGCAAGTTTGCTGATGATACTGAGCTGGGTGGCAGTGTGACATGTGATGAGGATGTTAGGAGAATTCAAGGTGACTTGGATAGGCTGGGTGAGTGGGCAGAAACTTGGCAGATGGCGTTTAATGTGAACAATTGTGAGGTTATTCACTTTGGGAGCAAGAACAGGAAGGCAGATTATTATCTGAACGGTGTGGAGTTAGGTAAGGGAGAAATACAAAGAGATCTAGGAGTACTTGTTCATCAGTCTCTGAAGGTGAATGAGCAAGTGCAGCAGGCAGTGAAGAAGGCTAATGGAATGTTGGCCATTATTACAAAGGGTATTGAGTACAAGAGCAAGGAAATCCTTTTGCCTTTGTACAGGGCCCTGGTGAGACCACACCTGGAGTATTGTGTGCAGTTTTGGTCTCCAGGATTAAGGAAGGACATCCTGGCTGTGGAGGAGGTGCAGCGTAGGTTCATTAGGTTAATTCCTGGGATGTCCGGACTGTCTTACGCAGATAGGTTAGAGAGACTGGGCTTGTAAACGCTGGAATTAAGGAGATTGAGGGGGGATCTGATTGAGACATATAAGATTATTAAGGGATTGGACAAGATAGAGGCAGGAAATATGTTCCAGATGCTGGGAGAGTCCAGTACCAGAGGGCATGGTTTAAGAATAAGGGGTAGGTCATTTAGGACAGAGTTGAGGAGGAACTTCTTCTCCCAGAGAGTTGTGGAGGTGTGGAACACGCTGCCTCAGAAGGCAGTGGAGGCCAATTCTCTGGATGGTTTCAAGGAGGAGTTAGATAGGTATCTTATGGATAAGGGAATCAAGGGTTATGGGGACAAGGCAGGAACCGGGTATTGATAGTAGATGATCAGCCATGATCTCAGAATGGTGGTGCAGGCTCGAAGGGCCGAATGGTCTACTTCTGCACCTATTGACAACCAGCAACATAATAACTGGACTATCTCAAAGTTTTCCTACATGTTGGAATTGGAAAATTTATTGTTCACCATTGTTAGATCTAATTCCTGAAACTTCCTGCTCTGCATTATGAGATTTCCTTGCAGTTGTTATGTAGAGCAGTTAAACATAAGCAATAATTGCTCAGCTTGCCAGTAATATCTATATCGTATAAATGAATAAAAATAAATCTTAGTAAATACATTCTGTAATTTCTTCAGAGCCACAGAAGTCGTAAGCATCTATTTCTAAAAGGCTTATGGGAAAATGATACAAACTTCTGAAATCAGTACCAGTTTACAATTCATATAAATATAGAAAGATCCCTTTTCCAGAAAAAGATGCTTTTTAAAAAACATACTAATAATGGGTTCATACCAATATTATTTTTCCCATTGGTTAAAGAAGTACAGCACTAAATCTTATACTACACAATACTTTAAATATTTTACCTAATTCTCTATAAGTATTAGAAGTTCAACAGTGGGTAAGCATTTCAGAGGTACACTCCAAAATGGAATGTCACCAAATGAAAGCATTCATTGGCAACGGGTCTACAATTAACATCAATAAAATGGTAGTGTCTGAATTTCTCTCCCAAATACTAACTGCAAGCAGAGCAGTCAGTACCCAAATTAACTGCAATTACTACTACAGGCAAAGCACAAAGTATCTAATTTCACTCCCTAATTCCTATTTCATGTGTTTGAACTTGTGAAGTGGGAATTCTTGGCAACCTACCAATGCTCATCCCAGTGCCGCTCCCAACTAAATAGGACACAGGATAGAGTCACTCACCTTCTCAAGTCTCTCGTCACATACAGCCAGACTTGATTAAAATGGCCAAATTTCCCTTCAATTGAAGGACATGAGTGAAACAGACTGGGTTGCAGAACAATTGACTCATTTCATTGAAAAAGACTGCACTTTTTAATTTCAAATTTATTTACTTACAGGATTAATTAGCAGCATGATGGGATTCAAACCAATGTCTCTGGATCAATAGTCCAGGCCTCTGGACACTAGCCCATAGAATTAAAAGAAGCACTACTGTAACTTCATAAAATAAAAATTGTAAGCAGGGCTGAATTCCCAATCTGGACTCATTCAAAAATATTAATTTGTTGAATTATATTCTCTAAATTTTCTACATAATAAAAGCTGTCTCCTTTCGGCTTCTGGTACTTGTGTACTACACTGCTTTTTCATGGAAGGAACAAAGTGGTATTTTTGATAACATAACTATCGAATGCATTTAAAAACACTTATAAAGTGTTTCAGATCAGGTCAGTCTTCAATTACAATAATGTATGAGTTTCATAAGCTGTTTATATTCTATATTTGGAAAAAATCAACTACTTATAGAACCCTATTTTCAGAACTAGATCAGCTAAAACTATTGAGAAAACAAGGAGGAATTTGATTCTATCTATAACCAAAAGAGACTTACTCTTAGCAAAAAGAGAAAAAAAAAGTGTAGACATGAGGGAGTGATAATGTCTAGCCGAAGGCATCTGTTGTAAAACAAATCACTGAGCTGCTAAATCGGCTATATCAATGCTCTATCAGTGTCTGTGTTCCAAACAAATCAGAACACAAGAAGGCGAAGATTTGGGTCAATAAGCTTAGGTGATTTACACATATAACTCCTCGAGCAAGGTAGAAACAAAGTCATATTGGCTTTTTTTTTTGCAGCTTTGTGCACCCAGCTTCTGTCAGTCCAAGGAGAACTCCAAATGTTAATATAATATGCTCTGTAACTCAGATAATTTAAAGAGCTCAAATTCATAATCCTCACAAAATGTAAAGTGGCTTTGAAGATTTTGATATTAAACGACACAAAGGCAAAGTGATCAAGGCACAGGCACTGAGTATTGATGCTACTAGACGGATTCACACATTGGCATGGGATCTATCATTACAGCTGCTTAAGAAAGACAGAAGAATATTGACTGAAAAGGTTTGAAGGCCAGACAAAAACTGGTGCCTGATTAGAAAATGTATGACATGAACCATTGAAAGCTATCTGATGAAGAACCTGCAGCAAGGAATTAAGGCAAAGTGGAAAAGTGTCATATAGAAAAGCTTAATTACTCTAAAAATATTAAAGAAGAACAGAAATATCTTGACTATTATCATGTGTTTTATTAGGAATATTAAAACAATGAAGACAGCGAATTAGATTCCAACAACCGTTATGAGTTGAAAGTCATGAAATTCTATCATATACAGTACGGCAATATTTTCTGTGCACTACCGAAATGAATTTTATCAAAAACACAGCAGTGTTAGCACAAACACGAGGAATTCTGCAGATGCTGGAAATTCAAGCAACACACATCAAAGTTGCTGGTGAACGCAGCAGGCCAGGCAGCATCTCTAGGAAGAGGTACAGTCGACGTTTCAGGCCAAGACCCTTCGTCAGGGCTAACTGAAGGAAGTTAGTAAGAGATTTGAAAGAGAATACAAGGAATAACATGAACAAAGTGGATGAGCTTAGAGTGTGGATCAGTACTTGGAGCTATGATGGTGTGGCTCAGGGGCAGGAACGACTACGTAGAGTGCTGGGCTTTAGATGTTTCAGAAAGGATAGGGAGGGAGGCAAAAGAGGTGGGGAGGTGGCACTGTTGATCAGAGATAGTGTCAAGGCTGCAGAAAAGGAGAAAGTCATGGAAGGATTGTCTATGGAGTCTCTGTAGGTGGAAGATAGGAATAGGAAGGGGTCAATAACTCTACTGTTTTTTTTTTATTGACCACCCAATAGTAACAGTGACATCGTGGAGCAGATAGGGAGACAGATTCTGGAAAGATGTAATAATAACAGGGTTGTTGTGGTGGGACAATTTCAATAGGCATGTCCCTGGACCGAGGGGTTCAGATGGGGTAGAGTTTGTTAGGTGTGTTCAGGAAGGTTTCCTGACACAATATGTACATAAGCCTACAAGAGCAGAGGCTGTACTTGATCTGGTACTGGGAAATGAACCTGGTCAGGTGTCAGGTCTCTCAGTGGGAGTGAATTTTGGAGATAGTGATCATAATTCTATCTCCTTTACAATAGCATTGGAGAGGGATAGGAACAGACAAGCTAGGAAAGCGTTGAATTGGAGTAGGGGAAATATGAGGCTACCAGGCAGAAACTTGGAAGCATAAATTGGGAATGGATGTTCTCAGGGAAACGTATGGAAGAAATGTGGCAAATGTTCAGGGGATATTTGCATGGAGATCTGCATAGGTACGTTCCAATGAGACAGGGAAAGGATGGTAGGGTACAGAAACTGTGGTGTACAAAGGCTGTTGTAAATCTAGTCAAGATGAAAAGATTATGAAAGGTTAAAAAAACTAGGTAATAATTGAGATCTAGAAGATTATAAGACTAACAAGAAAGAGTTTAAGAAAGAAATTAGAAGAGCCAGAAGGGGCCATGAGAAGGCCTTGGTGAACAGGATTAAGGAAAACCCTAAGACATTCTACAAGTATGTGAAGAGCTAGAGGATAAGATGTGAGAGAATAGGACCAATCAAGTGTGACAATGGAAAAGTGTGTATGGAACCGGAGAAGATAGCAGAGGAAAAGGATCGACGATTGTAGTGGACTGAAAAGCTTGAGCATGTAGATATTAAGAAAGAGAATGTGCTGGAGCTTTTGGAAAGCATCAAGTTGGATAGGTCACTGGAACCGGACGAGATGTACCCCAGGCTACTGTGGGAGGCAAGGGAGGAGATTGCTGAGTCGCTGGTCATTGCATTATCGATGGGGACATGAAAGTTACAAATGTTGTTCCCTTATTCAAGAAGCAAAGTAGAGATAGCCCAGGAAATTATAGACCAGTGAGTCTTACTTCAGTGGTTGGTAAGTTGATGGTGAAGATCCTGAGACATTTGGAGAGGCATAATATGATTAGGAATAGTCAGCATAGCTTTGTCAAAGGCAGGTCATGCCTTACAAGCCTGATTGAATTTTGAGGAGGTGACTAATCACATTGATGAAGGTAGAGCAGTAGATGTAATGCATATGGATTTCAGCAAGGCATTTGATAAGGTACCCTATGCAAGGCTTACTGAGAAAGTAAGGAGGCATGGGATTCAAGGGGACATTGCTCTGTGGATCCAGAATTGGCTTGCCCACAGAAGGCAAAGAGTGGTTGTAGACGGGTCATATTCTGCATGGAGGTCGGTGACCAGTGGAGTGCCTCAGGGATCTGTTCTGGTACCCCTTCTCTTTGTGATTTTTATAAATGACCTGGATGAGGAAGTAGAGGGATGGGTTAGTAAATTTGCTGATGACACAAAGGTTGGGAGTGTTGTGGATAGTGTGGAGGGCTGAAAGGTTGGGAGTGTTGTGGATAGTGTGGAGGGCTGTCAGAGGTTACAGCAGGACATCGATTGGATGCAAAACTCGGCTGAGAAGTGGCAGATGCAGTTCAACCCAGATAAGTGTGAGGTGGTTCATTTTGGTAGGTCAAATATGATGGCAGAATATAGTATTAATGATAAGACTCTTGGCAGTGTGGAGGATCAGAGGGATCATGGGGTCCGAGTCCACAGGACACTCAAAGCTGCTCTGCAGATTTGGGGGGGGGGGGGGGGGCGGTTAGGGAACGTCGAATGTCAACTCAGACCTTGAGAGGCCTGCATCAGGAAAAAGGCTTGCGCAGGTTGACTCTGTGGTTAAGAAGGCATACAGTGCATTGGTCTTAATCAACCGAGGGATTGAGTTCAAGAGCCGAGAGGTAATGTTACAGTTGTATGGGACCCTGGTCAGACCCCACTTGGAGTACTGTTCTCAGTTCTGGTCACCTCACTACAGTAAGGATATGGAAACCATAGAAAGGGTGCAGAGGAGATTTATAAGGATGTTGCCTGGATTGGGGAGCATGCCTTACAAGAACAGGTTGAGTGAACTTGGCCTTTTCTCCTTGGAGTAACGGAGGATGATAGGTGACTTGATAGAGGTGTATGAGATGATGAGAGGCATTGATCGTGTGGATAGTCAGAGGCTTTTTCCCAGGGCTGAAATGGCTAACACCAGAGGGCACTGTTTTAAGGTGCTTGGAAGTAGGTATAGAGGGGAGGTCAGGGGTAAGTTTTTTTACGCAGAGAGTGGTGGAATGGGCTGTCAGTGACTGTGATGGACGTGGATACAATAGGGTCTTTTAAGAGGCTCCTGGATATGTACATGGAGCTTAAAAAAATAGAGGGCTATGGGTAACGCTACATGATTTCTAAACTAAGTACATGTTCAGCACAGCATTGTGGGCCAAAGGGCCTGTATCGCGCTGTAGGTTTTCTATGTTTCTATGACTCTGTGGGTCTGTATTGAGTATTGGTTGCTAAGCTCCTGAGATGAAGATGAAGAAGTTGAAATAGGGCAGAGAGAAGCTGGAGATAAACCATATGAAAGTGAGAACAGGGTATATAGTTGGCAGCAAAGGTGGCAAAGCTTTAGATTTCTCAGAATTGGTAGAATCATGCATTATATAAACACTTTGTGCTTGCTGTAGGCTAACCATCTCAGCCTCAGGACTTTTCTGCTAGAGTCCTTGTCCACAGGACAATGTCGGGGCAATATGCTAGCCCACTGACTTCAGCTGCTTCACCATAAGACCTCAGTTTTGCTGATGACAATGCAATGTTTGATTCAATTTCCTATGACTCAGTTAACAGAACAGTTCTTTCTCACATGTAACAAGATGCAGGCAACATTTAGGCACTGGCTGCCAAATTGCAAAGTATTTCTTACTACACACAAGTAATTGGCATTGATCACTAACAAGAAACAATCAACCCATTTTCCCTTGATGTTCAACTGTTTTAGCACCAGCAGTTCCCCTGCTATCAATAACCCCAGGGTCAGCAGTGACTGCAAGCTTTGCAGTAACCACATAAATACTGCATCTCCAAGAACTGGGTAAATGACTCCCCAAAGCCTTTTAGCAATTTGCAAATCAAGTATGTGGTGAAGTACTCTCCACCTCCTGGATCAGTACAGCTCCATCAATATTGAAGTAGCATGACGAAATGTTGGACAAAGCAGCTGAATTGACTCAACAAGGAGTTCCTCATAAAGGCAAGGCTACTCTGACAGCACCTCTACCACCTGGGAGGACAGTCAGCAAGCAGGTAGAATGAACAGAAACTGCACCTATCACTCTCTGTCAAAACTCATCCAAACAGGAAAAACTATTGCAAATTCTTCTTCTGCACCAGACGAGATCAACTTCCTGTAACTCTTTACTGTGAAAATATGTACATTCACCATATGATTACATCAGTTTAAGAATGCTGTCCAACACTATCTTCTCAAGGTCAAGTTCAAAAGGATATAAATCCCAGTGATGTTAACATATGACGAACTAACAAACAAATTCATGTGAGTAGGATCTAGTAGAACTGTGAGATAGTTGTTTTTTTCTCTATTTGAGATTATGAATTAGGCTTGTCAGATAATCAGAACTATAATTGCTCAGCTGAGTTATGTACCCCTGGATATTATATATGAAAAAAAGGAACATTCTATTTCACTAGCTATGCCTGTATTCACACATCAGTTTTTTAGCTAGCAAATGATGTTTGACTATTGTAAGTTCACCAGTCATTCACAATCATGTAATAGGCAAGACACTACCCAAAATGCAAAAGCTACAAGTTCTCAGCAAAGGATACAATTTGTACAAGCGTAGTACATAGTTATAGCGAGCCTGGTTTCAGGCATGACTATGTGAGGCAATGCACCAACCCAACAGACTTTTTAACGGAACAAGAGTGATAGATCAATGCATTATATAATATTGTAACAAGAAATGGAAAACAATCCAAATACTTTTCTATAATAAAGACTTTGTGTACTAGAGCAAAACTAAACACCACTGGACCACGAGCATTATTTATCATGGTAAAAAGGAGTTTCTCTGGTTACCTTTATCACAGTAATATTCTGTTTCTTCACAGCTGAGATGTTCTGACTCATACTCGGCTGAGAAGTTTTCTTCCTGAGTGTAGTCTCCTCCATTAATTGCATCATTTTCTTCAGACAAACATTCTTCTTCATCATCTTCAATTGTGTCTTCCAATGGTCCTATTAAAATAGTAAGAGGGTTCTTTGTAATATTGTGTGCACAGATCATTACTCTAAGAGCATCCATAAGAATGTATTTTCTTGTTTCATAGAATTCCTAACAGATTCAGCAATACAAATGAGGAATCCATAAACATTGCAACAGTGGTAGGGCAGAGTAGACCCCCTGCAACCCCCCAACCCCCAAGCTTTTTCTGACTTGCAGCAAATTTATACAACCAATAACTTTGTTCTAATATTTAAATCTTTCTGATTAACAAGATTTGGAATGTAAACTGCAGAAAAGATCTAATTTGTGTAATCTCTCCCAGTACTTCAACACTTGGAGTCCAGTAATCCAGTTTTCATTCTGGTAAAACTGTACTCTCCCTTAGTCCAATATTTCCATAATACCATAAAACAAGAGAGCAGAAATAGGCCACTTGGCCGATCAAGTTTGCTCTGCAATTGAATCATGGCTAATTTACTATCTCCCTCAACCCCATTCTCCTGACTTCCATAACCTTTGATGCCCTTTCTAATCAAGAATCTATTAACTTCTGCTTTAAATATACCCAATGACCTAGCCTCCATCTGTGGCAACAAATTAAATCTGTGGTAACCCTCTGGCTAAAAAAAAAAATTCGTCATCTCTATTCTAAAGGGAAGTCCTTCTATTTCTGAGGCTGAGCGCTCTGGTCCTGGACTCCTCCACCATAGGAAACATCCTTTCCACATCCACTCTATCTACGCCTTCCAACATGCAGTAGCTTTCAATGAGATACCCCACTCAATCTTCTAAATTCCAGTGAGTACAGGCCCAGAGCCATCAATTTTGTCATCCAAATGATTGATATATAACATGAAAAGAGGGGTTCCCATACTTACCCCTGCGGAATATAACACAAGTCAGCCAACCAGAAAAGACCCCCTTTATTCCCAATCTTTGCATCCTGCCAGTCAATCTAGTATCTTTCCTGTAATACCATGGGCTCTCAGCTTTTTCTTCCAAAATGTGGTGCCCAGAACTGTACAGAGTATTTCATATGTAAAGCTTTGCAGAGGTATGCAAAACCATAGCTCTATTTTATTCTAGTTTCATAGGTATATAAACATCAACATTCTGTTAATCTTTTTTTTATTATTTCCTCCATCAGTCCATGTCATTTTAATTATCTGTGTACAAAGAATGTTAATTCTCAATTGACCTCCACAGCAGTCGTATTTTATTTATTTTAGTGCTACAGCATAGTAACAGGCCCTTTTGGCCCAATGAGCCCTTGCTGCCTAATTACACCCTTGTGACCAATTATCCTACTACTCCTGTGTCTTTGGAACGTGGGAGGAAACTGAAGCATATGGAAGAAATCTATGCTACCATTTAAAAGGTATGAAATTTCTTTCTATTTAGGTCCATTGTCTACAGTGAACACATTTGAGTCATAGAGAAGTACAGCACAGAAACCGGCCCATCGGCCCACCTAGTCCGTGCCGAATCATTTAATCCGCCTAGTCCCATCGACCTGCACTGAGACCATAGCCCTCCATACCCCTCCCATCCATGCACCTATCCAGACTACTCTTAAACATTGAAATTGAGATTGCATGCATCACTTGCACTGACAGCTCATTCCACACTCTCACCATCCTCTGAGTAACGAAGTTTCCCTTCAGGTTGCCCTTAAACTTTTCACCTGTCACCCTTAACCCATGACCTCTAGTTGTAGTCCCACTCAATCTCCATGGAAAAAGTTTGCTTGCATGTACCCTATCTATACCCCTCATAATTTTGTATACCTCTATCAAATCTCCCCTCCATCTTCTACATTCCAAGGAATAAAGTCCTAACCTATTCAATCTTTCCTTATAACTCAGGCCCTCCAGTCCCAGTAAAATCCTTGTAAATTTTCTCTGGATTCTTTCAACCTTATTGATATCTTTACTGTACGTAGGTAACCAAAACTGCACACAATACTCTATATTAGGCCTCACCAACATCTTATACAACTTCATCATAACATCCCATCTCCTTAACTCAATACTTTGATATATGAAGGCCAATGTGGTAAAAGCTTTCTTTATAACCCTAAATATTACCTAAATGTTTCAGCTATTTCTAATTTTATGCTTTTTTGTATACTGCTTACAATGTCACATATTTTCTTTCCCATTTTATTAGTTACTACCATGGACACCTCACCCAAAAATTCAATAAACTTCATGAACCAATCAATTATTTCTAAATTTATGCCGTTTTCTGATCAGCTAAAAGTATTTCTAAGCTTGTTATAGACCCTACCAATTAACCAGCAACATAAAATAGATCAGCTAGACAAGCTTTCTTATGGACACAGAATTATACTCAAGCGACCTAATTAATTGCTCGAGGAGTTTCCAAACTAAATGAGTACTCCTTGAATTAAAAAAACTCTCCCCTCTCCAATCAAAACAAGTTTCTGCTCACACAGAATGATGCTTAATGATCCGTAATTTTGAATTCCTTGCAACCACCACATTTCTCCCTTTTCTTTCACCGAACACCCCCGCCAAACAATTAACGTTTCTAAAGTTCTTTAGTCAATGTTTTGACATTCCTTTTAATAGCCCTATCTATGTATTCACTGGTAAGATATTGAACAGGCTGAACCTTTATCCAGAGAAATCTAGAAGCATGAGAGATGAACATTAAGGGTGGCACGACAGTGGAGTGGTTGGCATAATGGTACAACAGTGCCAGCGAGCCGGATTCACTCCCACCACTGTGTGTGATGAGTTTGTACATTCTCCCCATAACAGTATGGGTTTCCTCCAGGTGCCCCAGTTTCCTTCCACGTTCCAAAGCTGTGTGGGTTATTAGGCTGATTGGTCACATGGATGTAATTGGGTGGCATGACTCCGTGGCCTGCAAGAACCTGTAACTGTGCCATATCTTTAAATAAAATAAACATTAAAAAGCAGAAGATTCTGGCCAGGAATATGGATGCTGAGAGGATGATTCACATAGTGGGGATATTTAGAACTAAGATATATGGAAACCAGCTTTTTATTTTCATTCTTTTTCAGTATCTAGGCATCACCAGCAAAGCCACTATTTATTACTTTTCCTTAATTGCCCCTGAGTGGATGATGATGACACACTAACTGAACTGCTTGGTCCTATATGCCCCAGGACCAATGAAATTAAACCCGGTGAAGATGAAATAATACTGGCATACACTCAATAACCACTTTATTGGGTACCTCCTATACCTAATAAGATGGCCACTGAGTGCATGTTTGTGGTCTTCCATGCACTTCAACATTCGCCAAATTACAGGAAGGATATAAATAAGGTTGAAAGAGTGCAGAGAAGGTTTATAAGGATGTTGCCGGGACTTGAGAAACTGAGTTACAGAGAAAGGTTGAATAGGTTAGGAATTTATTCCCTGGAGCATAGAAGAATGAAGGGAGATTTGATAGAGGTATATAAAATTATGATGGGTATAGACAGAGTGAACGCAAGCAGGCTTTTTCCACTGAGGCTAGGGGAGAAAAAAACCGGAGGACATGGGTTAAGGGTGAAGGGGGAAAAGTTTAAAAGGAACATTAGAGAGTGGTGGGAGTGTGGAATGAGCTACCAGATGAAGAGGTAAATGCGGGCTCATTTTTAACATTTAAGAAAAACTTGGACAGGTACATGGATGAGAGGTGTATGGAGGGATATGGTCCAGGTGCAGATCAGTGCGACTAGGCAGAAAAATGGTTCGGCACAGCCAAGACGGGCCAAAAGACCAGTTCCTGTGCTGTAATGTTCTATGGTTCTATGGTTCAACATATGGGTAATCTGAGTTACTGTCATGTTCGCGTCAGCTCGAAGCAATCTGGCCATTCTCCTCTGACCTCTGTCATTAATAAGGCACTTTTGCCAACAGAACTGTCGCTCATTGGATGTTTTTTGTTTACTGCACCATTCTCTGTAAATTCTAGAGACTGTTGTGCATGAAAATACCAAGAGATCAGCAGTTTCTGAGATACTCAAGCCACCCTGTCTGGCACCAACAATCGTTTCACATTCAGTCACTCAGATTACATTTACTCTCCATTCTGATGTTTAGTCTGAACAACAACTGAACCTCTTCACTATGTTTGCATGCTTTATGCATTGAGTTGTTGCCATATGATTGGTTGATTAGATATTTGCATTAATGAGCAGGTGTACAGGCGTACCTAATAAAGTGGCCACTAAGGGTATTTTCGAGTCAGGATGTGTGTGATTTTATGGATATAGAATGGCTAGGTGAAAAGATAAGGATACGGCAGATGAAATGTTGCATACAAAAATATGGTGTTTGTCTGTAAACTTAACGGATTTAAGTTCCAATACAACAATCTGCCATGCCATAATATTTACCATATTGCTTAGATACTACAATTCAGATGTTTCAATCACATAAAAATAATTTCAGCATCTTTGCTAAAAATAATACAAGGAAGCATTCAAGATCATGATTAACGACCTTACCAGCATAAAAACATTAAAATATTGGAAATATTCAGGTCAGAATCTGGTCAGTCCTGCTGAGTATTTCTAGAATTTTCTCTTTTTATTTTAGATTTCAAGCATCCCAGTTTTGTTTATATTTTCCTTTACCTGTACGTAAATGTTCATCTTAAGCTAGAGATTCAAGATTGCACTTTCTACTGGTCACTTTTAGCTATGTGCCTTACTTGTCATTTAAGGACATTTAGTTGCTTACTCACTTGTCTAATCAACAAATTGCACAATAGAAAAGATGCAGTATATTGTTGAAAGTAACTTGTTGGTTTGAAAAGGGCTGGAGAGACAAAGAGAAACATGTCCAAAAATTAGATAACACAGGTTAAGGCGTGGATGTGAAGGGCTAAAAAGCCTGATTCCATGCGATATGACTCTTTGATTCTATGAGTTGAATCCAATTCCAAGAAGACTCAGATCATCTACCAACCGTCACCAACTGAGACAAATCGGATAGAACCATCAATTCAACTTGGCGAAACAACCCTGGAAAACATGGACCACTTTCCATATCTTGGAAGTCACCTCTCCTCCAATGTCGACCTTAATGATGAGATCCAACATCGTCTTAAATGCACTGGAACAGCTTTTGGACGTCTCCGAACAAGAGTCTTTCATGATTGTGACATCTGAACAGACACCAAAATGTTAGTGTACAAAGCAGTGGTGATCCCAATGCTCCTGCATGCATCAGAAACCTGGACAACATACCAACAACATCTGAAGGCACTTGAAAAGTTCCATCAACACTGTCTTCGAAACATCTTAAATATCAGCTGGGAAGATAGAAGAACCAACATCAACGTGCTAAATGAAGCAAAAACAACAAGCATTGAAGCCTATGTCATCAAGAACGAACTAAGATGGAGCGGTCATGTTGTTCGGATGAAAGACGAACGTCTGCCGAAACAAATCTTCTACTCCCAGCTTAAAGAAGGCAAACATAAAAGAGGAAGACAACAGAAGAGATTCAAAGACATCTTAAAAGCCAACATGAAGAAATGTAACATCGACATCAACAATTGGGAAACCAATGCCAAGGACAGGAAACTCTGGCAAGCCATCATCTGAGAAGGAACAGCAACTTTCGAAGTCAACAGATGTGCAGAATTAGAAGAAATGAGAAGAAAATGGAAAGAGAGGCAGCAACTACCAAAGCCTGATCTGTCATCTGGAACTACCTGTCCTGAATGTGGAAGAACTTTCAAAGCCAAGATTGGACTCATAAGCCACCTGAGAGCCCATAAATAGACCAGTGGAACAAAGACCATCATCCTCGACCTTGAGGGATAGCCACAACACCGATCCTTATCCTTTAATAATACCTCAGCTTCACTCCTTATATTTCCAAACTCGAAAAATATACTGCTATCTGGCAAATGAAGCTACACAGTTTATTCCCGTCAAAGAGTCAAAAAAAAAAAATAGGCAGATGCTGCAAATCTGAAACAAATCAGAAAATGTGCAGATCCTGAGCAGGTCTGACAGCATTTCAGAAGAGGGAAAGAGTTAATATTATTGATTGATGGCCTTTCATCCGAGTTTGCTGCTGTTCCTATGTCTCCTCTGACAGTCATACCAGTTTCCCACAAAACTGTTGTCAGTACTGCTCCTTCAGTCTCTAGGCCAATCCATTCATTCTTGGTCATTTCAAACTCCAGACCTTTCCAATCTCCCTTAATATCTTTCTTCAAACAAATTAATTTTTTTTTAGATTTTACCCCACCTCACCAAACTCTACCCTAAGCACCACAGCAACCAGGACATGTCATGTATTATTGCAATGGTATTAATGACATACAAGGCTATGTCTTCTCTGTCTCCGCTCACAACACACTTCCCCCTCCTCATCCCAATTTTTTCTCCATTCTCTCATTTAAATACATGCTGTCTAGCTTTGGCCTTCGTTCACTATTGCGCAGGATACAGTACATCTGGAATTTGATGTGCTATCAAATGATATCACTGACAAAAAGTGTGCAAATGATAAAATGAGAAGGTATTTGGTGATTTGAAGGTGAGAGTTAGTACCTGAAAGGAGAAAAACTGTTTCAATGAGGTTTCTATAGCTAACAGCATATTTAGTCATTTTCACAGCTACACTTCTAATGTATTTATTGGCAGTGAAACTCTGAGACCCTCGAACTGTGGGCATTCTCCCTATAAACAACCCTAGTCTGTTTTGTGACATTAAAGGACATGGTCTTAAATCTTTATAGTGAACCGCTGATTTAAACCCCCAATAACACATCTGATGTGAACACATAAAGCTTTCTGATGTTAATTTCCTTTGCTAAATGTACTACCATAGCAGGACAATTATGAAATGCAAAGATAAGCCCCTGCTTCTCTTTACCACTACTAATCATCCACCTTATCATCCACCTCCCTCCAGCCTCACTACTAACAAGTACAGTGAGATTTAGACCTTCATGCCGCAAAGTTTGTCTGCTTTAATTCCCAGAATGCTGCTGTTCAGAGAGATCTTAGTGTCCTCATACACAAACTACTATATGTTAACAAATAGGAATTGGGGAGGGAGTCGAAGTCAATTGAAATGTTGGGCTTTATTGCAAAGAGGATTGAGCAAAAACGTAGGACAACCTGCTAAAACTACACAGGACATTTGTGGGATCTGAAGTACAGTGCACAGATGTGTTTTCCTTATATACTTATACTGAGCCAGTACAAAGTTGGTTCCTGAGATTACAGCATTAGCCAATGAGGAAAGCCTGCTCTGGTTGGGCCAATACTCATCGGAGCGAGACCATGAGAGTTATTCAATTGAAACATACACAAATATGAGCAATGTGAAAGAGAGATGCTGAGAGGACGATTCCCCTTGTAAACAACATTTCAATGGCAGTTTATCTTACACACAGTGAAATAGCTGTATTGTTATTCATCACTTTCATTGCTAAATATTTTGCAGTATTGCATAAAAATTCATCACAGATAGAGAACAAAGACTTTTTTTTACAATCTTATATTTAATATTCAAAGCTTTTAGTTATTGCATCACACTTGTAATGAATAATTACAACTATTTCTGTGTATCTTTAAAAATCTAATTTACTTATTTTTATAAGTTATGGAAGTGCTTTTCTCACTTAGGTCTTCAGTGTTATCACTTTTGTTGTTTTGCATGCAGAATTGATTCAGTCTTCAGAAATATCAAACACTGTAGTCGAAAGTTCAAAGTAAATGTTTTAATCAAAGTATATATATGTCACCATATACAACCCTGAGATTCGTTTTCTTGTGGATATACTCAACAGATCTATAGAATAATTACTATAACAGAATAAAAGAAGGACCACCCATCTAGGTGCTCAACCAGATTGCAGAAGACAACAATGCAAATACAAAAAGAAGAAACAATAATAATAAATAAATAAACAATACGTATCAAGAAAATGAGAGGAAGAATCCTTGAAAGTGAGTCATTGGTTGTGGGAACATCTCACAATGAGACAAGTGAAGTTCAGTGATGTTATCCCCTTTGATTCAAAAGCCTTAAGGCTGAGAGGTAATAACTATTCCTGAAGTTGGTGGTGCAAGTTCTGAGGCTCCTGTACCTTCTTCCTGATGGCAGCAGCGAGAAGAGAGCACGTACTGGGTGGTGGGGATCCCTGATGATGGAAACTGCTATCCTGCGATAGCACTTCATGTAGATATGCTCAATGGTTCAGAGGACTTTACCTGTGATGAACTAGACTGTATCCACTACATTTTGTAGGATTTTCTGTTCAAGTGCATTAATGTTTCCATACCAGGCTGTGAAGAAGAATCCTGGTGCTTGAAAATGTACTTCTGAAAGGTATCAACAACTTACAGTTCCAAATCAACACATTTGCTTTCCAAGTTTATGTTGCTTACTGTAAATGTGACAAATATATATCATTGTGGCGACCCACTTTCTATACAAGCGAACCGGCTCAGAAAATAGCCCGCGCGTGGGGAGAGACTTTTGTAATGCACCTCTGACGCCATTTCTGCCTGGAGAGGGCTGGAAGAGAACTGCTTAAAAGCCAGTGCTGTGAAGTTTAAATAAACGAGTCTCGAGTGCGACTTACAGACTGCGTGTCATTATTTCTAGCTCTGTGTGTAGCACATCGCTACATTGGTGACCCCGACGGTCCAAAGGGGATTTGGACCAAAGATGATCAACTCTTCTTCATCTGTTCACGCAATTTCACTAAAACTGCCAGCTTTCTGGACGCTGCAACCACGCGTGTGGTTTGACCAAGCAGAAGCCCAGTTCCAGATTCGGCAGATATCTTCGGATTCCACACGTTACTATTACGTGGTGAGCTCCCTTGACCAGGAGACAGCCGCACGGGTTGGGGATTTCATACAGTCACCCCCCGAAGAAGGCAAATATGCAGCATTCAAAGCGCTGCTCATAGAGACCTTTGGCCTCTCACGGTGTGAGCAAGGTGCCCGCTTGCTGCACCTGGACAGTTTGGAAGACAGGCTGCCGTTAGCATTAATGAACGAGATGCTGGTCCTGGCTGAAGGACACAAGCCCTGCCTCATGTTTGAGCAGGCGTTCCTAGAACAACTGCCCAAGGACATACATCTACTGCTGGCTGAGGGAGATTTCAGTGACCCCCGGAAGGTGGCAGCCCGGGAAGATGTGCTGTGGAAAGCCAAGAGGGAGAGCAGGGCGTCCGTCGGACAGATTACCAAGCCACGCGCTCCTGGGGGCAGACTTCTTGCGAGCCCACAGCCTGCTGGTTAATTTGCAAGGGAAAAGATTGGTCTATGCCAAGACTTTCCAGACGTTCTCCCTGGGTGAAGCCAAGTTGCCGGCCCCACACCTGGGCTCCATCATGCTATCTGACAATGAATTCACCAGAATCCAGGCGGACTTTCCATCGGCTTTGGCACCACAGTTCACAGCAGCCATGCCCAGACACAGAGTACAGCACCACATTCTGACCCAGGGACCACCACTCCATGCCTGGGCACGAAGGCCCCCCCAGACAAGCTCTGCCTGGCGAAGGAAGAGTTCAAGAGGATGGAGGAATTGGGGTCGTACGGCGGTCCGACAGCCCATGGGCCTCCCACTTGCACATGGTGCCCAAAGCAGCCTGGGGCTGGAGACCATGCAGTGACTACCACAGACTGAACGAGGCTACAACTCCAGACCGCTACCCCGTGCCACACATACAGGACTTTGCAGCAAACCTGCATGGGGCAAGCATCTTTTCCAAAGTAGACCTCGTACGGGGGTACCATCAAATTCTGGTACACCCTGAAGACATCCCCAAAACAGCACTCATCACCCCGTTCGGCCTGTTCAAATTCCTCCGAATGCCGTTCGGCCTGAAGAATGCCGCACAGACGTTCCAGCGACTAATGGATGCGGTGGGATGCGACCTGGACTTTGCATTCATCTATTTGGACAACATCCTCATAGCCAGCAGTAGTCGTCAGGAGGATCTGTCCCACCTCCGCCAGCTCTACTCCTGCCTGAGTGATTTCGGCCCCGTGATCAACCCAGCCAAATGTCAGTTCAGACTCGACACTATCGAATTCCTGGGCCACAGGATTACCAAAGACGGGGCAACACCTCTGCCCGCCAAGGTAGACGCGATCCGCCACTTCGCCCGGCCCAACACAGTCAAAGGCCTGCAGCAGTTCGTTGGTACGGTGAACTTCTACCACCGCTTCCTCCCCTCAGCAGCCCATATCATGCGCCCTTTGTTCATCCTGATGTCGGGTAAAGGCAAGGACATTACTTGGGACGAAGAGGCCGCAGCCACTTTTGTTAAAGCCAAGGAAGCCTTGGCAGACGTCGCAATGCTGGTGCACCCCAGAACGGACGTTCCAACCGCCCTCACAGTGGACGCATCCAACACAGCAGTCGGTGGGGTGCTGGAGCAACTCATCGAGGGCGTTGGCAACTCCTGGCATCCTTCAGCAGGCACCTACGGCCACCCGAACTCAAGTACAGTGCCTTCGACCGGGAGCTGTTGGAAGTATATCCGGCAATCCGGCACTTCAGGTACTTCTTAGAAGGCAGGCCGTTCACCGTGTTCACGGACCACAAACCGTTGACCTTAGCATTCACAAAGGTGTCCGATCCCTGGTCGGCCCGCCAGCAGCGACATCTGTCCTACATCTCCGAGTACACGACGGACATCCAGCATGCCTGGGGAAAGGACAACGTCGTGGCGGACGCACTCTCCAGACCAGCTATCCAGGCCCAGTCCCAGGGGGTGGAATATGCAGCACTGGCGGAGGCGCAGCAGGCAGACGACGAGATGCCCAGCTACAGGACTGCAGTCTCGGGTTTGCAGCTGCAAGACTTCCTCATAGGCCCAGGTGAGAGGACCCTCCTGTGTGACGTGGCTACCGGCCAACCTCACCCCTGGCGGCAGCGAGTTTTCAACTCCATACACGGCTTGGTGCACCCATCTATCAAGACAACCATCCAAATGGTCTCCAGCAAGTTCGTGTGGCACAGACTTCACAAACAGGTCAGTGAATGGGCCTAAACGTGCACGCAGTGCCAAACAGCCAAGGTTCAGCAGCACACCAAAGCCCCGCCGCAGCAGTTCGAACCCACCCGCCAGAGGTTCGACCACATTCGTGTAGATATCGTGGGGCCGCTGCCAGTGTCGCGAGGAGCGCGGTACCTCCTAACTATGATAAACCGGTTCACCAGATGGCCAGAGGCGGTCCCGCTCAACGACACCACCGCCGATTCCTGCGCCCGAGCGCTGATTGCAAACTGGGTAGCATGCTTCGGGATACCGGCCCACATTACCTCCGTCAGAGGTGCCCAGTTCACCTCCAGCCTGTGGTCGGCTGTGGCCAGCCTATGAAGAACACAATTACACCACACAACTGCCTACCACCCACAGTCAAACGGACTAGTGGAACGCTTCTACCGTCACTTAAAGTCAGCTCTCATGGCCCGCCTGGAGGGGCCTAACTGGGTGGACCAACTTCCCTGGGTCCTGCTTGGAATCCGCACAGCACCCAAAGAGGATCTGCACACCTCGTCGGCCAAGCTGGTGTACGGCGCACCCCTGGTCGTCCCAAGAGAGTTCATACCAGCCTCAAGGGGGCAAGAGGAAGAACCCGCAGCAGTCCTGGACAGACTATGTGAAAGGCTCAGCAACCTGGCCCCCGTACCGACTTCACAGCACGGACAGATCCCGACCTGCAGAAAGACCTGCAGAACTGTAAGTTTGTATTCATACGAAGGGGCACACACTGGGCACCACTACAGCGGCCATACGAGGGGCCGTTCAAGGTGATCAGTAACAATGGGTCCACGTACGTTCTAGACATTGGGGGGAAAAGAGGAGGTTTTCACAGTTGACCGACTCAAACCGGCCCCATGTGGACTTGGCGCAGCCAGTCAAGGTTCAGGCACCGTGGCGCAGAGGCAGACTGCCCAAACAGAGACTGATCCAGACTATGGAATTGGGGGTGTATCACCGGCTCTGGGGGCGGGGGTGTTATTTGGCAACCCACTTTGTCCTGCATAGGCTATTATGATTGAAAATAAATTAATCCCGTGATAAATTAATCCTCGAAAAACAAGGTAAGAATTGGGAGGCATTGATAACTATTGTGAAGTAATCTCTGAACACTGGAAAATACACTGGGGCGCTCCAATTACTTTGGGTCCTTTAAATAACAGAATAGACACAGGGATGTGGTTTGCCCTCAAATTCCAATATGCAGTAAAGTAGGAACATAAATTGATTCCCCATAAACAGATATTGGCCCAAACCTTGCAGCCAACAGCAACGTGGCTGTACTTAAAGATGGCTTTAATAAAAGGTAGCATGAGCTATTCCACTGATGAGAATTTTGACAAAGACCAGCAAAATGATTTTGAGATGACTGATTTCTGGATGGCTCTTCACATGACTACAGAGGAAATATCAGAGGGGGTAATCCAACACAGACCAATCCACAGAATTCAGAACCATCTGATCAGAGAATAAGATGCATTTACAGACCTACTCTGAACTGCCCAGAGAAGTAAATAGAGTTTAAATGATGTTGGAAACTTTTAAGATCTATGAGAAAATTTTAGAATCTGTTACAGAAAAATTTAATTTACCAAGATCCTCAGAAGAAAATTCTCTTTTAATAATTAATTGAAAGATTTTAATATAGTCTTTTAAAATTAATTGCTCCTATTCCACCTGACACTTCACACATTCTGCATCTGCACAGAATCCCAGAATATTACTCATAATTAAAAATTAACAAGTTAAATTGCCAAACCGCATCTGCCCAGTTTTCTCATACACTTAAATTAAATCTGGAAGTCAGTGGATTTGCAGGCGCTTTTGAGTTGAAGTCACAGAGTCAAACAGCAATATAGCATGGACAAGCCCACTGGTCCTACCACTCCATGCTGACCGGCCAACCGGGGGGGCGGGGAGGTGGTAGGGTTGCCAACGGACAAGAATAGCAATCAAATACGTTGTGTTTACCCTGAGAAAGACTACAATGACCATGAAGCCTTGCACATGTATAACCTGCAAATGCGTGTATCTGCTGGTTTTTTTTCTGCAAATCGCTTTTGGCCACTCTGTTTGGGGGGGGGGAAGGGGGGGTGTTAATCATGACTGGAATATAGGTGATAAGTGGCTAATACACTCAATTTTGTTTCTAAAAGGGATTATCTGACGAGTTTAACATTAAACTCACAGCTCATATTTCCCTCGTATGAATATAGTGATAAGTCAATTATCGGGGGAGGACGGGGAGCTTGAAGTAAGTGTTGAACGAACTTCCAGTAGAAGTGGTAGAGGCAGGTTTGATATTATCATTTAAAGAAAAATTGGACAGGTATATGGACAGGAAAGAAATGGAGGGTTATGGGCTGAATGCAGGTCGGTGGGACTAGGTGAGAGTAGCGTTCGGCACGGACTAGAAGGGCAGAGATATTCCGTGCTGTAATTGTTATATGGTTATATAAGTCATTTAGAAGTCAATAGCATCATAACATTTTAACACACAGCACATATTTTCCCCGTGTGAACATATAAAATCATTGCAACACACCAATATCGCTGAATCAGTGGGAGACCTGGGCTTGTTTCCCTTTAACAAGACGGTGCGATCGAAGGGTGATGGGAGATAGCGATTATCGAAAGGGATTCCTTATGTCCGGTCTATTACACAATTTAATTTTCGTTGCATTCATTGCAGAGATATGTTGGAAATGGAAGCAACGTTTTCAGTGCTTTCGTGGCTATCTCAGGATATTTAGCCTTGACTTTCATCCAGAATGCCGGCAGAGATGTTACGTCAAACATACTTTTCAGCCCGTCGTCATTTGCAAGCTCGAGGAGTTGATCTCTTTCCCGCGCTGACATGGATGACGCACAGGTAATGACCTGCAGCTTGACTCATATCGCCAAATCATATCGCTTGCTCGCAGACCAGTAGCACATGCTTTGAAGCCCAGTGGTTGGGGACCGATGATGTACAGTACCTATCCAGGTGTTTCTTAAATTACAATATCATACATGCCTCAACCTCTTCCTCCATTCCATGAAGAACTTGTTTCTCAGGTCTCCTATACCCAGGGAAAATATTGTTACTGTCCAAATGCATATTATAATTTTAAATATTTCTATAAGGTCACCCCTCATTCTCCTATGTCCCATAAGTAAAGGAATAAAGACCTAACATTGCAACCTCTCCCAATAACCCTGGCTCTCTTATCCTGGCAACATCCTTGTAAATCTTTTTTGCATTCTTTCCAGTTTAACCACATATAATTGTAACGTTCCGTTATTTTGGCTCGTGTATGTCTAGGGGAAATCCCGCCCAGCACCTGCTTCAGCAGTCCCCTCAGGGTCAATCGTCGCCCGAATCAATCACAAACATCAATCATCAGCCAGCACACCCAGTAAATTTTAACACATACACTTTATAGATATTACTAATTCTAGGGCATTAATATACATGTGATACAGAGAGGAAAGTAATGAAAAAAAAAGGCGCCAACACTTATTCAAAGTCCAAGTTCTTCGCGCGCTACCGTTGGAGCTCAAGTTCGACGTCAGACGACCACCCGAATTCCGTCGACCCACGGCTCGGGACCACCCGAAGTGATCGACCGGAGCCTCTCCGCACGTCCGCCGTCCTCCTCGTCTCTCCTCCCGACTCCCCGCCAAAACTCAGTCCACAGTCATATCATACAGCATGGCATCCGAAAACAAAACGATACATAACCACCCATTGGCTAATAGCACCCTCTTATCACCCTCTAAACCACAATAAACTGCTAGCGCAAACTCTCTGCAGCGTTAAAACACAACAAAGCCGCATTCCACAGATTAACATAACAAAAATCGCCATTTTAAATGTAACAAAAGAAAGACCCCGTACACTCTCCCCCCACCTAAAAAAAGTCATGCCCTCATGACGTTAACAGAATTCACTAGTACTCCTTGTAAAACACAAAACCCAACCCAGGTGCATAAAGCAGTGACATAACTTTGCAGGGCAGTAGAGATCACACCCTGCTCTCCCGGCGCTATATAAGTGAGTCTTTCCGGGGGATGCCTACTCCTCTGAGGCCTCAGGACTTCCTCTGTGGACTCTCCCTGTTCAGACACCCCAGGTGACCCCTCGAGCCGATCTGTCGGACCTTCCCCTTCACCGGGATCCCTCTGCCCCGGTGAGCCCTCTGGCTCGGGTTCTGCCTCCACCCTCTCCTCCCCCAATGCTGGCTGTAATACAGGCGGCTCTGCAACACCCTCCCTCGGTCCCCCTGACTCAGTGATGGAAGGGCCAAGAGTCTCTTCTCCCCGCACCGGGGAATCAGCGAACGGAAGCAGGTACCACACGTCCGAATCATCATCTTCCGATGACGTATCCCTTCTCGAGGTGGGGACCGGCCCCGTTTTCTTCGCAGCGGCCTCTTCCCGCGCCCCGCGCCCTCGCAGAGTCCTCGTACTAGGAGTAAACTCCCATTCGGACTCTAGGTCCATCTTCACCTCTCGACCCAGAGGCAACAGGTGGTTCCGATGGAGTACCTTGACAGGCCCCTGCCCGCCCTCAGGTCTCACCCGGTAAACCGGGAGATTCGGCATCTGACTCTCCACCACATATGGGGTGGCTGCCCAACGGTCCGCCAACTTGTGCTTACCCTGTAGTCCTAAATTCCGGATGAGGACTCGGTCTCCCGGCAATAGCTGGACGAACTTTACCTTCTGATCATACCTCCTTTTATTCCGCTGGTTCTGCTTGGTGGCTGCCGCCTCAGCCAACTCGTACGCCCTTTTCAACTCTCTCCTCATATCGGACACGTACTTCAGACATGGCTTCGAAGGTATTTCCCCCGCTTCAGTCCCAAAACACAGATCAATGGGCAACCTCGCTTCCCGTCCGAACATCAGATAGTAGGGCGAGTACCCCGTAGCATCATTGCGAGTACAATTGTAACAATGAACCAAATGGGCGATGTGCTGACTCCACTTACTCTTCCGTCCAATCTCCAAGGTGCCGAGCATGTCCAGCAGGGTCCGGTTAAACCTCTCGGGCTGAGGATCACCCTGAGGGTGATAGGGGGTGGTTCTGGACTTTTCAACCCCAAGCATATCCAGCAATTCATGGATAAGCCTGCTCTCGAAGTCCCGTCCCTGATCACTGTGGATCCGCCGGGGAAGGCCATAATGAACAAAGTACTTCTCCCATAACACCTTCGCCACTGTAGTCGCTTTCTGATCCTTAGTAGGAAAAGCCTGCGCATATCTAGTGTAGTGATCCGTGAGGACCAAAACATTCGCGGTATTGCTTGTGTCCGGCTCAATAGACAGGAAATCCATACACACCAGGTCCATGGGTCCTGCACTCTGCAAGTGGGATAACGGAGCCGCCTGCGCAGGCAAGGTCTTCCTCCTGACGCAACGGCTACAGGTCTTACAGTATTCTTCCACCTCCCCCCTCATCCGGGGCCAGTAAAACCGGTCCTTGACTAATCCATAGGTCTTCTCTACCCCTAAGTGCCCGGAATCATCATGTAGAGCCTGAAGCACAGCCTTTCGATACTTCTCGGGCATGACCAGCTGCCAGCGCCGGGGGTGGTCCGGAGGCGAAGTGACTCGGTACAGGACGTGGTTCTTCAGCTTCAACCGGGGCCACTCCTTCAGTAGTAGAGGAACGGAGGCATGTTTCGCCTTCTCCACCTGC
Source organism: Mobula birostris (assembly GCF_030028105.1). NCBI lineage: Eukaryota > Metazoa > Chordata > Chondrichthyes > Myliobatiformes > Myliobatidae > Mobula > Mobula birostris. Next base: position 147,294,357 of record NC_092370.1, read on the forward strand.
CCCATATCACCCTGGCTAACCGCGTACCAGATAGTGCCAAGGCTTGGGTCATCACGCTGAGCCGCCTGTACTTCCTGGTGACTCAACTCCGGCAGCTGCCGGTTCCTCAGAGCAGTCACATTACAGTAACCAGTGGGCAGCGCGTCACCGTCAGCCCCCAGTTGATCTACTGCCCGATCCGTTCCCATCTGTGCTCCTACTTCCCCGTCGCTCCCAACTTGACACATGGCCTTTACTCCCTGGGCAGGGACACTCTTCCACTCCTCGGCCGTGCCCGACTCGTCGTGCGCCCGACGAGACAGGGCATCTGCATCGATGTTCCGACTCCCCGGGCGGTACTTCAGGCTGAACTCATAGGCAGACAAGGCTGCTACCCACCGGTGCCCAGTAGCGTCCAGCTTCGCCGAAGTCAGGATATAAGTGAGGGGGTTGTTATCAGTTCTCACTTCAAACTGGGCCCCGTATAGGTAGTCACTCAACTTGTCTACCACCGCCCATTTCAATGCCAAGAACTCCAGCTTGTGAGTGGGATAGTTTCTCTCAGATGGCGACAAGCTCCGACTGACAAACGCCACTGGCCTCAATCCGTTTCCCTGTTCCTGGTACAGAACAGCCCCAAGACCCTCGTGACTGGCATCAGTGTGTAGAACATACGGCTTCCGGGGATCAGCAAAAGCCAACACTGGGGCCTGTGTCAGCGCCCTTTTTAGAGATTGGAACGCCTCCTCACATTGAGCATCCCACCTCACTCCAAAAGGCTCCCCCGGGTTCAAGTATCCTCCTACCTCCGACCCTCGGTCTCCCTTCCTCCTCCTCCCCCCCATAGGTGGATAGCCACACAACAGCTGGTTCAATGGATGACTCATTTTCGCATATCCTTTCACGAATCGCCGGTAATATCCGCAAAACCCCAAAAACGAGCGTAAGGCGCTCACCTTCTGAGGTCTCGGCCAGGTGGTGACTGCGGCTATCTTATCCGGATCGGTGGCCACTCCATTTCGCGAGATTATGTGCCCAACATAACTGACTGACGTCTTACAGAACTGGCATTTATCCAGGGAAAGTTTTAACCCTTCCTCTTTCAGCCGACTCAGCACCTTCAGCAGCCGCTCCTCATGTTCCTCCAACGTAGATCCGAACACTATCAGGTCGTCCAGGTACACCAATACCTCCAGCAGGTTCATGTCCCCCACTGTCCGCTCCATGAGCCGCTGAAAGGTGGCTGGGGCCCCCGAGATACCTTGGGGCATTCGTTCGAACTGGAAAAACCCCAGGGGACAGATAAAGGCTGTCTTCTCCTTATCAGTCTCGCTCATCGGAATCTGGTAATACCCACTCCGCAAATCCAATACACTGAACCACTGTGCACCACTTAGACAGGCCAATGCATCTTCCACCCTCGGGACCGTATATTGGTCGGGAACAGTGCGGCGGTTCAGGGTCCTATAGTCCACGCACATGCGTACCTTCCCATTTTTCTTCCTTGCCACCACTATGGGGGACGCATATGGGCTTCGGGCCTCCGCAATAATCCCGGCATCTTTCAACTGCCGCAAGTGCTGCCGCACATCCTCCACATCTGCTGGGGCCAACCGCCGCGACCTCTCCCTAAACGGGGTGTCATTTGTTACCCGAATGGTGTGCCGAGTGCTCTTGGAAAACCCTACATCAAACTCGCCCTGAGAAAAGACATCCCCTAACTTCAGCATCTTCTCCACCAGCCTGCTCTTATACGCCGGCGGTACAGGGGAGTTTTCAAAATTAAAGGCCTCCTCGGTCAGCCGCCCCCCGTCTCCCAATAGTTCTCTTCCAGTGGGCTTCACAGGGGCGCTGGACATCACCGTCACCGGGAACAAGTGCGCGAGGGGCATCCCGCGCTTAAAGGTGATCTCCCTCTCCGTTATGTTCCGTATCATCACCCCCATCCGCCGTGCCTGTACAGCTGAGGGCCTCTGCAATTCAGGTCTCACCAGCGCCCCAGCCGGGAACCAGAACTCCCTTTCCAGGTCGTCGGGGGCGTCTACTAGCAGGGCCTCTCCCGGCGGCAATCCGGGGAATCTGGGGGTTCCCATCACTAATGCCGCCTCCCCTGGCTGTATCACCTTAGGCCTCGCCTGAGTGCACCACACCGTCCCTCGTTTGCACTCCGGGTCCAGCCCCTGGGGGTCACTCACTCCTTCGTACACTCCTCGGAACACGGGGTGTACCGAGAGGGTCTCCAAAAAGTTCTCCCCCCCCTTCTTCTTACAGGCTCCCAAGAGCCGTCGCACCAGAGGGGAGTTAGTCCCCACCAACAGGGCAGCACCACCGGTCTCCACCGGATCCGGACAAACCAACACCAGCGTCTCAAAGGCTTCCGATACTCCCACATCTCCCTCTGAAAATTCCACTCTCACTGACAAGTATCCATCGTACGGGTAATCACCATCACTTATGCCCCAAATCTCCAATGCGTTAAACGGAGTTACTGCCAAATGCTTCAGATATTGGTTGTAGAACGACCGGTACAGTAAGGTAACCTGCGACCCGGTGTCAAGGATGGCTTTCGCAAAGATCCCCTCTATCCGTAGGGACACGCTGGAACGGGGTCCCACCAGCCCATCAGGAATTTGGGCTTGTTTGTTCCGGGGTTCCATAGGGGTTTTCTGGGAACGTGTTCCTCCCGAGACTCCAGTCCGTTCCCTCACTGAGCCTCTCTTAAGTTTCCCGACACCTCTCCCTTCTTGGTGGCCTGGGGGCCCTCCCCCCTCGGCGCATTTCGTCTCTCACAATCCTTCCGTAAGTGGCCAGCTTCCCCACAGTGGTAGCACGCCCCCGGCCACTCACATTCCCGGCGGAAATGCCCCTCTCTCCCACAGTTATAGCACCCACTACTCGCCGCCTCTCTCCTCCCGATACGGGCCCCCGAGGACCCCTTGGATTTCTCTGGTCTCATCCCGGCTACCACCTCCTGAACCGCTGAAAACCGTCCCTGAGGGTCCGAGCCCCCTGGTCGGCCCAAAGCACACTCCTCGGCCCGTACCTCTCGGATCAGCCGTCCGAATGATGGAGGGGAGCTCTGCTTAAATGACTGCCGTACACTCCAAGCCACCCTGTCATCCTCCCGGGAACCGCTACATATCTGGCTCATCCTTAACTCCGCCACATCGTCCTCCCTCACTATACCTCGTCGCAGCAACCCCGTAAGCTTTCCTTCCAGCCTGAAAGCATAGTCGGAGAGCTTTTCCCCTCTTCTCTGCCCCATCCGTTGAAACTCTGCTAAATGCCGCCAGGGATCCCCTGACAGTCCAAACACTTCCTCCAAAGCGTCTAAACACTCCGATAGGGAAGCCAAGGGGCGTGCCGCTCTCAGATCGCGGACCACCCGGGCTGCCCCGCCCCTTAAGCTTTCCACCAATCGCTGTCTCTTTTCCTCATCCGAAACTGGCCACACCTCTAACAATTGGGATGTATCTTCAACCCAGGTCTCATAGTCATCCTCCCCTTCCGGGGTGGGCTTGGCTCCCGAGAAAATTCTCAGCTTCGGGCGGTGCACCTCAACCCTTCTCGCCAGGGAGATAATGGCAGCCGTTAACTCGGCAGTCTCCTCAAGCCCATGGGGGCGAGGCCTGGCCAAACCTTCCCACTCCGCACCTCTACCTCTTGCTACGGGCACCCGGCCGGGGGCCTCAACTAGCTCCTCCGGCACCTCCTCACTTGCGTCCTCGGGGAGGGTATGGAGACCCCACGGCCCCGCCTCCCCCTGGACATGGACTGTCGCTGGTAATTCTAAAGCCATGACGTCGGCACTCGCCCACACCAACATCCAGCAAGCCTCCAGTTCTTTCCCACCCCTTCTAGCTACAAGTTCTACCTGCCCGATACCTTTAATCAAACTCAACCCTCGCACCAGTACCTCTGCCGGAATGCGATAATCGACCCCGCTTACCACACACGCATGATTCACCGGTACCTCCTCCATTTCACACCAACTTACAATCTTATCTCGCTCCATCTTCACACCACTTACCGCAACCACAAGTACAACTTTCCCGAAAAAAAAATCCAAATCCCTGACGGTAGCCCCCACTTGTAACGTTCCGTTATTTTGGCTCGTGTATGTCTAGGGGAAATCCCGCCCAGCACCTGCTTCAGCAGTCCCCTCAGGGTCAATCGTCGCCCGAATCAATCACAAACATCAATCATCAGCCAGCACACCCAGTAAATTTTAACACATACACTTTATAGATATTACTAATTCTAGGGCATTAATATACATGTGATACAGAGAGGAAAGTAATGAAAAAAAAAGGCGCCAACACTTATTCAAAGTCCAAGTTCTTCGCGCGCTACCGTTGGAGCTCAAGTTCGACGTCAGACGACCACCCGAATTCCGTCGACCCACGGCTCGGGACCACCCGAAGTGATCGACCGGAGCCTCTCCGCACGTCCGCCGTCCTCCTCGTCTCTCCTCCCGACTCCCCGCCAAAACTCAGTCCACAGTCATATCATACAGCATGGCATCCGAAAACAAAACGATACATAACCACCCATTGGCTAATAGCACCCTCTTATCACCCTCTAAACCACAATAAACTGCTAGCGCAAACTCTCTGCAGCGTTAAAACACAACAAAGCCGCATTCCACAGATTAACATAACAAAAATCGCCATTTTAAATGTAACAAAAGAAAGACCCCGTACATAATCTATAACATCATGATCAAAACTACATACACCCAAGTTCAGTCTCACCAACAAATTGTCGCTGTGGCCAAAAGACACGTACTCTAGTGGCCTACAAATTATATAATAGCAACATAATGTCCCAACTCTAATACTCTGCGCCTTGACTGATGAGCACCTTTTTTACTTGCCTGTCTGTGACGTCACTTGTCTATCTGTGATGCCACTTTCATTGAACTTTGCACCTGTACTCTGTTTCCCTCTTTTTCATGGCATTCCCTCATGCTCTATCATTCATAGCATAAGTCCTAAACACAAGGGATTCTGCAGATGAAGGAAATCTGCAGTAACACACACAAAATTCTGGAGAACTCAGCAGGTCAGGCAGCATCTATGAAGGGGAATAAATGACCAACGTTGTTTGACTTTGTAACACGTATCACTTCAAACTTACCTACAGTATATTGAAATTCAATTGCAACTCTTCCATCCGCTTCCTTAATTGATTAAGATCCCCTTCTTATCTACAAAAATTTTCTTCACTATCATCAACACAAGATGGTGCAGGAAGTGGGGCTTCAGATTTTTAAATCTATGGGACCTGTGCAGATGGGATGGCTTGCAGTGAATTGCAGGGGGACTAATATCCTTTTCAGATGGTTTGCAAATGCTACATGGTAGTTGCTTGGGGAATCTAGAGTTGCAGGGAGATGGGAACCAGTGCCAGAGCAGCTAGTGCTGTGCTTATGGGAAAAGGTGTTGGGGCTACATACAAAGACAGGAATCAAAAGGTTGAACATAGTGTGAATAATGTTCTGAGTTGCATCTATTTCAATGCAAGGAGTATTATAGGTCAGGGGTCCCCAACCTTTTTTGCACTGCGGACCGGTTTAATATTGACAATATTCTTGCGGACCGGCCGACCCGGCCGGGGGGTGGGGGGGGGGGTAGGGTTGCCAACGGACAAGAGTAGCAGTCAAATACGTTGTGTTTACCCCGAAAAGACTACAATGACCATGAAGTCTTGCACGGGCACCAGTGCGCATGCGTGACCTGCCGATTTTTTTTCTCCACTACAAATTGTTTTTGGCGATTCTATTCGGCGGGAGGCGGGGGTGTTAATCACGACTGGAATATAGGTGATAAGTGGCTAATACACTCAATTTCATTTCTAAAAGGGGTTATCTAACGAATTTAATATTAAACACACAGCGCATATTTTCCTCACATGAATATAGTGATAAGTCAATTATCAGGGGAGGACAGGGGAGCTTGAAGTAAGTGTTGAATGAACTTCCAGTAGAAGTGGTAGAGGCAGGTTCGATATTATCATTTAAAGAAAAATTGGATAGGTATATGGACAGGAAAGGAATGGAGGGTTATGGGCTGAGTGCAGATCGGTAGGACTAGGTGAGAGTAAGCGTTTGGCATGGACTAGAAGGGCAGAGATGGCCTGTTTCTATGCTGTAATTGTTATATGGTTATATAAGTCACTTATAAGTCAATAGCACATAACATTTTAAGTAACGTTTGGATATTAAACACACAGCACATATTTTCCCCGTATGAACATATAAAATCATTGCAACACACCAATATTGCTGAATCAGTGGGAGCCCTGGGCTTGTTTCCCTGCAACAAGACGATCCCATCGAGGGGTGATGGGAGACAGCAATACTCGAAGGGGGTTCCTTATGTCCAGTCTATTCCGCAATTTGGTTTTCGTTGCATTCATTGCAGACATAGGTTGGAAATGGAAATAACGTTTTCAGTGCTTTCGTGGCTATCTCAGAATATTTAGCCTTGCCAGAATACCGGCAGAGATGATATGTCAAACATATTTTTCAGCCCGTCGTCATTTGCAAGCTCGAGCAGTTATCTTCTTCCCACGCTGACATGGATGACGTGTGTGTAATGACCTCGTGTGCATTCAAGCTCAACAGTGCGTGACAGGGAATGAGGACAGGTGCAGCTGACTCCTATCGCCAAATCATATTGTTTCCTCGCGGCCCGGTAGCACATGCTTTGCAACCCGGTACCGGTCCGCGGCACAGTGGTTGGGGACTGCTGTTAGAGGTAAGACAGATCAGCTTAAAGAATGAATCAGCATGTGGAATTATGACATTGTTACCATTAGTGAGACTTGGTTGCTGGAGGGGCAGGATTGGCAGCACAGTGTTCTAGGGTTTGGTTGTTTTAGATGTAATAGAGAGGGAGGTATTAAAGTGTATGGGGTGGCACTACTTGGCAGGGAAAATATCACAGTAATGCTCAGACAAGAGAGATTGGAGGGGTCGTCTACTGAAGCTATTAGTGGAACGGAAGAAAAAGGTATGACTACGCTAATGGGTTTATATTATAAAATAGACCATCCAAACAGTCAGCAGGCTTTAGAGGAGCAGATTAAGGAGAGGGGGGGGGAAGGGAGAGGGGGGGGGAGAGGGGGGGGGAGAGGGGGGAGGAGAGGGGGGAGGAGAGGGGGGAGAGAGGAAAAAAAGACAAGTGCAAGAAAAATAAGGTTATCATGGTAGGTGATTTTAACGTTCCACACATGAACTGTGACTCCCATTCTGTAAAAACACTGGATGGGATAGAGTTTGTCAAATGTGTTCTGGAGGGTGGAGCTTAGGATGATGGCACCTAACGGCGACTCTTTTTCTTGCATCTTAGGAAACAGTTCTATTTCTATCTTTGACATCTCTTTTTTTTCCCCTTTTCAGGGCTCTTTTGAAGACCCTGACCCGGAGTTACACTCCGACTTTGGTTCTTTGCGGAAATGGTACCCGCTCTCAGGGCCTCATGACCGGCTGCTTTTCGATATGCCAAGGACACGGTCTGGAAGACTAGCGCGCCTTCAGGGTGCCGGATTTTTGTGGCTCGGGAGGCAGGCAGATTTGAGGTCGGTGCCGCTGCCTGTTGTGTCATGGGAGTACATGGAAGATTGAAAGCAGCGAGCTGGCTGCTGGCTGTGTGCTCGGAAAAAACGACGCAACAGATTTTTAACACCATAAATCGGTGAGTTGTTTTGTTATGTCTCCCCTCTCGCTGTGAAACGTGGACATCTCTTTTTTCCCTTATTAGGGAGAGAGAGCCTGTGGTATGTTGAATTGCTGTGTGAACGAGTAGTTTTTGAGGTACTGTAAGTCTTTATTGATGCTTGCTGCACGCTTGCTCGGTGGAGGGTACAGATGCTTTTTTTGATGGTGGGGGAAGGAGACGGCCGTTGCTTTGCTGCTGCTTATGCGTGGAAGGGTGGAGCTCGAAGGGTCTTTGGAGTTCTAACATTTAACTGTCATTCATTCTTTGGGGCACTCCTCTGTTTTCATGGATGTTTGGAAAGAAAAAGAATTTCAGGATGTATATTCTAAACATTTCTCTGACACTAAATGTACCAATTGAAACCTATTTGAAAATTCCCTTAATCAATAAAAAGATTGATTAGACCAGAAACAATATGATACTGGATCTCCTCATAGGGAATAAGACATGGCTGGTGACAGAAATGTGTGTAGGGGAACAATTTGGATCTAGTGATCATAATTCCATTAGTTTTAAGAAACTATGGAGAAGGAAAATCAAAGACCTCAGAGCAAGATTGCTGGACCAGAGGGATATCAGGGACTGACGTATTTTTTGTTTCTCAGAGACTTGGATATCTCCACCATTCTGGAATCACCGATACAGCTCAGTGGCTTCATAATGCTCTGCTAAGATAGGTCTCTGAGGAGGTGGAGTATGCTTTATGATTAACTCATCCTGGTGCACAAAGGTGGTGGTTCCGTCCCAGTCCTGCTCACCTGACCTGGAACATTTCGCAATCAAGTGTCATCTATTTTATTTATGTGGGAGTTTTCACCCATCATCGTGATAGCGGTGTACATCCTGCCTCAGGCCCCTGTCACACAGACTATAGGCGAACTGAGCAACATAATCAACAGGCATGAAACTGCACATTCTGATGCCTTTTCCATCATTTTGGGGGATTTTAACCAGACCAGCTTCAAGAAGTCTCTAAATAATTATCACCAACATATCACTTGTGAAACTAGAGGAGGCAGCACACTGGACCACTATTATACTACCATCCAGAGTGTTTACAGTGCCATCCCACACCCATACTTTGTAAAGTCAGATCATCTGGCTGTACTTCTACTCCCTGAACATAGACAGAGACTGAAGATCGCAGCACCAGTAGAGAGGACCTAAAAAGTATGGACAAGAAAGGCAGAGGAGCACTTACCGGTACTGCTTCTTCGAGACAGTGGCCTGGGCAGTATTCAGGGATTCATTTTCGAATCTAAATGAACACACTACAGTTGTCACTGACATCATTAAAACCCGTGTGGATGTGTCTGTACCTACGTGAACATACTGTACACACCAGAATCCAAACCAGGAGATTCATAATCTGCTGAGGGCTGGATCTGTGGCATTCAAATCCTATGATCCAAGACGATACATGAAGGCCAGATACAACTTATGGAGGGCTATCTCAAGAGCAAAAAAAACCTCCGATGAGGCTAGAGACAGAATTGGATGCATGTCAGTTTTGGCAGGGTTTTCTAGACCATTACTTCCTGCAAGGTGAAACCTAACATCATGAATGGCTGTGATGCTTCACTCCCAGATGAGCTCAACACCTTTTATGCACGCTTTAGAAACATAGAAAACGTACAGCGCAATACAGGCCCTTCGGCCCACAAAGTTGTGCCGAACATGTACCTATCCAAAAGACTCTTAAAAGACCCTATCATATCTACCTCCACCGGTGTTGCCAGCAGCCCATTCCACGCACTCACCACTCTGAGTAAAAACCTTACCCCTGACATCTCCTCTGTACCTACTCCCCAGCACCTTAAACCTGTGCCCTCTCGTGGCAGCCATTTCAGCCCTGGGAAAAAGCCTCTGACTATCCACACGATCAATGCCTCTCATCATCTTATACACCTCTATCAGGTCACCTCTCATCCTCCGTCGCTCCAAGGAGAAAACGCCGAGTTCATTCAACCTGTTTTCATAAGGCATGCTCCCCAATCCAGGCAACATCCTTGTAAATCTCCTCTGCACCCTTTCTATGGTTTCCACATTCTTCTATGTTCTTGGCCACATAGGAGAAATCTTCACTGCTGTTTCCGTAACAACTTTATTTTGACCAGTCAAGGTTGTTAGCCCTGAGCTGAACCCCTGAAACTGGATGACCAGTGGACCAGTCTTGGTCTGGCCTCTACCCTTTAACCGGGGTGACCCTGCCAAGAGCCAAAACACAGAGTCCTGATTCTAGCAAACGTAGCCCTCTGGGTTTTTGAGGCATTCAGACCACAAAATCCTACAACAAGGTTGTAGTCCTCTTGGAGGTTAGTAACAGAAACATCCCATCATATGATCATAATCCATCTGTACATGAATAGTACAGATTAAATCTTATGCAGCTTGTTTCCCTTATCAGGTTGCACTAATCATAAATGCAAGCACTTCCTAAAAAAGATAATTGGGGACAAATTTGTCTTTGGTTCCCAAGGATAAAAAGCTATGAGGAGCATTTGATGGTTCTGGACCAGTACTCGCTGGAGTTTAGAAGACCGAAGGATGATCTCATTGAAATCCATTGAATATTGAAAGGCCTTCTTGAAACCCCAAGGCCTTCTTCAATTATGCGAAGAAAAAAAGGATGACAGGAGTGAAGGTAGGACCAATTAGAGATAAAGGTGGGAAGATGTGCCTGGAGGCTGTGGAAGTGAGCGAGGTCCTCAATGAATACTTCTCTTCGGTATTCACCAATGAGAGGGAACTTGATGATGGTGAGGACAACATGAGTGAGGTTGATGTTCTGGAGCATGTTGATATTAAGGGAGAGGAGGTGTTGGAGTTGTTAAAATACATTAGACAGATAAGTCCCCAGGGCCTGATGGAATATTCCGCAGGCTGCTCCACGAGGCGAGAGAAGAGATTGCTGAGCCTCTGGCTAGGATCTTTATGTCCTCGTTGTCCACGGGAATGGTACCGGAGGATTGGAGGGAGGCAAATGTTCTTCCCTTGTTCAAAAAAGGTAGTAGGGATAGTCCGGGTAATTATAGACCAGTGAGCCTTACGTCTGTGGTGGGAAACCTGTTGGAAAAGATTCTTACAGATAGGATCTACAGGCATTTAGAGAATCATGGTCTGATCAGGGACAGTCAGCATGGCTTTGTGAAGGGCAGATCGTGTCTAACAAGCCTGATAGAGTTCTTTGAGGAGGTGACCAGGCATATAGATGAGGGTAGTGCAGTGGATGTGATCTATATGGATTTTAGTAAGGCATTTGACAAGGTTCCACACGGTAGGCTTATTCAGAAAGTTAGAAGGCATGGGATCCAGGGAAGTTTGGCCTGGTGGATTCAGAATTGGCTTGCCTGCAGAAGGCAGAGGGTGGTGGTGGAGGGAGCACATTCAGATTGGAGGATTGTGACTAGTGGTGTCCCACAAGGATCTGTTCTGGGACCTCTACTTTTCGTGATTTTTATTAACGACCTGGACCTGGATGTCGGGGTAGAAGGGTGGGTTGGCAAGTTTGCAGACGACACAAAGTTTGGTAGTATTGTAGATAGTGTAGAGGATTGTCAAAGATTGCAGAGAGATATTGATAGGATGCAGAAGTGGGCTGAGGAGTGGCAGATGGAGTTCAACCCGGAGAAGTATGAGGTGGTACACTTTGGAAGGAGAAGCTCCAAGGCAGAGTACAAAGTGAATGGCAGGATACTTGGTAGTGTGGAGGAGCAGAGGGATCTCGGGGTACATGTACACAAATCCCTGAAAGTTGCCTCACAGGTGGATAGGGTAGTTAAGAAAGCTTATGGGGTGTTAGCTTTCAGAAGTCGAGGGATAGAGTTTAAGAGTCGCAATGTAATGATGCAGCTCTATAAAACTCTGGTTAGGCCACACTTGCAGTACTGTGCCCAGTTCTGGTCACCTCACTATAGGAAGGATGTGGAAGCATTGGAAAGGGTACAGAGGAGATTTACCAGGATGCTGCCTGGTTTAGAGAGAATGCATTATGATCAGACATTAAGGGAGCTAGGGCTTTACTCTTTGGAGAGAAGGAGGATGAGAGGAGACATGATAGAGGTGTACAAGATAATAAGAGGAATGGATAGAGTGGATATCCAGCACCTCTACCCCAGGGCACCACTGCTCAATACAAGAGGACATGGCTTTAAGGTAAGGGGTGGGAAGTTCAAGGGGGATATTAGAGGAAGATTTTTTACTCAGGGAGTGGTTGGTGCGTGGAATGCACTGCCTGAGTCAGTGGTGGAGGCAGATACACTAGTGAAGTTTGAGAGACTACTAGACAGGTATATGGAGGAATCTAAGGTGGGGGCTTATATGGGAGGCAGGGTTTGAGGGTCGGCACAACATTGTGGGCCGAAGGGCTGTAGTGTGCTGTACTATTCTATGTTCTATGTTCTAAATAGAGTGGATGTGGAGAGGATATTTTTAAAAGTTGGAAGTGTAGGACCAGAGTGCACATCCTCAGAACAGAGGGATGTCCCTTTAGAATAGAGCTGAAGAGGAATTTTTTTTAAATCTTTGAAAGGGAGTATCAAGTTACAGCTATGAGGATCCTTGCAGCATCTGGTGACCTTGAGATCTCTGTCTTGGAGACTGTCTTTCAAGGGGGTGAACCTTCACAAGGCGAAAGGCATTGATGATTTTCCTATAGGGCTCTGAAAACCAGTGCCAACCAACTGACAGTTATGTTCAAAGATATTTTCAATCTTCTCTAAATGTTTGCACTCCACTTGTTTCCCTTATATCTCTTTAGCGTCCAAAATTTCTTCCTCATTAAACACTGAGGAGAGGTATTCCCAATCATCTCCTGTGCTTCTGACTCAGGCAATCCTAGCCACCCTTTTACTCAAAATAGCTATAGAACCTCTTGGAATTTTCCTTAACCTTAATTGCCAGATCCATCTCATACCCTCTCTTTGCCCTCCTGATTTCTCTCTTAAAATGTATTATTCATCTTTTTAAAGTCATCAATGTATGCTTGCTTGCTTTTCTTGATCAGGCTCAATATCACTCATCCGCCAAGGTTTCTAACCTGCTGGCTTTACCCATCATTCTAACAGGTACATATTGCTCCCTGACACTTGCTGTCACACTTTTGATACTCTTCTACTTGCCATCCATTCTTTTCCCTTCTGAAGGCTCACCCAATCAACCTCAACTAGAACCTGCCTCATTCCTCAAAAATTAGCCCTGCTCCACAGTAGGACCCTAACCTATTTACCTGACCTATCCTTTTCCATCACTATAAAACTATTAGAATTATGTTCACTGGAGAAGTTCTCCCTGACTGCCACTTGTTACTTGCCTTGCCTCATTCTCGTGGTCCAGTATTTTATCCTCCTAAGTACAGTCCCTCATGTATTGACTCAGGAAACTTTCCTAGACACATTTCATAAACTTCCACCCTTTAACATTCTACATCAATACCCCGAGGATCAAATTCTCTTGCAAATTAATTTCACTGACATAATAATACATTTGCACATGCTTTAAAATTCTTAACAAATTCACAAGGTAGGGTCATAAATATAAAAGTAAATAACAAATCACAAAGTAATTGTGTAAAATTTCTTTATCTGGTGGGTTCAGGAAAACAGGAAATAGTAAACAATGAAAGAAAAAGTGTAGGAAATTCAACTCAGCCATGTTTCAGCAATCAAGACAATTGTGGCTGGTTGGAGTGGGAACAAACCAACCAGCTTTTTTTTTAGTACTTAATATGCTGCTTTCAAGTGCTTTATAAGTAATAGTTCTGAAGTATTGCTATAATGTTAGAATTGTAGCAACTAAAATTGTGCACCAGAAACTCCCAGAAACAGCAATGTGATAATGATCAGAAAATCATTTTTATTAATTTGACAGAAAGATAAAACTGTCGAAGAGATCTAGGAATCCAGGATTTCAACCTCGATCTTCTTCCAAAAAGCACCTGTGGATCTTTTCCAACCATCTGAAAGAGCACAACATCTCATCTAAAAGATGGAACTTGCACCTCTGGGGGTAATTGAAGCAAAAAGCAAAATACATTTAAGGGAATGCTGATAAAGAACATGCAAGAGTAAATAACATAATAACATGATAGATTAAGTGCAAGACAGCTCACACAGAGAAGAAATGAGTATAACACAATTAAATGGAATGGCTTGTTTGTTTCATAATTCTACATATACACTATCTCCCCACTTTAGCTGTATAATACCTCCCTACTATTCAGTAGCCCCTACACTTTCATCAACATTCATATTTTGAGAAAATTAGAAAATAGACAACATTTATAAGGTAATGCAAAACAATGCATTTATTTTTGCCAGATCAGAAATACAGAAATTATGTTGTTTGTGATGTTTTTCTCCATTGAATCCCTCTGAAATGCATTGGCTCACATTGGAATATGGTTGCATTGGGTCAGCTACTTCCAATTTTTTGAGTGATTATTTTCCACAAATGAACCCATAGTGGCAGGAAGCAGATCTTGTTTTTACTTTTTGGACATAAATAATTATTTGGACAGAATATAGAAGGAAGTGCAGCAAAAAGGATAAAAGGATTGTTACTATAAGAGAATGCTAAGTTTAGATTAACTGATGGAACATCAAGCATTCATTGTTATGAGTGTGTAATCCTCTTCCTCCAATTTTCCCTTTGGATTTAAACCAACGGAATATTAATAGGACAACAAGATAAGTTCACGCAGATCCAGTCTATTTCCCATTCCTAATCGATTCAGTTTCATTTCACTTTGCTCGTCTTAAATTCAATGCAAAGAAAATACAGTTGAAACAAATTGATCTTGCAAAGCTTGTCATGAATGTTAATGGCACAGACAAAAGCAGTCATTATTAGAGAGACAACAAAGAAGGCTATAGAATGGAATTTAAAATTTAAGTACTACTTCATTAAATATTATCACATTGTATCTGACTTTATGTTCAGATAAATGTCCTTAGCTATCATTTGATGTCTAAGTTTTTCTCAGTAACTGATGCTGCTCACTAGTCCAATAGTCTAAGTTTGTAATTTAATTTTGAATTAATTTTTCCCTTACCTTTTCTTACCTAGAGGATGAAATCAAATCAAGGCTAGATGATACACAATATGACAGTAAAATAGAGACACAAAAGACTGATGGAGAAACTGAGAAAAGGGGATGAAACCCTTACAAGAGACTGGATGGGAAGAGGTAGAGTCAGGATTGGTATGGCAGTCAGTGGATTTAGAAACATAGAAAACCAACAGCACAATATAGGCCCTTCGGCCCTTGAAGCTGTGCCAAACATGTCCCTACCTTAGAAATTACTAGGCTTACACATAGCCCTCTATTTTTCTAAGCTCCATGTACCTAGAAACCATAGAAACCATAGAAAAACTACAGCACAGAAACAGGCCTTTTGGCTGTGCCGAAGCATTTTCTGCCTAGTCCCACTGACCCGCACACGGACAATATCCCTCCATACACCTCCCATCCATGTATCTGTCCAATTTATTCTTAAATATTAAAAAAGAACCCGCATTTACCACCTCATCTGGCAGCTCATTCCACACTCCCACCACTTTCTGTGTGAAGAAGCCCCCCAATGTTCCCTTTAAACTTTTCCCCCCTCACCCTTAACCCATGTCCTCTGGTTTTTTTCTCCCCTTGCCTCAGTGGAAAAAGCCTGCTTGCATTCACTCTATCTATACCCATCATAATTTTATCTACCTCTATCAAATCTCCCCTCATTCTTCTACACTCCAGGGAATAAAGTCCCAACCTATTCAACCTTTCTCTGTAACTGAGTTTCTCAAATCCCAGCAACATCCTTGTAAACCTTCTCTGCACTCTTTCAACCTTATTTTTATCCTTCCTGTAATTTGGTGACCAAAACTGAACACAACACTCCAGATTCGGCCTCACCAATGCCTTATACAACCTCATCATAACATTCCAGCTCTTATACTCAATACTTTGATTAATAAAGGCCAATGTACCAAAAGCTCTCTTTACGACCCTATCTACCTGTGACGCAACTTTTAGCGAATTTAGATTTCTGTTCTACTGCACTCCTCAGTGCCTTATCATTTACCCTGTATGTTCTACCTTGGTTTGTCCTTCCAAAGTGCAATACCTCACACTTGTCTGTATTAAACTCCATCTGCCATTTTTCAGCCCATTTTTTCAGCTGGTCCAAGTCCCTCTGCAAGCTTTGAAAACATTCCTCACTGTCCACTACACCTCCAATCTTTGTATCGTCAGAAAATCTGCTGATCCAATTTACCACATTATCATCCAGATCATTGATATAGATGACAAATAACAATGGACCTAGCACTGATCCCTGTGGCACACCACTAGTCACAGGCCTCCACTCAGAGAAGCAATTCTTTACTACCACTCTCCGGCTTCTTCCATTGAGCAAATGTCTAATCCAATTTACTACCTCTCCATGTATACCTAGCGACTGAATTTTCCTAACTAACCTCCCATGCGGGACCTTGTCAAAGGCCTTACTGAAGTCCATGTAGACAACATCCACTGCCTTCCCTTCATCCACTTACCTGGTAACCTCCTCGAAAAACTCCAATAGATTGGTCAAACATGACCTACTATGCACAAAGCCATGTTGACTCTCCCTAATAAGTCCCTGTCTGTCCGAATGCTTGTAGATTCTGTCTCTTAGTACTCCCTCCAATAACTTACCTACTACCGACGTTAAATTTACCGGCCTATAATTTCCCAGATTACTTTTCGATCCTTTTTTAAACAACGGAACAACATGAGCCAACCTCCAATCCTCCAGCACCTCACCTGTAGACACCGACATTTTAAATATTTCTGCCAGGGCCCCTGCAATTTCAACACTAGTCTCCTTCAAGGTCCGAGGGAATACCCTGTCAGGTCCTGGGGATTTATCCACTTTAATTTGCCTCATGACAGCAAGCACCTCCTCCTTTTCAATCTGTACAGTTTCATGATCTCACTACTTGTTTCCTTTAATTCCATAGACTTCATGCCAATTTCCTTAGTAAATACAGACACAAAAAAACCATTTAAGATCTCCCCCATTTCTTTTGGTTCCACACATAGCCGACCACTCTGATCTTCAAGAGGACCAATTTTATCCTTTACAATCCTTTTACTCTTAATATACCTGTAAAAGCTCTTTGGATTATCCTTCACTTTGACTGCCAAGGCAACCTCATGTCTTCTTTTAGCCCTCTTGATTTCCTTCTTAAGTATTTTCTTGCACTTTTTATACTCCTCAAGCACCTTATTTACTCCCTGTTTCCTATACATGTCATACAGCTCTCTCTTCTTCTTTATCAGAGTTGCAATATCCCTTGAGAACCAAGGTTCCTTATTCCTATTAACTTTGCCTTTTATCCTGACAGGAAGATACAAGCTCTGCACTCTCAAAGTTTCTCCTTTGAAGGCTTCCAACTTATCGAACACATCCTTGCCAGAGAACAACTCGTCCCAATCCATGCTTTTTAGATCCTTTCTCATTTCTTCAAATTCCGCCTTCTTCCAGTTAAGAATCTCAACCCTAGGACCAGATCTATCCTTGTCCATGATCAAGTTGAAACTAATGGTGTTATGATCACTGGAACCAAAGTGCTCCCCTACTCACACTTACGTCACTTGTCCTAACTCGTTTCCTAACAGGAGATCCAATATTGCATCCCCTCTAGTTGGTACCTCCATATATTGATTTAGAAAACTTTCCTGAACACATTTTACAAACTTTAAACCATCTAGACCCATAACAGTACGGGAGTCCCAATCAATATGCGAAAAATTAAAATCCCCTACCACCACAACTTTATGTTTCCTGCAGTTGCCTGCTATCTCTCTGCAGATTTGCTCCTCCAATTCTCGCTGACTACTGGGTGGTCTATAATACAACCCCACTAATGTGGCCATACCTTTCCTGTTTCTCAGCTCCACCCATAAGGATTTAGTAGACAAGCCCTCTAATCTGCCCTGCCTGAGCACTGCTGTAACATTTTCCCTGACAAGCGATGCTAGTCCCCCCCCCCCAGCTTTCATTCCTCTGCCTCGATCACATCTGAAACATCGGAACCCTGGAATATTAAGCTGCCAGTCCTGCCCGTCCTGTAGCCAAGTTTCACTAATTGCTATAACATTATAATTCCACGTGTCAATCCATGCCCTCAACGCCCTGCCTTCCCCACAATACTCCTAGCATTGAAATATATACACCTCAGAAGATTTTTACCACCACTCACAACCTTTCTATTTGTGGCTTTGCTTGAATTTTTAACATCATTTATTTTCACCCCAGCCACACTGTCAGCTCTGGCACTCTGGTTCCCATCCCTCTGCAAATCTAGTTTAAAGCCTCCCCAACAGCACTAACAAACCTCCCTGAAAGGATATTGGTCCCCTTGTAGTTCAAGTGTAACCCGTCTCTCTTGTATAGGTCCCACCTGCCCCAGAAGAGGTCCCAATGATCCTGAAATCTGAAACCCTGCCCCCTACACCAGTTCCTCAGCCACTTGCTCATCCTCCAGAGCATCCTATTCTTACCCTCACTGGCACGTAGCACAGGTAGAAACCCTCGAGGTCCTGCCTTTCAACTTCCTACCAAGCTCTCTATACACACTCTCCAGGACCTCCTCACTCTTCCTTACCGATGGGCACCATGACATCTGGCCGACCACCCTCCCACTTCAGAATGTCATGCAAGCGATCAGAGACATCCCTGACCCTGGCACCCGGGAGGCAACAAACCTATCCAAAAGTCCCTTAAAAGACTCTATCATATCTGCCTCCACCAACGTTGCCGGCAGCCTATTCCATGCACTCACCACTCTTGAGTAAAAAAAACTTACCCCTGACATCTCCTCTGTACCTACTCCCCAGCACCTTAAACCTGTGTCCTCTTCTGGCAACCATTTCAGCCCTGGGAAAAAGCCTCTGACTATCCACACAGTCAATGCCTCTCAACATCTTATACACCTCTATCAGCTCAGCTGTCATCCTCCACCACTCCAAGGTGAAAAGGATTAGTTCACTCAACCAGTTTTCATAAGACATGCTCCCCAATCCATGCAACATCCTTGTAAATCTCCTCTGCACCCTTTCTATGGCTTCCACATCCTTCCTGTAGTGAGGCGACCAGAACTGAACACAGTACTCCAAGTGGGGTCTGAGCAGGGTCCTATAATATACAGGGTACAGTAAAACTGTTATTTCAGTCTGTTCAGAGTTTTGGTTGTGCTGGACTAATGGATTTTCCAGACTACTGGATATAATTTTATTACTACTCCAACACACTTTTAATTCACTATTTTTAAAGATGTTACACAGTCATATTATAGTGATCCTAGCAAGTATCAAGTCCATTGATCTACATTTATAATTTTATTTTGTATTCATCCTCTTGCATGGGAATCCGAACCCCAATCAGATTCCACAGAACCAGTGACAGGACAGCCACACAGGATTCAGGGCCCCAGTGAATAGAGAACACAAACATCTAGTGAGCCAAATGCTAAACCATCAGGATATCATATGGGGGGCGCTGGTAGCAGACCCAAATGCAAGACACAGACACCGAAGTACTAGGAACAGGACTCAACTAGAGAGCTGGAACAAAAACTCAGACTTGGGCTAGGACATTGGCTAGGCAAGCAGGACCAGGACAAGGAACTGAGAACTGGGAGCCTGGGCTTGGACTCCTAGCCAGAGACTGGACAAGGACCCAGAACCTGGGTCTTGACTCGGGCTCAGACCCCGGAACTAGGCAAGGACATGACGTGGCTACAGGATGAGGAGTGGCAACAGGACTGGCCGTGAGACTCCTGGACAGGACGAGGGAACCCCAGCACCAAGCTGGGCAAGGCACATGGACAGGACGAGAACACGAAGCCTTGACTCAGTCAAGGGAGACAGGAACGCAGAGCCTTGGTCGAGGGAGACAGGAACGCAGAACACAGAGCCTTGGTGATCTTGGGAGACAGGTACGCAGAACACAGAGCCTTGGTGATCTTGGGAGACAGGAACAAGGTAGCGGCAAACAGCCGGACCTACCTAGCGAAGGCAAGGACACAAAGAGACAGTTCCAAGCAATGAAAGGTAGTTTCTTATCTAGACACAGCAAGGCTCCAGTCTTGCTCCAGCAGCAGAACTTGACGGCAAGAATAAGCAAGGATGCAGGCGAGGCTTCAGGCAAAAGGTAGCAGGCAAGGCATCAGGCGAAAGGTAGCAGAAGGAAAGGGAAGAGGAGGGAATAGTCCAGCCTCAGGGTAACGGCAAAGGTAGCCTGGCTTACCCAACAGAACCAAGGACAGGAAGGGACAGATCCAACCGCAGGGTAACAGCAAAGCCAGCCTGACTTACCCCACAGAGGCAAGGACGGGGTACTGACGAGATGAACCAGCAGCCACACTCAAACCCAGGGCCACTTATATTCCCAGCTCCAAGACAAGCATCAGCTGCCTATGATTAAGCCCAACTGAAACAAGGGACAGCCGGAAGACCCGGAGTCCGAAGTCCACGGACCGGACCAGACTTCATGGACCGGACCATGACACAGGATTTCCAACTGATTGGACAAAGGATTATTAGAGTTTTATTGTAATAGAGGCTAGCTTTGGTCTTCACTCTTTTGCATTCTAACTGCCTCCCTCAAACAAATGACTTTATCAAAGACTTTATTTTCACATCCCTAATGTTAACAGAGATATTCCCTTTGCCCTATCCACAGTACCACCTCACTCCACCCAACCTTCTCTGCAACTGAAAACTGGCTTGTTTTCACACTAGTTTTGATAAAGGGCCTTCAACCTGAAGTTAACTCTTTCCTCTTTCCACCGATGCTGAGAGCTTCCAGCAGTTACTGCTTTTAGTCCTGCCATTAGGTGTTGATGGTCCATTAGAACATATTGATGGGAGGACTGACAGAGTGAGACAGAAGGGACCAATGCTGGTTATAATGGCAGAATGACAAAGGCTTGGTTTAGTTACCTTCAATAATGATTTGAGAGAAGGAAGGATAAAGAGTGGCATGGAGAGACAAGGATCCAAGCACCAAATCAATTCTATGTATTGTGTCCACTAAAACTAAGTAGTCTGATAAGATTGACATCTGATTTTACAGAACTAGATGTTTACATTTAAAGAACAGCAAACAATGCCATTACATTCAACGATGAGGTAGGGTGCCCATCGTATACCTCTGCCTTCTGTTACACTAGTTCACCAGAATAACTGATCTATATATTATTGCTTAACTCTGAGAAGATGTTAACCAAGGTAAAATTAAGAAAGAAAGTAATAAGATAATGTTGGAAATATTAAGATAATATTTACTTAACTTTAACAGAAATTTTATTTCTTCCACTTTAGATTTCCTTATGCTTTTACATACATACATACACAGGAGAAAAATACTTTAAACTTCAAAAGAATCAAAATCCTAAAGTGTCATGAACACTACCCACTGCAAAACTAACCACAGCCTTTCATGTGTGGGATAATACATTACAGTTCAGGTGCAAATTTTGCTACTTACTCCTATCTATACCTAACCACAATAACAGGAGTTTGAATGAAGTCTGGTATCCATCCTTGCCTGTCAGGAACAGGCCCATTCATACTTCAGTGGCCAATGGCACATTTCAGATTGTGGCAAGCAACTCAAAGATGGTATGCTGGGGAGGAAGCTCAGAACATTGTCAAAGTTCCGTTTATTACCAGTCAGAAGCAGATTGCTGCCTTAGCGGCTCGAGCCTTAGGGCCATGATGACAGTGGTACAATTTTGCCTCAACCATTCAGTGTTCATATGATGTCTCAGCTCACAGGATGCCCATTATTTCTGCAGAGTAAGAATGTATCACCCTCGCTCAGGATGATGCCATTACTGATATTCTAAAAAGTGTTTTCATCTCCATTTGTTTCATATTTGTTACCTCAGGCTGCTGTACCGTGTGTCCACTCCGCAGTCTTAAAAGACAACAGTCATCCACCAGTTAGTAAGCAACCAGAGGAGATCAGAGTGTAGAAGGAGCATCAAGCAACCAAGCATGGTAGCATAACAGGGCACCATGGTAGCGTACCAGGGTGGCATGATAGCAGAGAGATTAGCACAACACTTCATAGAGCCAGCTATAAGATCTGGGTTCGATTCCCAGCACTCTCTGTAAGTTCATCCCGTGACTTTCCTCCCACATTCCAAAGATGTACAGTTCAGGTTAGTGAGTAGTGGTCATGCTATGTTAGCACCAGAGGCATGACAGCAGTTGCGGGCTGCCTAGCACAATGACGCACTTCACTGCAAATGACAAATAAAGTTAATATTTTATTTATTTAAAATTCAAGTCTTTAGGTATCCCAGGTAAATACTCCAATAACTAGAATCATACCTCACTGTGTTTTTTTGAAGAATTAAATTGAATTTATTTATATCTTAGGTCCATCCCACAACATGAGGGAGTAAAAATCATTGCGTTATGACTGCATCGCAATGTACAGACATGTGAATTTATAAGTCTAATGGCTTGTAGAAAGAAGCTGTCCCATAGCCTATTGGTCCTGGCTTTTACACTGCGATATCGTTTGCCAGACGGAAGCAGCTGGAACAGTTCGTGGTTGAGCTGAATGGTGTCCCTGATAATCCTCCAGGCCTTCTTCATACACCTGCTGCTGCAAATGTCCCCAATGGAGGGAAGTTCATGTTCACAGATGCGCTGGGCTGTCCGTACCACTCTCTGCAGTGCCCAGTGATCAAGGTTGGTGCAGTTCCCATACTAGGTGGTGATAAAGCCAATCAAGATGCTCTCAATGGTGCCCCTGTAGAAGGTCTTGAAGATTTGGGGGCTCATGGTGAACTTCTTCAGTTGCCTGAGGTGAAAGAGATGCTGTTGTGGTTTCTTTGCCACACTGCCAGTGTGTACTGTCCAGGTAAGATCTTTGGTGACGTGTATACCGAGATAACCATTTAAGGCTCAGGAATTCACTGTAGGGGGCCAATATCCTATGCACGAACATTTTGAATTGCTTCATCAATGACATTCCTCCAATCATAATGGTTGAAGAGGGTCTGTTTGTCAAAAACCACACAATGTTCAATTATATTTGAAATTACTTAGCAAATGAAATAGTTTGCAGCTGAATGTTACAAGACCAGTGTGTGGATCATAAACACCAGGAAATCTGTAGATGCTGGAATTTCAAGCAACACACATAAAAGTTGCTGGTGAACGCAGAAGGCCGGGCAGCATCTCTAGGAAGAGGTACAGTCGATGTTCGAACTGTCCTGACGAAGGGTCTCGGCCTGAAACGTCGACTGTACCTCTTCCTAGAGATGCTGCCTGGCCTGCTGTGTTCACCAGCAACTTTTATGTGGATCATACCTTTTCTTTACTTGGTAGCTGCATTTGATCTTAACCCAGAGGTCAGCCTCGTTGTGATAATGGCAACTTCAACATGAGGTTGTTGATTGTTTTCTTTTTATCTTGTGGTAGTGTCAGTGTAGGGTACATTAGGATACATGGGATTTACAATACAGATGAGTAGGTTTTGTGCAGGAAGGAAATCACTATCATGACAGTTGCATGACTTGCAATACATCTTGCTCTCTCAAATAGCCAGAGACTGATGGCTCTTGATTTAAGGCTGCAACTAGATGAGTTGCTTCTTTGTGAGAGCAATGGATCTTCCACAGAGTTTTGACATTCTAGAAGCAAGGCTACAGTGTGAACATAAAAGAAATAATTTTATGCAATGAGATTATTGTGTAAGTGGTTAATTTGTTGTGAAACATTTCAGGAGGCAGTCTGTTTTTTTATGTTTTCTTTATTTTCTTGCTCCTTTGAAGCAAGTGATCATAATGTAATTGAATTCACCCTGAAATTTAAGAAGGAGAAGCTGAAGTCAGATGTATCAGTATTACAGTGGAATAAAGGGAGTTACAGAGGCATGAGAGAGGAGCTGACCAGAATTGAATGGAAAAGAACACTGGCAAGGTTGACAGAAGAGCAGCAAAGGCTAGAATTGCTGGAAGCAATTCGGAAGACACAGGATATATATATCCTAAGAGGAAGAAGTATTGTAAAGGAAAGATGACACAACCATGGCTAACTAGAGAAGTCAAACCCAACATCAATACCAAAGAGAGAGCATAAAATAGAGCAAAAAATAGTGCGAAGTTAGAGGATTGGGAAGCTTTTAAAAACCAACAGATTATTAAGTAGGTAAAGATGGAAAACAATAGTAAGCTAGCCAATAATATTAAAGAAGATACCAAAAGTTTCTTCATATACATAAAGTGTAAAAGAGAGGTGAGAATGGATATCGACCACTGGAAAATGGTGATGGAGAGGTAGTAATGGGGGACCAACAAAATCGCGATTGTACTGAATAAGTATTTTGCATCAGTCTTCACAGACACCAGCAGGATGGTGGAAGTTCCAGGTGTCAGGGGTCATGAAGTGTGTGAAGTTACCATAACTAGGGAAATTATTCTTGGGAACCTGAAAGGTCTTAATAGATATGTCACCTGGATCAGATGGTGTACACTCCAGAGTTCCAAAAGAGGGTGCTGAAGAGATTGTGGAGACATTAGTAATGATCTTTCAAGGCTCACTAAATTCTAGAACAGTTCCAGAAGACTAGAACATTGCAAATTTTACTCCACTCTTCAAAAAGGGAGAGAGGCAGAAGAAAGAAAACTATAGGCCATTATCAAGGATGAGGTCTCAAGGGTACTTGAAGGCACATGATAAAATAGGCCATAATCAGCATGATTTTCTCAAGGGAAAATAATGCCTGATAAATCTGTTGAAATTCTTTCAAGTAGCAGCAAGCAGGATAAACAAAGGAGAATGGGTTGATGCTGTGAATTCAGACCTTCAGAAGGCCTTTGACAAGCTGCCACACCTGAAGCTGCATAACAAGCTACGAGCCCATGATATTACAGGAAAGATTCTAACATGGATAAAGCAGTGGCTGATTGTCAGGAGGCATAGAGTGGGAATAAAGGAGCCTTTTCTGGCTGGTGCAGTGACTAGTGGTGTTCCACAGGGGTCTGTGTTGGAATCGAATCTTTTTACCTTCTATGTCAATAACTTGGATGATGGAATTGATGGCTTTGTTACAAAGTTTGCAAATGATATGAAGTTAGGTGGAGGGGCAGGTAGTTTTGATGAAGTAGAGAGGCTACAGAAGGATTTAGACACATTAGGAGAATGAGCAAAGAAATGGCAGATGGAAAGCAGTGTCAGGAAGTGTATAGTCCTGCACTTTGGTAGAAGAAATGAAAGAGTTTAAATGGAGAGAAAATACAAAAATACTGAGATGCAAAGGGACTTGGGAGTCCTTGTGCAGGATTCCCTAAAGGTTAATTTTCAGGTTGAGTCTGTGATGAGGAAGGTAAATGTAATGCTAGCATTTATTTCAAGAATATAAAAGAATATGTAATATTGAAAATTTATGAAACACTGGCGAGGCTTCATTTGCTGTATTGTGAGCAGTTATGGGCCCCTTACCATAGAAAGGATGTGCTGAAACTGGAGAGGATTCAAAGGAGGTTCACAAAAATGATTCCAGGATTGAATGACACACATCAAAGTTGCTGGTGAACGCAGCAGGCCAGGCAGCATCTCTAGGAAGAGGTACAGTCGACGTTTCGGGCCGAGACCCTTTGTTAGGACTAACTGAAAGAAGAGCTAGTAAGAGATTTGAAAGTGGAAGGGGGAGGGGGAGATCTGAAATGATAGGAGAAGACATGAGGGGGAGGGATGGAGCCAAGAGCTGGACAGTTGATTGGCAAAAGGGATATGAGAGGATCATGGGACAGGAGGCCCAGGGAGAAAGAAAAGGGGGGGGGGGAACCCAGAGGATGGGCAAGGGGTATAGTGAGAGGGACAGAGGGAGAAAAAGGAGAGAGAGAGAAAGAATGTGTGTATATAAATAAATAACCAATGGGGTGCGAGGGGGAGGTGGGGCATTAGCGGAAGTTAGAGAAGTTAATGTTCATGCCATCAGGTTGGAGGCTACCCAGGCAGAATATAAGGTGTTGTTCCTCCAACCTGAGTGTGGCTTCATCTTTACAGTAGAGGAGGCTGTGGATAGACATATCAGAATTCCGCTAATGCAGTTTCTCTGGAGTATGATATTGAAAAAATGCTCTGTCTTACAACTAAGTTTAATTATCAATGTCTGCTGATTCAATCTTTCCTTAAATTCCCTTTACCCATCCCCTAACACTTCATTACCCTTTTATTGGAGAATATCCCATGACCCAAATTTGCCATTAGTAGAAGTATTCTGAAGATCTATCACCCACTCCAAAAGATCCACTAAAAGGTATTTTTCTGCTTCTTACCCTACCCTGAGCTTTAAGGGAACAGCCTTACACCACCAGAATCATGTTCCTAGATGGGATAGACCAGGCAGTGAGCTCCTTGCAATTGAGAGACATCATTGGCTGCCCACAAACAAGGGAAAATCTGCTGAGGCTGGAAATCTGAACAACACACCCAAACTTCTGGAGGAACTAAGCAGGCCAGGCAGCATCCATGGAAAAAAAGTACAGTGGACGTTTCAGGCCAAAATCCTTCAGCAAGACCATTGGCAATCCATGCCTGTGATGGCAAGGAGTCGGCTCAGCACATTTCCAACGATGGAGGAGTTCAAGTGCAAGGGATAGGTGTGACATGGTCCAGGGAGAGGCACGGAACTGTGAGGACAAAATGCGGTTGGGTGGGGGGGGGGGGGTGTCACAGAGCGCCTGGATGAAATGGGATCTTCCCAAGCTCAAGACCACTTGGGCAGAGACTTGGAGACTAGATCCCTTCCCCATTTCTTTTCTTCTGTCGTTTGTGTATGACACTCTCCCTACACCATCACAGCTGCACACATGGGGGCTGAGAGAGGACCTTAACTGCAAGCTTTGTGGTCAGCGGGGCTCACTGGCACACATACTTTCAGGATGTAAAACAGCTTTGACACAAAGATGATATAGGTGATGCCATGACAAGGTCCTGCTATCCCTTCCTAACACACTGGAACGATAGAGATGTAAAAAACGACCAGCTGGCAGATAGGCAAATAGGGCAGCCAATTTCATCAAGGAGAGGGCCACACCAGTCATATCAACGAGGCCTCAATCTAATCTGCCGCAAACTGCTAAATTATGGGAGATGAGGGTTGGTGTGGGGAGGAAACTGCAGTTTCCAGAGGGGGTTGCAAACCACACTTCGACCAGACATCGTATTGTGATCCACCGAAGACAAGAAAATAATCCTGGTGGAGCTCACAGTACCATGGGAGGAATGATGATGCAAGGAGGCTCATGAGAGGAAAGCCCTTAGTCCAGGAGTGCAGGGACAAAGGATGGCAGACGTGGCTATCCCCCTTGGAGATCAGCTATAGAGGGTTCCTGGCAAGGTCAGCATGGAGGTTGCTGTCTGTGCAAAAACAAAGCGGCTGGCAGGATGGGGGAGGGAGCAGAAAGAGCCTCTTGCTGGATATGGAGCAGGTGAGAGGAGTTGAGCTGGAAGTCAGGAACAGATAGGCAGTGACTTGGCCACCATATCTTACCCACCAACTGCAGAGTGTAGTAGTTAAGGGTCAAAACACTCTATAAAGATTGGGCACCACCTGACAACATCTACTCCTGGCCAAAGGCTGTGGTTACCTCATCAGGTAACTGTCGAGAGCTCCCTGGTGTATAATGCAAGTGTAAGGAAAAGCTGGATCTATGACAGAATATTGTCTTAGCACACCAAGGTTTATGTTGTGACGACAAACCAAGTTATCAGAAGATCGATACTGATGAGAGATAAGGGAGACAATGGAGAAGCGTTCAAAATGTTAATAAGAGAGGAGAGAGAGATAACAGAAGAGAAACACAATTAAGAGTATTGATAGACCGGTTGCTTTGAAACTGAACTGTTTGAAGTTTGATGGACAGGCGATACCCCAGCAGGGGGAGAAAAGAAACAGGTTCGCTAAGGCACGACACACCATGAGATCACAAGATAACAAGACCCTGGAAAAGTGGTGTGCCCCCACAAGTTGGTGAGTGTTGGAGGTCTGATCGCGGGAACCGACCATAGACGCACAGGGTGAAAAGAGTACGATCGGTGGGAACCTGGTGTGTGTGTCCGCCATTGCCTGGATGCTGGGTTCACCGCAGAAGAACAGTCGTATCCGGAACGGAGGGGTCAGAGTCGGTGACCACAGAAGACATTAAAAGGCTTCACCCGAAAGCTAACTGCGAAGAACAAAGGTCTGTCTGAATGAGATTTGCATATTATCTCTCTCTCTCCGACAGCACAACAGCGATTACTGCGAACTGTACTCAGCTGAGCTGATCATTTTACCCCTAGACTGTGACAGAGCTTGGTTGATTCCTATTAACCTAGTTCTGTGTACGTTTGTTTTATCATTGCTAATCTGTTGCGTTTATATCTTTACGATTAGAGTACTGTGTTACTTATTTCTTTAATAAAACTTTCTTAGTTCCAGTAATTTCTGCTGGTTTGGCAAACCAGTTACGGGGTACGTAACATAAGTGGGGATCTCGTCCACGACTTTGAATGCCAAATTTGGGACTGGGTAAATTGATTGGGTTAAAATTCCCGAAAGAAAGAAAGGGCAAACAGCAGAAATGGAGAGTGAGGAATTTCTAAAGGTGCCAACTTTTTGGAGGCACTAGAGGACGCCAGGAAATCAGCATTGGCAACTGTGGCCAAACGGTTGAATCTTTTTAAGGGGAAGTCGACAATGAGGAGAGTGGAGATGCACAGAGCTATCGTAGAGCATTATGCATCTAAAGGTGTGTTTCCCCAAGGGCTGCTGGAGGTGGTATCTATGGGCAAACCTGGTGGAGAAGCAGTACAGCTGCAGATGGAAAAATTGAGACTCGAGCACGAGTTCCTGGTAAAACAGCTGGAGCGAGAAGAGAGGGAGAGGCAGTTAGAACAGGAAGAGAGAGAGAGAAGGAAAGGGAGTTTCAGCTTGAGACGTTAAGGATGACGCTAGCGCAGGGGCCCATGCCGAACCAAGGTGGAGGGTTCAGGGCGACCCAGGAGGTTAGGCTGGTTCCCCCATTTGAGGAGGCCGATGTTGATCGGTACTTTCTCCATTTTGAAAAAGTCACTGCAAGTCAGGACTGGCCGAGGGATAAGTGGGCTGTTTTGTTTCAGAGTGTACTTAAAGGAAAAGCCCAGCAAGCTTACTCGGCCTTGTCCGCAGAAGATGCCCAGAGGTATGATGTGGTGAAAGAGGTCATACTCAGGATTTATGAGTTGGTCCCGGAGGCATACCGGCAGAAGTTCCAGAATGCGAGGAAGCAGTGTATTTAGAGTTTGCCCGTGAGATGCAGATGTATTGTGAGCATTGGTGCGCCTCGAAAGGGGTCAATGGGGATTATGACAGACTGCTACAGCTAATGCTGATTGAGCAGTTTAAAGGTTGTGTCCCTGAAGGTATGAGACCCTACCTAGATGAAAAGAGGCAGACACCTTAGCTGCGACTGCTAAGTTAGCGGATGAATACGCGTTAACTCACAAAGCAAAGTTTACCCCGAGTAAAGGCTACCAGAAGGGTAGTCAAGAAGGCGGGGAGAGTCTGCCAGAAAAGTCAGAAAGTAAGCCGGGGACTAGTGAGAGGGATAAGGTAGACTGGGAGCAGTTTGGTAGGAAGTCTCCTGGGGTCGTATGCCGTAATTCTGGGAAAGCCGGTCACTTTGCGTCCAGGTGCTTTGCTCCAAAGAAAGAGATGGGGAAAGGAAAAGCGACGGTTCCGACTGGCTGTATTGAGCTGGCAAACAAACCGCTAGGGGAGAAGAGGTCTGATAAAGTTCAGGAAGGGCGCGAGAAGTTTATCTCGGCCGGATTGGTGTCGGTGAAAAAGGGGTTAAACCCGGTTCCACTACGGATCTGGAGAGACACTGGAGCTTGTCAGTCATTGATCTTAAAGAGTGTGTTAGACTTTAGTTCAGAGACCCAGACTGGGGAGGTCAGGGTGATAAAAGGCATGGGGAAAGGGACTGAAGCAGTACCTTTGCACCAGATACACCTAAAAAGCGACTTGGTCTCCGGACCGGTCACGATTGGGGTGAGGCCCGAACTACAGATGGAAGACGTGGAGGTCTTACTCGGTAACGACCTCGCCGGCGGAAATGTGTTCTCAGCAGTAAAACTGACAAGCAAACCTGCCAGGACTGAGGACCCGCCCATGGACTCACAGGTTTAACCCGTTTGCGCAGTGACTCGGCGCATGTCCAGAAAGGCTGCCGAAGCGAATATAGATTTAGCTGAAACGTTTTTACCAGCCTTGTACCAGGAGGGGTTAGAAAGTGAGAAAAAGGGGGGTAGTGAAATGGACGTTGAGGTAGGCTTATCATTAGCAAGGAAGAAATTTATACAGGCACAGGAACGAGACGACGAGCTGATGGTTTTGACGGAGCCAGCTCTCTCCGAAGCAGAATTAAAAAGGGAGCCAGTGGGCTATTATGTGAAGGAGGGAGTACTAAGGAGGAAATGGAGACCAAGTACCGTGCCCGCAGATGAAGAATGGGGGGTGATAGTGCTGAAAATTTATGGGGGTGAGATTTTTAACCTGGCCCACAAGATACCCCTCAGTGGACATTTTGGGGTGAGGAAGACAGTCGATAGAATCATGAAAGAGTTTTACTGGCCGCACAGGAGGAAGGATGCTATTGACCATTGTAGACGTGAGCTAACACAGTTACAGGCTGTTGATATGCTAACAGCTTGCACGATAAGAGAGCAGACCTAGTCGGTGTTATCACGAAAATTAATGAGGCTAGGGTGCCATCTGATAAAGGGAAAACCCATTTTGAAAAGATAAGTATGGTGCTGACCAGATGGGAGAACTCTATTGTCTTGGCCAGCTTTGCTGATAAGGTCTCTCCCTTAACCCCCGAACAGAGCGAGTCACTAAAAAAGCTAATTAACCGGCACGCACACGTATGTCCGGATGTCCTGAGGCGATGCAAAGAGCCGGGACATGGTGTTGTTATCACATCAGGTCAGCCTAGTGAGCAACACCCCTATAGGATGATTAATTCAGTGACAAAAGGGCTAAAGAACGCAGAAGCGTATATTGGTGAATTAGTAGTCTGGAGTGACACGTGGGAGGGGCACATTGTGGTAGTAGAGGAACTGTTTAAAAAGCTGTTTGAAGCCAGCCTGACAGTGAACCTCGCAAAAAGTGAATTTGGCCACGGGAAGGTCACTTATCTGGGATTTGTGGTAGGACAGGGGCAGCTGGCTCCGATGCAGGCTAAGGTGCGGGCTATCTCTGAAGACCCCACCCCGACAGACAAGACAGCCCTGAGAAGGTTCTTGGAGATGGTGGGGTACTATCGGAAGTTTTGCAAAAATTTTGCGGATATTACCTTCCCTCTTACTAAGCTCCTGCAAAAGAATGCAAAGTTTGTGCGGGACGACCCTTGTTATATTTGTCCGGGACGGAAACCACTGAGAAGTTACACTGATCACAACCCATTAGTGTTTTGGCCACTATGAAGTTTGCTAAGTTGGAGCCTGGTCTTAGAGGATATTAAAATAACACATATAAAAGGAATGGAAAGGTGATTGCTGACTGTCTGTCAAGGTGTTGAAAACTTAAAAGATCTCTGTATTAGCCGAATAGCTGGTGACCATGTATATTAGTGTGTATCTAATAATGTATTCATGCCCATGATTTTTACCCCAGTAAAAATCCTTTGAAGGATAGGGGTGTGACGACAAACCAAGTTATCAGAAGACTGAAACTGATGAGAGAGATAAGGGAGACAATGGAGAAGCGTTCAAAATGTTACTAAGAGAGGAGAGAGAGAGATAACAGAAGAGAAACACAATTAAGAGTATTGACAGACCGGTTGCTTTGAACCTCAACTGTTTGAAGTTTGATGGACAGGCAATACCCCAGCAGGGGAAGAAAAGGAACAGGTTCGCTAAGGCACGACACACCACGAGATCCCGAGATAACGAGACCCTGGAAAAGTGGTGTGCCCCCACAAGTTGGTGAGTGTTGGAGGTCTGATCGCGGGAACCGACCATAGACGCACAGGGTGAAAAGGGTACGATCGGTGGGAACCTGGTGTGTGTGTCCGCTCTTGCCTGGGTGCCGGGTTCACCGCAGAAGAACGGTCGTATCCAGAACGGAGGGGTCAGAGTCGGTGACCACAGAAGACATTAAAAGGGTTCGCCCGAAAGCTAACTGCGAAAAACAAAGGTCTGTCTGAATCAGATTTGCATATTATCTCTCTCTCTCCGACAGCACAACAGCGATTACTGCCAACTGTACTCAGCTGAGTTGAACTTGAGACTGATCATCTTACCCCTAGACTGCGATAGAGCTTGGTTGATTCCTATTACCCTAGTTCTGTGTACATGTGTGTTTTATCATTGCTAATCTGTTGCGTTTATATCCTTATGATTAGAGTACTGTGTTACTTATTTCTTTAATAAAACTTTCTTAGTTCCAGTAATCCAGACTCCAACTAAGTGGTCCATTTCTGCTCGTTTGGCAACCCAGTTATGGGGTACGTAACAATGTGTACTCAGTTCTGGTTCCTTCTGCCCATTCACCCTCAAGATCTCCATGTTTGTGATCACAATCCTGCAATTGTCTTTAAGTTCTTTAAGCAGTTGGTGGCACTTTGGTTAAGTCGTGTACATGTGTCAAAAGAAAGTTTTAAAAACCAGTTCTAGAGAGGGATTAAAGTTATAATTTACAAATGTCTGAACCAATAAAATACTCTCTGCCATTGAGATAAAGCATGGTTTTGATTATTGTGAAACTTAGCATGTGAATAACACAAACAACAGGAATTCTGCAGATTCTGGAAATTCAAGCAACACACATCAAAGTTGCTGGTGAACACAGCAGGCCAGGCAGCATCTCTAGGAAGAGGTACAGTCGACGTTTCAGGCCGAGACCCTTCGTCAGGACTGTCATGTGGTTGATGACCTTTAGCCTATTAAGACAACCAAGGGGTCTTTGTCTTAAAATACCACTGCTGCAAGGCATGTGACTATGCGGGTAGCTAAAACATTGTTTCCTGCTACGTGACAGAAAGGGTATAAAAAAAGACTCTGTATCTGTGTGCGGGGAGAGAAACTACTGGTATGGACCCCATGTGTGCTCGAGAAGTGTGCTCTCTCTCCAGTAGTGAGCTACTAATAAAGAAGCAGTTGCTTTATCTCCCGTAGTATTGTGTGTTCTTGCATCCGGTAACGGGTGATAATTAGAAGTAAGGTTTAACAATTTGGCGAGCCAGCCCAGGAGTCCAAGACGAGGCATTCCCGTGAGATGGCGTCAGCGATCGGCTCGGTGGCAATGACCTGAGACGGATGGGCCCACAAGGTAACATTTACCTTGATCTCTCTCATTAATTGTCCACCTTGACGACCCCCTCGTCTGGCGGGTAATCCTCCGAAGGACTCCTGAAGAACCATTAAGATTACCTGAGTACTATGGTAAGAAGAGTGGGCTTGAGGATTCGCCCTGGTACAAGAAGAGTGGGTTTGAGGATTCACCCTGGATAACAGTTAGAGGATTCACTGGAGTAAGCTTACTTTGCCTGTCTCAGACACCCTGCCTTAGACCAGTTATAAAGAGGCAAAATCCCCCACCCAAAGGTCAGGACCCTGAAGTGGGTGCAGAGAGACACGGCACAAAATTAACGGATTAAAGGAAAATGGGTCAGACCCTTGATAAGTCAGGACCGGACACTCCTTGTTTAAAATTTCTAAGGAGAATCCTAGGGACGAAAATGATTTCCGTGAATTATCTGCCTCATTAAATAAGAAACTGGGAAATGGAATGTGGCCATTAGGAGAGACCTAGGATGTGGAAAAATGCATTCAAGCAGAGGAGGCAATGTGGAAACGAAATTCAGGGGAAAAATGGAAAATTTTAATGTCCAACATGGCGAAAAATGGCCGAGGAATTAAGCAATAAGTCTAGACAAAGTAGTTGGGAACACAATGCACAAAGAGGGATTAGTGTATGTGACGGGGAAGGCAAACCCAAGCCATGGGAAGTGTTGAAGTATCAGTGTGAGGGGCATGATAAAGGACAGAAAAGGAGGGAGAAAACCGGAGAAGGAACTGGACGGGGACATGAGGGTGCTGATCACCAGGGTAAAACGGAGGTACCTCCAGACATGTCTGGATTGCCCATGTTGTTCCAAAACGAGACCGATGACACAGATGAAACGGAGGAGGATTAGTTAGTGTGACCCACAGCCCCCGTTTATCCTCCCTTCCCACAACCACAGGCATCACAACCTCCACCCCTGTACTCCCCCCCAAGGCCCCCATGGACAGGAACAGGATCGGGAGTCGGGACAATTCAC
The DNA here is from genome assembly GCF_030028105.1 of Mobula birostris. Taxonomy (NCBI): domain Eukaryota; kingdom Metazoa; phylum Chordata; class Chondrichthyes; order Myliobatiformes; family Myliobatidae; genus Mobula; species Mobula birostris. The sequence goes on from NC_092370.1 coordinate 147,328,412, forward strand.
CAAACTAGGAGTCAAACTGAACAGCAGTCGAAGGAAAAGCCCTCCCGACTGCCGGTGTCCAAAGGAAGGGGCAGAAGGAGGAATTGTCTGGTAGGAGATGGACCCTTGATAGACCCAGAAGAGGAATACGATGATGACAATCCTTTCGGGCCAGGGGTCCCAAGTGCTAGTAGTCCCCAACTGCTGCCAACCCAAATTGTTCCTAATCCCCATGGAAATACTCAGCACCCTACTCTGCAGGTTTATACCCCCTGGAAACCACATGAAATGTGCATGATCATGGGCAAGGCACCTAATCGTAAGACAAGTCCTGACGATTTTATAGACTATATAATAGGTACCATTCAAATGTATCAGTCTATGTTCTATGGCTCTCACTCAAGATGAACAGACCAAATGGTACGAGGGGCTGGATAATCATAGTAATTGTCAGGCATTTTCAGCAGCAACCCATGACCCCCAGCAACAGGTAGACATGCATTAAACGAGCTCTTAAAACAACCCTCCAGTAGCCCATTGACATGACTAAAGTCTTAAAATGTAGACCAAAGGATAAAGAAGACGGTACTGAGTTTTGGAACCGTTTCTGTTCCACCTACGCGACTTATGCCGGGGACACCGCCTATAATGCTGGTAATCCCTCACCCCAGTTTAATGCTATTCTCTTGCAATGTATCTCTGAGAATATCGCTACTGCTATAATGACCAACAATATGAACTGGTCAGATAACTCGCGACCCCAAATGAAGTGAGCGCTCATTTTTTACTGGAACCCGCCTTAGCAGCTATGCCATTGTGAATGACTCAGCTGAGGTCGAGTCAGCATCCTTACGACCTTCTGTCTCGGCACAAAAGGCAGAACTATTTGCCTTGACGAGAGCCTGTATATTGGCCAAGGATAAAGTGGCCAATATTTTTACTGACTCCCATTACGCTTTTGGGGTAGCTCATGACTTTGGGCAATTGTGGGCCCACTGGGGATTCCTCACTTCAGCACAGATCCCTATCCATAATGCCTCATATGTAAAGAACCTCCTTAGTGCCATCCTCCTCCCAAAACAATTGGCGTTAAGTACTCAGCGCATCTCTCCGACTCCTCTACAGTTAACCAAGGTAATAATTGGGCGGACAGGGAAGCCAAATTAGTGGCGCAGACTGCCATTTATATTGTCTCCATGGCAGAGAAAGTGGCCTTGGCCTGCAGGCCAACCACAACAACGAAGGGTATTCCAGACATGGACACTGTACAACAACTACAGGGGGACGCCCCTGATTCAGAAAAACTGATCTGGAAGACACATGGGTGTTAGCACTCTGCGTCCGAGAGCCTCTGGCTCACTCCAGTTGGCCAAGTATGTATACCTGATGCTTTGTTCCCAATGCTTATTGATTGCCTGCATACTGATATGCATCTTGGCAAGGAGGGAATGAGAAACATTTTAGTACGCACCTGGTGGCACCCTAGATTGGAAGAGACGGCACAAGAGAAAATACGATCATGTCTGACATGCCAACAAACACAGCAAAAGGAGTAAAATGTGCGCCCGGAAAAACGACCTTGCCAAGTGGTCCTTTTGAATGCATTCAGTTTGATTTTATTGAACTATCACATGTACACTGTTACAAGTATTGTTTAGTGACTGTAGATGTGTTCAGTAGATGGATTTTAGCCTTTCCGACCACCAATAATAAAGCTTCAACGGTGGTAAGGTTGTTACTTACAGAGATTATACCAAGATTCGGGGTACCCAGACAGTTAAATTCGGGCAATAGTCCTCATTTTGTGGGAAAAATAAATAAAGAGCTATGCGAGATGCTGCACATTGAACTGCAGGAGTAGTGGAGCGGGCTAACGACACCCTGAAAAATGAGCTGGCTAAGTTAATGTCTGAAATCGGACTGAACTGGCTGAAGGTCCTTCCGTTAGCTTTGTATCATATGAGGATTACTCCCCATTCCACGACTGGAGTATCAGCAGCTGAAATTGTTCATGGACGTCCTGGAAGGACCCCCATGGGAAAATAACACACAGTCTCCTACTCAAATTGACCTTAATGTCATGGGGGATGAATTGCAAAGTATTTCAAGCAATTAACATCCTCTCTAAAGTTTCTTCATTCTCAGGTGCAGGAGGCATTTAAGCCACAGGAAAAACCAGAGACAGAGTGGCCAGATTTGGTACTGATAAGGGATTGGGAGCGCCCCAAGCGTGGACCCCAGTGAAAAGGACCTTTTCAGATCCTTCTCCAAACGCCCACAGCAGTAGAAGTACAAGGCACAACCAGTGGATTCACCTGAGCGATTGCAAGTGATGGTCGCCAGACAAAAAGTGATTGTTGTTGGACTTGGACTCTTTATGTTTGTACTAACGGATACTTTGGAAAGTAATCCCTTTTATGAAACGCATATGCGATTATATGGTAACAGAACTGTATATTGCCCCTTAGCTCAACCCGTGGAGGCACTATTCGTGGCTAACCCATCCAAAAGGAGGTGGGAGGATTTAGTGGAAGAGGAAAGGTCAGGCAGAGAGTGTAAAGGTGATAAGGGAAGGTTTACAAGAGGGAGTAGGGGACGGTGTGTGGAAAGTCTGAATGGTACCTCTGGGTGGACCTCTGAGAATTGGCAATCCAAGTGCTGGGGCACTCGGTCCTGGCTAAAGGCACAAATGCAATGAAACTTCGATCGGGAAGAGGGCGTTGGGTCACTAACTCTAGCTGTAGGGGCACCCAAAGCTACCCTTTCTGTTTCCAGGGATTAGGATGGGGGTATGTAATTGCCAAAGTCCCTAAGAACAACCCCTGCATTGAAAAGCAGTGTCTGAATCATGATCGCAGAATAAAACAAGGGAAGTTTTCATGTACCTGTATTCGAAAAAGGTGTGTTTCCCTATCCAAAGGGAGTCAGTATGTATGTGGTCATTGTAATGCGACCCATGTTTCTAGAGGGACAACGTCATTAGCTTTCGCCTCAATAAACTGCTCTGAACATACCTGGTATCAGAAAATACTTTCTTCTGGTAGTTCCACATGCTACCGGGCAAAGAGCCTCCACTATTCGCAGTAGGAACCATCAGTCCTCTCACCGTTCCTTGCCTGCAGGAAGCCCACATTCGACAACGACTGGTGGCTCGATCCATCAGTAAAGAATTTTGTGTGGATTAAAAGAACCCAGTAACTGTACAGATTGAAAAGGAGGAGGTCCTTGCTGTCTTGAGGAAAATTAAAATGGATAAATCCCCAGGACCTGACAGGTTGTTCCCTCGGACCATGAAGGAGACTAGTGCAGGGGCCCTGGCAGAAATATTTAAAATGTCGCTGTCTACAGGTGAGGTGCCGGAGTGGCTCATGTTGTTCCGTTGTTTAAAAAAGGATCGAAAAGTAATCCGGGAAATTATAGCCCAGTAAGTTTAATGTCGGTAGAAGGTAAGTTATTGGAGGGAGTACTAAGAGACAGAATCTACAAGCATTTGGATAGACAGGGACTTATAAGGGAGAGACAACATGGCTTTGTGCGTGGTAGGTCATGTTTGACCAATCTATTGGAGTTTTTCGAGGAGGTTACCAGGAAAGTGGATGAAGGGAAGGCAGTGGATATTGTCCACATGGACTTCAGTAAGGCCTTTGACAAGGTCCCGCATGGGAGGTTAGTTAGGAAAATTCAGTCGCTAGGTATGATATAAGTAAGGTTGAAAGAGTGCAGAGAAGGTTTACAAGGATGTTGCCGGAACTTGAGAAACTGAGTTACAGAGAAAGGTTGAATAGGTTAGGACTTCATTTCCTGGAGCATAGAAGAATGAGGGGAGATTTGATAGAGGTATATAAAATTATGATGGGTATAGATAGAGTGAATGCAAGCAGGCTTTTTCCACTGAGGCAAGGGGAGAAAAAAACCAGATGACATGGGTTAAGGGTGGGGGGGGGGTTTAAAGGGAACATTAGGGGGGGCTTCTTCACACAGAGAGTGATGGGAGTATGGAATGAGCTGCCAGACGAGGTGGTAAATGTGGGTTCTTTTTGAACATTTAAGAATAAATTGGACAGATACATGGATGGAAGGTGTATGGAGGGATATGGTCCGTGTGCAGGTCAGTGGGACTACGCAGAAAATGGTTCGGCACAGCCAAGAAGGGCCAAAAGGCCTTTTTCTGTGCTGCAGTTTCTATGGTTTCTATGGTTTGTAACTCTAGGATTATCTTTGGGCTATGGGTTCCTGAGTACTCTCTCTCTGGGGGGTTCAGCAGGGACCATAGCTGCAAAAAAAAAAATCACAACCACCTCATCTGTGGGCTGATGGCATTGGGGAACAGCACAATGTAGGGCCTGGAGGCAATCAACCAAGAAATGGCAGAACTTTGACTTTATGCTCTGCAGACCCGGTATGCCATGGACTACCAATTAGCTCAGCAAGAAGGCGTGTGTGCCATAGTTGGGGATAAGTACATCACTCATGTCAGGGACGAACCCTATAACATCTCTCACGCAATCCTAGAGATTCAGGAGCAGTTAGATAGTTTTAGGCAAGGGTCCGCCGGAGGAGAAGGGTGGCTCAGCTGGTGCTAGGGGGATCGTGGGGCTCTTATCTCCTGCATGGGCTAATCATTCTTGTTATGATTATCATTGTGTGTTGTTTACTGTTGACCTGTTTAAACACTTGCTGCAAGGCTTTCACTACCAAATTAGCGGCACTGTTTTCAGCCCCAATTTAATTGTGTTATCATGATATGATAAAAGGAGGGAATGAAATGGTAAAGGGTTAATTTGTTCTGCTGACATGTAAAAATTAGACTTCAAGCTAAGCTCTGCTGGCTTGTACACCTGCAGAATGGGATGTGGTGAAACTGTCCAAAAAAATGTGGAACCACGGTTGAAAAACGAGAGACTATCTCATCCTGCACATTTCATATGGTTGATGACTTTTGGCCTATTAAGGGAACTAAGGGATCTTTGTCTTGAAATACCACTGTTGCTAGACATGTGACTATGGGGTAGCTAAAACATTGTTTCCTGCTAAGTGACAAAAAGGGTATAAAAAAGACTCTGTATCTGTGTGCAGGGAGAGAGACCACTGGTATAGACCCCGTGTGTGCCCAAGAAGTGCGCGCTCTCTCCAGTAGCGAGCTACTAATAAAGAAGCAGTTGCTTTATCTCCCGTAGTACTGTGTGTTCTTGCATCAGGTAACAGGTGATAATTAGAAGGTTTAACACACTAGAACAGAGGGATCTAGTAATACACAGCCATAATTCCTTGAAAGTGTTATCACAGGTAAATCGTGTCATGAAGAAAGCTTTTGGCACAATGGCCTTCATAAATCAACGTATTGAGTACAGCAGTTGGGGTGTTATGTTGAAGTTGTATAAGAATTTCAGGAATAATATTATATACATTTCTCTGACATTAAATATACCTATTGAAACCTATGTTGGTGAGGTCTAATTTGGAGTATTGTGTCCAGTTAGGTCACAAACCTACAGGAAATATATAAATGAGATTGAATGAGTACAGAGAAAATTTACAAGGATGTTGCTGGGACTTGAGAACCTGAGATATAGGGAAAGGTTAAATAGGTTAAGACTTTATTATTTAGCACATAGAAGATTGAGGAGAGAGCTGATAAAAGTATACAAAATTGTGAGGGGTATAGAAAGAATAAATGCAAGCAGGCTTTTTCCTCTCAGGTTGGGTGAGACCACAGGTAGAGTTCACGAGTTAAGGCTAAAAGGTGAAAAGTTTAAGGGGAACATGAGAGGGAACTTCTTCACTCAGAGGGTGGTGACAGTGTGGAATGAATTGCCAGCGCAAGTGGTTGATAAGGGTTAATTCCAATACTTAAGAAAAATTTGGACAGGTACGTTGATGGGAGGGGTATGGAGGACTATGGTCCAGCTGCAAATCAATGGACTAGGCAGATTAACAGTTCAGCATAGATTAGATATACCAAAGAGCCTGTTTCTGTGCTGCAATGTTCTATGACTCCATGACTCTAATGACAATAGACTACAAATTAATATTTATTCAATAAATGTTTTGGAGAAAAAAAAGACACTGATCATGTAATTTATGTTCACATGCCAGCTTCCGTTCTTTAAAACTTCTCTTCTTACAACATTAATTTGCAATATCCTTTGATTTGAATTTTGCAACCAAATTTAGCCAAAGTTCTGTGTGGATTGCTAGAGTGAGCCTGATTTTGTTTTGGCTTTAAGTGATTAACCATTCATCTACCCATTATTAGCAAGTGTCCACTCTGTTTTCCCGAATAGTCATCATTCCACCTCAATGCTGCTAACTCACAGCCAATCGCCAATCTGGTGCTTACATCCAAATTCCTTGCTGATCTGCTTAAATTCTCACCCTACCAAAATGCTGCCAACAGGAATTCCCAAACCACAGTGGTTCAATAAGCCATCTGTCACTTTTACTCCTAAACTGAGCATTCTTTTCTCGATATCTGTCCGCTAAGAGTTTACTGCTGATTATTATCTAGTGACTTCTGCTGGAAAATGCTTTTATATGCATTGGCTAAGTAGAGAATACAACTTTATCATTTTGTCTCTGACTGTACAGCTTGCTAACATTATTCAGCTTTTTAATGTTGCAAGGAAGAATAAACGCTTGGGTGATGCACCATAGACTGTTTGCATCCGGTTCACTGTGCCAAAATTTGAAAAAAAAATTGAACAAAAAGAGAATATTACAGTAGATTTTATTAATAATATACACTTCCATTGAAGACTTCAGCAGAATGTTGTTTGTCACTGTAATTCCACACACTTCATCCTTTTCTCTATTAGTGCGCATGTGCCGGTCATGCATGCAGCCTGTTACAGCCGTTCTGACTAGGATTCTTACTTTTTTCTTCTTACTTTTTTAACTTACGTTATTTGTTGTTGTTTTTTCCACGGTAACACATTGAAGCTGCACCCTCTCTAACATGCTGGTAGAGAGAGTTTTATTTGGGTTTTTAGCGCTGGAAATAGTTACATTCCAATATGTCTCATTAGCGGGGCAACAGTATGGTCGCATTGTTTATTCCAGGGACCAACTGATTGAGCTTATGCCAGCCAGTTTAGTGAGCAGAGCAGCGGACACCCCGGCTGAAACCTGGAGGAAAACACACAGAGGATGCAGAGGGGGATCACAAAGGCGAGGAAAGAGGACCGGGTCGAGACAACAGAGACTTATGGAGAAGAGGAGTTCGGTGGGTAATAAAATGGATGAGTTCACGGCGCTAGCCAGGTGTCAGAGAACATTTCGGGAGAGCAGTGTTATGTTATACTGGAACGGGGCTGCACGAGGACATACCTGATCAAAACTTTTCCACGGACAGCATCCAGACCGTTCGGGTTGACCAGAAGTGCACTGAAAGCGGTAAGTGTAAAACAGTTGGGGGCTTACTGTTCTGGTTAACAACGGATGGTGCAATCTGGGTCATATTACGATCAAGGAACGTGTTTGTAGACCGGATATTGAACTTTTTGCTGTTGGACTCCAGCCATATTCCACTGAGATACAACACTGGGCGGCACGGGAGGTTGTTCCTGCCTGTGGCCATCGAACTTTGCAGCTCCTCCCGTGGAGGGTCAGACACCCTGAGCGAATAGGCTGGTCCTAGACTTACTTCCATCTGGCATAGTTTGCATTTTGTTGTTTGATTGTTTGTGGTTTTTGTATTGCTATATTTATCCTCTATTCTTGGTTGGTGAAGCTGTAAACGAAACCCAATTTCCCTCGGGATCAATAAAGTATATCTATCTATCTATCTATCTATTTTACTCCAGAGTCAACATCAACATAGCTTTGCTGAGCACACAGACCACACAGTTAGTGGCCATGCAATGTTCCTGATAACACTGTCATGAATCTGAGAATTGGCTAGTTGTCACATCTGAAACATATTTGTTCAGTTAGCATTCCCAGACAGTTCAGAACAGAGAACCTAAGAATGATAATTACGAATGATAATGAACAATATTAACTGTTTATATCAATGTTTTACAGCCCAATTCATTCATTTCAAAATTAAGATATAATATAGGAAGGACATTTAAGGTCGCAAGTACTAACATAACATATAATGGTCAGCAGTCAATACTAACAATCACTGTCATACACAATCTGCTTGGTTTCAGATCCATGTGATAATTACTCCCTCTTTGACTTAATGAATTGAAAAGGGCAGTTTTAACAATAAGTTCATAGAATGAAAACACAGCTATTTCCTGGAACAACAAGTTGTGAATTTAACTAGATATTAGCTATCTGGTCACATGTGGTAAAGTAAGATTAATTAGGAATAGGACAGTGAAGAATCCTCTGGGCAAGAGTGATCACAAAATGATTGAGTTCCACTTTCAGGTTAATTGTGACAAGTTTAAGTCAGAAACCAAGATGTTATACCCCAATTAAGAGGTGAGTTGGCTAAATTAGAATTACAGGTCAACTGTAATAGTTATATATTACAGGTTAAAATATATAATACCTATATAATACAGGTTAAATCACTATAAGCAATCTGTTAGTTTGATTTGAAATGCTTTAGTGCAAAAGGTACCTTCTACTTTGATTCCGTATTTGAAGTTTTCATCTGCTATGGTGTGGACCTAGTCCAGGGCTACAGATTCCCTGCATTTGGAAGATCAATTGCAAAATGCCAAAAAATATCCATTGCCTCTGTTGTAATTTAGCAAACAGATGCACAGATTTCAAGTCTTTATGGCTTGTCCAGTACTGAAATAAGTATTTGTGTGGATGGCAGTCAAGTATTAGATGTAGAGACTTTAAACACAGAACTTGTCGATAAGGATTTTTAATTAAACCATTAGATTGGACTAAATGATTCTTCTGAGATATATTCATAAACACTAGTGCTAGTGTAGATTTACCAAATAATACAATCAAAAAGGGTTAATTTGTGAGGCAGGTTCACTGAACTTGGATTATATTTTCTTGAATGTAGAACACTGAAAAGCAATCCAATTGAGCTATTTAATGGACAGAAGAATTTGACACAGTAGTTAATTTTTCTCAAGCCGAATTCTAAGAATAGGAAACAAACTTTAAAATTTAAAACCTGGTCAGCTAAGAGTAAATCAAGAGATGTTTATTTGACAAAATAGAGAATATCAACAACTGTCAAACCACTAAAATAATACTAAATTAATTAAAATGTTCAAAGTCAAATGGATTTTTATTGAGTACTTGTGTTAAAGACCACCAAGAGGATCACAAACTTATCATGGTTTGGAGGCTTGCATGCCTCGATGACCCAGAGAGCTATGCTGGCTGGAGTCAGGGCCTTGTGCTTTGGCTCTTGGCAGGGTTATTGATGCCAAACAGGTCAAAGGATGGAGGCCAAACTAAAAGTGGTCCATTGGTCTTCCAGGTTCAGGGGTTCATCTCAGAGCTAATAACCATGATTGGAAATAACCAATACAGAAAGAGCAATGAAGAACTCTTCCAAATCTGTGTGCAACCGTATTCCTGCATCTCCAATGGGACTTGCATGGTTGACTGTGGTAAAAACTGACAGGAAGCTACCAGCATGATGAAGGAAGCCCGGAACACTGCCAAGACCAAGAATAAACTTGGCCAAGGACAGAAAGAGATGGAGGACTTTTATTGCTGCCCTAAACACCAACAGGCATAATGGGCAGTTAGTAAGTAAGTATCAAAGAACATGGACCAAACTAGATAAAGCAAGCTGAGGTACATTGGAATATATTAACAGGAACAGACCATTTAACTTTTTCCACTTTGTACCATGTGCATTTTTAGATTATCATGTTCTCATTTCAATTATTTCTATTGGCCCTAGAAATCTAGATGTGCGTAAATATCTATGATATTCAGAAACAATTAAAATTGTTTCTTCTTAAAAATATAAACTAAAAGACTGTAAATAATTAAAAACATTAAACAAAACCAAAGTTTAAAAAAAACTTTCCTTCACCTTACCATACCTCCTCAATCCCATAATTAATACTGGAATCTGTAGTGTATTTAATATTTCAGTAATATTTGAGTAAGATTGTAAATGTATTGTTAAATTCTGCATTGTTTGTTTACATGATTCATTATAGGTTATATGCAAGAAGTACGTGAATGACATATGTCATTACAACACCACGTCATATGTAAACGCCTCTCATAAAACTAAAGGAATAAAAAACTAAGTCAATAAATATTCCAGCTCCTATGTTTTTCTTTTAATTAGTTTCTGAGGTTAAAAAACATAACAGTAGCGACAAGGAAATGTTTAAATGAACCTAAGATGATTACCTACTTGTTGAAGTGCTGCACTTTTTCTTTGACAGAGAGAGACATTTTGAGTTTAAATGAAAGGCAGAGAGCTGATGAAATTAACAAATAACAGCCATAGGTTCATAAATAGTGAGTAGCAGGTGATAACAATAATAAATTTTAATAAAGCAGAAATGGCTGGCTACATCAGAAAAGATAAACACATTCAATTACACAACAGATAACTGAACAAATTTATACTGAACAAATTTAGCAGCATTTTGAAACAAATGAAATAGCCAATGAAAAATAATTGCAACCGTTGCTGCGTACAATGGGAGGAAAAGCATACAGTTTGACTGCTCCAACCAAGTCAGCTGAGGTGAGCTTTGCTGATATCATGAACGAAATGCAGGAACATCCTGAACCGAAACCGCTGTTGATTGCAGAACATTTAGGTTTCATAAGCTGAATCAAAAGGAAGGAGAGTCCATTTCAGCTTATGTAGCTAAATTGAAGAAATTGTATACACATTGTCAGTTCAGAGGTGGATTTAATGATGTGATGTGGCCTTTTATATATTGGCGAAACCCGACGCAGACTGGGAGACCGCATTGCTGAACATCTACGCTCTGTCCGCCAGAGAAAGCAAGATCTCCCAGTGGCCACACATTTTAATTCCACATCCCATTCCCATTCTGACATGTCCATCCACGGCCTCCTCTACTGTAAAGATGAAGCCACACTCAGGTTGGAGGAACAACACCTTACATTCCGTCTGGGTAGCCTTCAACCTGATGGCATGAACATCGACTTCTCTAACTTCCGCTAAGGCCCCACCTCCCCCTCGTATCCCATCTGTTACTCATTTTTATGCACACATTCTTTCTCTCACTCTTTTTCTCCCTCTGTCCCTCTGAATATACCTCTTGCCCATCCTCTGGGTCCCCCCCCCTTGTCTTTCTTCCCGGATCTCCTGTCCCATGATCCTCTCGTATCCCCTTTTGCCTATCACCTGTCCAGCTCTTGGCTCTATCCCTCCCCCTCCTGTCTTCTCCTATCATTTTGGATCTCCCCCTCCCCCTCCAACTTTCAAATCCTTTACTCACTCTTCCTTCAGTTAGTCCTGACGAAGGGTCTCAGCCTGAAACGTCGACTGCACCTCTTCCTACAGATGCTGCCTGGCCTGCTGCGTTCACCAGCAACTTTGATGTGTGTTGCTTGAATTTCCAGCATCTGCAGAATTCCTGTTGTTTGCGTTTAAATCCACTACAGCGAAGCCTCTTCCGGTGATGCCTACACCGAAGAAGTTTAGATCCTCTCTTCAACGGGAGTTCAGTGAAACCATCTCTCACTGCTCTCCATCTGTAATTTCTTCGTCTCTTCAACTTTTCGACCACACTTTGACTCAGACTCGCTATCACAGCCATATATCCTTTCTTGGGATGTGCCTCCGTCGCCAACTTACTCCAGTTGGCTTTAGGATTCGTCTCCAAGCCTCTCAGTTTGGACCTTCTGAGGATCCCAAGTACTCACATTTTATTGACTCTGCCTCTCACCGCTTCTACAATCAAGCTCTGAAGGCGACTCTCTCCGCCATGAGGAGGTACTTGGTGTCCCTATCCCAGACCGTTCCACACCTTCGGGACACTTTCTTCGCCGTCTGTAATGGTCCTACCCGTTATTTCATCCTCCGTCGGATTCACGCCTGCAATCACCGTTTTTTTGACTTTGTCATGTTAGGCAAAGATCGCAAGATGCTACATCTACGGACTCCAGAGCCTGCTGGCCCTGAAACTAGCAGACATGACCTTCAGATTGCGGCCCCTGCAACTGATCTCGCCGGCTCCAACACCTCAGGGCACATTCAAAACCCGGACTCCAGCAATGACCATGGAGACATTCACAGCGATTGCGCAACCACCAACTGCGACGCCAGCCTTGAACTCCAGGCCGGATCTTTATGTGCTGCTGTTGTGACTCCCGTCTCCCCTTCCCTCACCAATACCCTGCAATCCCGTCTCCTTCAGATCCCACCGTCAGCTCCTGGGTACTCAGAGGCTCTACCTTCCTCTCACCCCAACCCTCCCCTCTCCACTAACACCCCCAGCCTCCCCCCTCCCCCTTCTGATCCCAGCTCTCAAGATTCCAGCCTTGAACTCCAGGCCGGGTCTTTATGTGCTGCTGTTGTGACTCCCGTCTCCCCTTCCCCCACCACCACTCCGCAGCTCCGTCTTCCTCAGATCCCACCGTCAACTCCTGGGCCCTTGGAGGCTCCATCTTCCTCTCACCCCAACCCTCCCCTCTCCACTAACACCCCCAGCCTCCCCCCTCCCCCCTCTGATCCCAGCTCTCATCCGTGCCGGGTCTTTACCATCCCCTCCGACCTTCAACTGTCGGAGGCAGAACGCTCTGTTCTCGGTAAGGGCCTCACGTTTGTCCCCCTTCGCCCACACCTCAGCGAGTTCCGTGTTCGCCATGATGCGGAACTTTTCTTCCGCCGTCTCCGTCTCCGAGCCTACTTCTTCGGCAAGGACTCTTCCACCCCCACCGATGACCCCGTCTCCCGTCTTCAACCCTCCTCTTCTTCATGGACACCCCGCTCTGGTCTTCTGCCTGCTCTGGATCTCTTTATCGCTAATTGCCGACGGGACATCAACCGTCTCGACTTCACCGCACCTTGTCCCCATTCCAACCTCACTCCTTCGGAATGCTCTGCTCTCCACTCCCTCCGCACTAATCCTAACCTTATTATTAAACCTGCCGATAAGGGGGATGCTGTTGTAGTCTGGCGTACTGACCTCTACCTTGCCGAGGCACAGCGACAACTCGCAGATACCTCCTCTTATTTATCCCTCGATCGTGACCCCACTAAGGAGCACCAGACCATTGTCTCCCACACCATCACCGACTTTATCCGCTCAGGGGATCTCCCATCCACTGCTACCAACCTTATAGTTCCCACACCCTGCACTTCCCGTTTCTACCTCCTACCCAAGATCCACAAACCTGCCTGTCCTGGCCGACCTATTGTCTCGGCTTGCTCCTGCCCCACCGAACTCGTTTCTGCATACCTCGACATTGCTTTATCACCCCTTGTTCAATCCCTTCCGACCTATGTTCGTGACACTTCTCACGCTCTTAAACTTTTCGATGATTTTAAGTTCCCTGGCCCCCACCGCTTTATTTTCACCATGGATGTCCAGTCCTTATATACTTCCATCCCCCATCAGGAAGGTCTTAAAGCTCTACGCTTCTTTTTGGATTCCAGACCTAATCAGTTCCCCTCTACCACCACTCTGCTCCGTCTAGCGGAATTAGTCCTTACTCTTAATAATTTCTCCTTTGGCTCCTCCCACTTCCTCCAAACTAAAGGTGTAGCTATGGGCACCCGTATGCCTGCCTTTTTGTTGGGTTTGTAGAACAATCTATGTTCCGTGCCCATTCTGGTATCTGTCCCCCACCTTTCCTTCGCTACATCGATGACTGCATTGGCTCTGCTTCCTGCACACATGCAGAACTCGTTGACTTTATTAACTTTGCCTCCAACTTTCACCCTGCCCTCAAGTTTACCTGGTCCATTTCCGACACCTCCCTCCTCTTTCTAGATCTTTCTGTCTCTGTCTCTGGAGACAGCTTATCCACTGATGTCTACTATAAGCCTACTGACTCTCACAGCTATCTGGACTATTCCTCTTCTCACCCTGTCTCTTGCAAAAACGCCATCCCCTTCTCGCAATTCCTCCGTCTCCGCCACATCTGCTCTCAGGATGAGGCTTTTCATTCTAGGACGAGGGAGATGTCTTCCTTTTTTAAAGAAAGGGGCTTCCCTTCCTCCACTATCAACTCTGCTCTTAAACGCATCTCCCCCATTTCACGTACATCTGCTCTCACTCCATCCTCTCGCCACCCCACTAGGAATAGGGTTCCCCTGGTCCTCACCTACCACCCCACCAGCCTCCGGGTCCAACATATTATTCTCCGTAACTTCCGCCACCTCCAACGGGATCCCACCACTAAGCACATCTTTCCCTCCCCCTCCTCTCTGCATTCCGCAGGGATCGCTCCCTACACAACTCCCTTGTCCATTCGTCCCCCCCATCCCTCCCCACTGATCTCCCTCCTGGCACTTATCCGTGTAAGCGGAACAAGTGCTACACATGCCCTTACACTTCCTCCCTTACCACCATTCAGGGCCCCAAACAGTCCTTCCAGGTGAGGCAACACTTCACCTGTGAGTCGACTGGGGTGATATACTGCGTCCGGTGCTCCCGATGTGGGCTTTTATATATTGGCGAGACCCGACGCAGACTGGGAGACCGCTTTGCTGAACATCTACGCTCTGTCCGCCAGAGAAAGCAGGATCTCCCAGTGGCCACACATTTTAATTCCACATCCCATTCCCATTCTGACATGTCCTTCCACGGCCTCCTCTACTGTAAAGATGAAGCCACACTCAGGTTGGAGGAACAACACCTTATATTCCGTCTGGGTAGCCTCCAACCTGATGGCATGAACATCGACTTCTCTAACTTCTGCTAAGGCCCCACCTCCCCCTCGTATCCCATCTGTTACTCATTTTTATGCACACATTCTTTCTCTCACTCTCTTTTTTCTCCCTCTGTCCCTCTGAATATACCTCTTGCCCATCCTCTGGGTCCCCACCCCCCCCTTGTCTTTCTTCCCGGACCTCCTGTCCCATGATCCTCTCGTATCCCCTTTTGCCTATCACCTGTCCAGCTTTTGGCTCTATCCCTCCCCCTCCTGTCTTCTCCTATCATTTTGGATCTCCCCCTCCCCCTCCAACTTTCAAACCCCTTACTCACTCTTCCTTCAGTTAGTCCTGACGAAGGGTCTCGGCCTGAAACGTCGACTGCACCTCTTCCTACAGATGCTGCCTGGCCTGCTGCGTTCACCAGCAACTTTGATGTGTGTTACTGAGATATCGTTTAGTTTCAGAAATCTTACAAGAAAGCATTCAAAAATGGCTCCTAACTGAAACACAACTCACATTTAAAAGAGCAGTTGAAATAGTTGTATCAATGGGAACTGCAGCCAGAGACAATTGAATTGCAATCAAGAATGAAAGTGAGCGTAATTCCAACATCTAAACACCTGTCTAGCCAAACAAAATGCAGAGATGGGCTCTGTTTTTTGGAGGACACAATTACAAGACTGAACTCAAGGGAACATAGAAACATAGAAAATAGGTGCAGGAGTAGGCCATTCGGCCCTTCAAGCCTGCACAGCCATTCAGTATGATCATGGCTGATCATCCAACTCAGAACCCTGTACCAGCCTTCTCTCCATACCCCAGATCCCTTTAGCTAACTCCCTCTTAAATATAGCCAATTAACTGGTTTCAACTGTTTCCTGTGGCACAGAATTCCACAGATTCACCACTCTCTGTGTGAAGAAGCTTTTCCTAATCTCGGTCCTAAAAGGTTTCCCCTTTATCCTCAAACTGTGACCCCTCGTTCTGGACTTCCCCAACATCAGGAACAATCTTCCTGCATCTAGCCTGTCCAATCCCTTTAGGATTTTATACGTTTCAATAAAATCCCCCCTCAATCTTCTAAATTCCAACAAGTATAAGCCTAGTTCATCCAGTCTTTCATCATATGAAAGTCCTGCCATCCCAGGAATCAATCTGGTGAACCTTCTTTGTACTCCCTCTGTGGCAAGGATGTCTTTCCTCAGATTAGGGGACCAAAACTGCACACAATACTCCAGGTATGGTCTCACCAAGGCCTTGTACAACTGCAGTAGTACCTCCCTGCTCCTGTACTCGAATCCTCTTGCTATGAATGCCAGCATACCATTCACCTTTTTCACCGCCTGCTGTACCTGCATGCCCACTTTCAATGACTGGTGTACAATGACACCCAGGTCTCATTGCACCTCCCCTTTTCCTAATCGGCCACCATTCAGATAATAATCTGTTTTCCTGTTTTTGCCACCAAAGTGGATAACCTCACATTTATCCACATTAAATTGCATCTGCCATGAATTTGCCCACTCACCTAATCTATCCAAGTCATCCTGCATCCTCTTAGCATCATCCTCACAGCTAACACTGCCGCCCAGCTTCGTGTCATCCGCAAACTTGGAGACGCTGCATTTAATTCCCTCATCTAAGTCACTAATATATATTGTAAACAACTGGGGTCCCAGCACTGAGCCTTGTGGTACCCCACTAGTCACTGCCTGCCATTCTGAAAAGGTCCTGTTTATTCCCATTCTTTGCTTCCTGTCTGCCAACCAGTTCTCTATCCACATCAATACCTTACCCCCAATACCATGTGCTTTAAGTTTGCACACTAATCTCCTGTGTGGGACCTTGACAAAAGCCTTTTGAAAATCCAAATATACCACATCCACTGGTTCTCCCCTATCCACTCTACTAGTTACATCCTCAAAAAATTCTATGAGATTCGTCAGACATGATTTTTCTTTCACAAATCCATGCTGACTTTGTCCGATCATTTCACCGCTTCCCAAATGTGCTGTTATCACATCCTTGATAACTGACTCCAGCAGTTTCCCCACCACCGACGTTAGGCTAACCGGTCTATAATTCCCCGGTTTCTCTCTCCCTCCTTTTTTAAAAAATGGGGTTACATTAGCCACCCTCCAATCCTCAGGAACTAGTCCAGAATCTAAAGAGCTTTTAAAAATTATCACTAATGCATCCACTATTTCTTGGGCTACTTCCTTAAGCACTCTGGGATGCAGACCATCTGGCCCTGGGGATTTATCTGCCTTTAATCCCTTCAATTTACCTAATACCAGTTCCCTACTAATATGTTCAGTTCCTCCATCTCACTGTCCCCTACTATTTCCGGAAGATTATTTATTTATGGGACGACGAGTGATCACAGAAATGTTGATGGATTGTCCTGTTTATCCTCAGAAAAGGAAATACCTGAAAAATTTACAGAAGTGGAAATATTCTTCCTACTGCAAATCAAAAGTTTCCCTATTACATAAGAGATGATCCAAAGGGAAATTAGTGAAGATCCCACATTGTCTCAGGTCTTCACGGCAATCCAAAATTGCTGGAATGTACAACAGCAATTCCAGTTCTCCCATTTTTACCAGCTCTGGGGTGAATTTGCTCCTGATAGGGGGTTGCGTTATGTGGTGATTGAGAGTTGATGCACTATCCAAGCTGAGAGCTGAAGTATTGGAGCAGCTACATGCTGGTCACTTAGGCACAGTCAAAATGAAAGTGCTGGCTTGAAGCTTTGTCTGGTGGCCTGGGATAGATCAGCAGATCAAACAGCTTGCCATGCATGTTCAGAATGTCAACACATCCAGAAGATGCCATGAACAGGGCCTCTGCATCCCTGGGAATAGCCTGTATTGCCCTGTCAGAGGATTCATGTGGATTTTGCCAGACCATTCATGAACAGAAATTTCTTGGTAGTAGTGGATGCAGCTCCCAATAGCTTCCACTACAGCCTCCCACACTGGTGATGTACTGAGAAGCCTCTTCTCAAGGACCGGTGTTCCAGAACACTTAGTCAGTGACAATGGACTTGTTGTGGAACAGTTTCAGTCATCCCTGAGAATGAATAGAATAAGACATATTCTGTCTGCATTGTACCGTGCAGCTACAAATGGCTTGGTGGGCAATGTCAGCAGAACACACTACACTGAATCAGAAACTTGCCAATTTCCTCTTTTAATATCACAATGCAGCACACTCCACAACCAACAACTCATGAGCTAACAGTCACAGAGGGCTTTATCACTATAATTGGCTTATTATTGAAGTAGCATCTGTATCTGCACTCTGGCAGAAAGTGCACTCAGTGTTACCTGGATGACATCATTATTTTGGTGAGGATGACAAGGAACCTTCAAAATCTCAAGCTAGTGTTAAAAAATTAGAAGAAAATTGACTTAGAGCGCAATACATCAAGTGTGAATTCTTTGAACCAAACATGACTTACTATGGTCACACTATTAACGCCTAAGCATTACACAAGTGTGCTGAGATAATTCAAGCAATGGTGAATGCCCCAAGGCCAAAGGACTTATCACAATTGCAGTTCTTTTTAGGATTTTTCAATTACTACAACAGGTTCCTGCCAAGCCTGGCTACTGTGCTCTACCCCTTGAACTCATTACTACAGATTGGGAAGAAATGGTAATGAACAAAGCACTGTGAAGTAGTTTACCTAAAGGCAAAGGAAATGGTGATGTCAGACACTGTACTCACACATTATGATCCATATTGTCCTGTGAAGCTTCCTCTGACACCTCACTTTAAGATATAGGTGCAGTTATGTCATACGTTCGGCATGACAAGCATTGACCACACTTCTTGCTGCGACAACAGAAGGATGTTTCGAGATCCAGCTCTTCTTGATTCGCTCCACAGTAGACAAACTCCTTGTTGCATCTGTGTGAGCGTCTATGAGCCGTTGATAGCAGTCGGTAGCAGTCTCCTTCTCCCCCCTTTCCAGTGGGCCGAAGCGATTTCTCACCTCCACTATGTACTGGGCTTGAAGAATAGATTGTGAGGAGAATGACTTCCAGTCTACCTTCTCCTTGGGACCTGTGGCTTTGGGTTGCCACAGGCTCAGTTTCACTTGCATTGACACTACTCTGTGGTCAGAACTGACCGAGTTGAAGGTGCTGTAGGCTTCTGTGTTGATCACACAATTATGCCATTTTGTTCTTAGAAGGATGTAATCGAGCTGTTTCCTGTAGATGGAGGCTCTGTTTTCATATGTCCACAGTTTACCAGCTCACTTCTTGAATTGTGTGCTGGCGGCAATAAGACTGTGTTCCTGGATGTCATGCCGAACTTAGAAGGAGCGAAACAGAAGAGCTAAGAGACAAGTTCAAGACAGCAAAGAAGAATCTCTTTGCCACCTACGACCCAATGAGGGAAGAGGAACTAGCTGAGAGGATTAGAGAGATAGAGGCTGCTAATGAAGACATGCAGCATGGAGAAGCATGGCGCCTAGTCAATGAGATCAGTAGACAGAAGAAGTCCCCATCAGGTCAAATAAGTGGTAAAACAGCAGAGGACCGTGTCCAGACATGGCTTACCCACTTTAAGAACCTGCTGGGAAACCCTCCAACGATCACAGAAGAAGAAGAGGACATACCCATGATATTAACACAAGTCGACATCGATGACGGCCATTGAGGAACTGAAGAAGGCCAAATATGCACTCGAACAGGGCAAGAGCGACCACCAGATGTCCTGAAGAACTGCGACCTGGACAACATCTTGCTGTACATATGTAAATACAGCATTGATGAAAGGCAACAAACCAGAACAGTGGTCACTCTCAAACATTATCCCAGTCCCCAAGTCTGGATCCCTCACGAAGACAGATATCTACCGCGATATCAGTTTGACCTGCATCTTAGCAAAGTTATACAATCGGATGATCTTGAACAGGATTCGCACCGCCATTGACTCTAAGCTAAGATTCAATCAGAATGGTTTTCGGCAGAAGCAAGGAGACACTCTGGCACCCTACATCTTTATAATCTTTATAATCGTCCTTGATTACGCTCTGCGACAAGCTACCAAAGACCATGACAAGCTTGATTTTACCATAAAACCAGGACGAACCAAAAGAGTCAGACCAGTTATGCCCACAGATCTCGATTTTGCAGATGACATAGTCCTGCTCTCTGACCAGATGGAGGAAGCACAGCAGCTACTGACAAAAGTGGAAATTGAGTGCAATAAAGTTGGACTTCACCTAAACACTAAAAAGTACATGGCATTTAACTGCGACGAAGGTACTCTCAAGGCAGTACAGAATGATACCATTAAGAAAGTCTTTGACTACAAGTACCTCGAGTCAAGAATGATGAACTCAGAGAAGGACATAAAGATACGGAAGGCGCTGGCGTGGAGGGCTATGAACAACATGAAGGAAACCTGGAAGTTGAACCTGACCAGAGGGCTTAAAAAGAGGATTTTCATAGCAGTCATAGAGTCCATTCTCACGTACGGATGTGAGATGTGGACACTCACCAAGACTATGCGAAAGTCTCTAGATGGTTGCTATACATGAATGCTCCGGATGGCTCTTGACGTGAGTTGGCAACAGCATGATTAACATTGAGCTCTATAACGACCTACCAATGCTCACCACCAAAATCAAGGCGAGAAAACTGCAGCTAGCGGGGTACTGTCTATGCCACCCCGAGCTACCTGCCAGCCTAGTCATCATATGGGAGCCCAAGCACGGGAGGATGAACCCTGGGTGCCCTCCCAAGACTATGGTCAACACACTCCTAGAAGACAGCGGCATAGCTAATGTAGATGAACTGAACACACTGATGAGGGAGAGGGAGAAGTGAAGAGTCCGTCATCATGCCCAACGCCAGCCCCCTAGGCCTGAGTCGACGTAGTAGCAGTATGTCACATGTTATGAACGATGGAAGTGAACGCCACATAACCTTTGCATCACATACCCTTACTGCTGCAGAGAAAAATTACACAGAGATTGACAGAGAGGCCTTGTTTAGGGTGTAAACATTTCAACCAGTACCTGTATTGGACAGGGTTTACCTTCATTACTGATCATCTACCACTAGTGTCAATTTTCAAACCTCAGAAAGGTGGTCTACTAACAACAACAGCACAAATACAGAGATCTGTCCTGTTTCTTGCAGGACACAATTACAGGATCGAATTCAAGAGGACAACTAATCATGGAAGTGCTAATGAATTGTTGCATTTACCACTGAAAAAGGAGATACCCAAAGCACTTACAAAGGAGAACACCCCTCTTTCTCCCAAACACAAACTGAAAGTCTCTCTTTACCACAGAGGTGATCCAAAGGGAAACTAGAAAAAAACCCACACTGTCTCAGGCCAACATTGCCACTCATAATGGCTGGAAAGTGCAGCAGAAATTCCAGCTCTCCCATTCTACCAGCGCTGGAATGAAAGCCTTTTCCGGGGGAGGGATTGCCTGATGTGGGAATTGAGAATTGTACCATCCAAGTTGAGAACTAAAGTGTTAGAGGTGCTACATGCCAGTCATCTTGGCATAGTCAAAATGAAAATGTTGTCTCAAAGCTTTGTCTACTCATAGAGTCATAGAGATATACCGCACAGAAACAGGCCCTTTGACCCATCTAGTCCATGCCAAAACTATTAAAACTGCCTACTCCAATCAACCTGCACTGGGACCATGGTCCTCCAAATCCCTGCCATCCATGTACCTATCCATACTTCTCTTAAATGTTGAAATCAAGCTTGCATGCACCATTTGTGCAGGCAGCTCATTCGACATTCTCACAAACCCCTGAGTGAAGAAGTTTCCCCTGCTGGCCTGGGATAGATTAGCAGATTGAGCAGTTTGTCATGCACTGTTTAGGAGGCTAAGGGCAGCACCTTTCAATCCCTGGGAATAGACTGCCTTGCCTTGGCAGAGGATTCTTGTGGATTTTTCCCTATCATTCAGGGGCACAAATTTCTTAGTAGTAGTGGAGGCAGCCACCAAGTGGCCAGAAGCATTCCCAATAGCTTCCTCCACAGTTTCCCTTTGTTAATGTGTTGGGAAGCTTCTTTTCAGGACTGGTGTTCCAGAACAGTTAGTCTGTGACAGGAGACCCTAGTTTGTTGAGGATCAGTTTCAGTCATTCCTGAAAATGAATGGAATAAGACATATGGCATCTGAACCATACCACTCAGCTACAAATGGCTTGGTGGAAATGTGTGTCCAGAATCTAAAGAATGCACTTCAAACAATGTCAGCAGACACTGAATCTGAATATCACCAATTTCCTCATATTGCATTGCAGCACACTCCATAACCAACGATTCACAAGCTATGCTGTTCCTGGGTTGTCCTTTGCATTCCTAGTTGGAGCTCCCCAGACCCATTCTCAGAATAAGTATGAAGGTGAATGAGCAAGTGCAGCAGGCAGTGAAGAAGACTAATGGAATGTTGGCCTTTATTACAAAGGGAATTGAGTACAAGAGCAAGGAAATCCTTTTGCATTTGTACAGGGCCCTGGTGAGACCACACCTGGAGTATTGTGTGCAGTTTTGGTCTCCAGGGTTAAGGAAGGACATCCTGGCTGTGGAGGAGGTGCAGCGTAGGTTCATTAGGTTAATTCCTGGGATGTCCGGACTGTCTTACGCAGAGAGGTTAGAGAGACTGGGCTTGTACACGCTGGAATTAAGGAGATTGAGGGGGGATCTGATTGAGACATATAAGATTATTAAGGGATTGGACAAGATAGAGGCAGGAAATATGTTCCAGATGCTGGGAGAGTCCAGTACCAGAGGGCATGGTTTAAGAATAAGGGGTAGGTCATTTAGGACAGAGCTGAGGAGGAACTTCTTCTCCCAGGGAGTTGTGGAGGTGTGGAATGCACTGCCTCAGAAGGCAGTGGAGGCCAGTTCTCTGGATGCTTTCAAGAAGGAGCTAGATAGGTATCTCATGGATAGGGGAATCAAGGGTTATGGGGACAAGGCAGGAACCGGGTATTGATAGTAGATGATCAGCCATGATCTCAGAATGGCGGTGCTGGCTCGAAGGGCCGAATGGTCTACTTCTGCACCTATTGTCTATTGAGACAAGTTGAAGGCTCCTCAGAAAAGGTTTAATGTTTCACTCCTGCACAAGTAGATCTGGTGAGGGACTTCAGAAGTGATCAAAATTGCATACTTGGAAAAATTAAGGACAGAACTTGACCACTCTCCTACACAGTGGAGATTGTGTCTGATGTTGAGGAGAGCAGAGTTAATTGTTGGAGAAGAAATGTGTCCAGATCTTTCAGAACTACCTCCTGCAGTCCCAGAATCAACTCCTGCAACCACCAGGGAGGAAACTCAGAATCTGAGACTGTTTTACAATCGCAGACAGAGGAAATCTGCAGATGCTGGAAATTCAAGCAACACACACAAAAAACGCTGGTGAACACAGCAGGCCAGGCAGCATCTATAGGAAGAGGTACAATCGAGGAAATACGTTATCCCACAAAAGTAAGAAATCTTCCACAGCAATGAAATCTTTAGGCCTAAATGGGACAATTTAAAATTTACAATGCTGTGGATTTATATATAGTAGTTGTATTATACTGCATAGTATACTGTATGTGTACATATATGTGTAAATAAGTTGAGATGCATTCTGTATTGAGTTGGAGTTTACAGCTAAGTAGGGAGGAGTGTTGTGTTTTTAATATTTGAGTAATATTGTAAGTATTGTTTGATTAATAATTCCTTGTTGTTTACATAAATTACAGGTTATATTTCAAATACATGAATACAAAGATCATTATGCCACCACATTGTACGTGTGCATCTCACAAAAGTAGAAACAAATCTTACACGTTCTCCTGAACTCTCATGTTTTCCTTTTGATTCATTTCTGCAGTTACAAAACATAACAATAATGTCTGTAATTCTTAAAAATAAAAAAAAACAGTGCAGCCAGCTACAGGTGGAAGTTATTGTATAGCTCGGGGGAGTCTATTAATAGTAATGGCAAGTCAAGATGTCATTTTGCTAATACTGATCATAAGGTTCTGCTGGAAAAGATTCAAGTCTGGCACACTAGGGACTTCAGGATGCTACCGAAGTAAAGATGAAAATAGAGTATAGGGCAGAATTTGCAGTGGGCACTATTAATTCAAATATCTGCTGTTGTAAATTCTGATCCAAGTTACTGAAAGCCAGCATCACCATAGTCAAGCCTGCACCATTTCCAGTTAATATACTCAAAATGCAAAACACTGATATCACTCTGTGGTTAAGAAGGCATACGGTGTACTGGCCTTCATCAATCGTGGAACTGAGTTTAGGAGCCGAGAGGTAATGTTGCAGCTATATAGGACCCTGGTCAGACCCCACTTGGAGTACTGTGCTCAGTTCTGGTCATCTCACTACAGGAAGGATGTGGAAGCCATAGAAAGGGTGCAGAGGAGATTTACAAGGATGTTGCCTGGATTGGGGAGCATGCTTTATGAAAACAGGTTGAGTGAACTTTTCTCCTTGGAGTGACGGAGGATGAGAGGTGACCTGATAGAGGTGTATAAGATGATGAGAGGCATTGATCGTGTGGATAGTCAGAGGCTTTTTCCCAGGGCTGAAATGGTTGCCAGAAGAGGACACAGGTTTAAGGTGCTGGGGAGTAGGTACAGAGGAGATGTCGGGGGTGAGTTTTTTACTCAGAGAGTGGTGAGTGAGTGGAATGGGCTGCCGGTAATGGTGGTTGAGGCGGATGCGATAGGGTCTTTTAAGAGACTTTTGGATAGGTACATGGAGCTTAGAAAAATAGAGGGCTATGGGTAAGCCTAATAATTTCTAAGGTAGGGACATGTTCGGCACAACTTTGTGGGTCAAAGGGCCTGTATTCTGCTGTAGGTTTTCTATGTTTCTATGCAGTTCCTGGATCTTCACTTGGATCTCCTCAAACCCAATTTCAGAAGGAGTATGGAGGACACACAGCTGAGACAAATTGCGCTCTCTTCAAACAAAGAGGTTCGATGTTTTACTCCTGCACAGGCAACTACAGAGATAATCAGAAGTGGGTACTTGGAAAGATTAAGGACAGAACTGGACCACTCTCTTAACAGTGGAGATTGTCGCTGATGTCATCTGGAGACAACACTTTGATCAATTAAGGAGAACAGAAGTCAATTTTTCAAGAAGAAAGGTGTCCGGAGCTGACAGAACCATTTCCTGCAGACTCAGAATCAACTCCTATAAACACCGTGGATGAGGCCCCAGAACTTGAGATTCACAGCCGTATATCTCATCTGCCAAGCAAAGTGAGTCCTCTTGCCAGGAAAGATGTTAGAATCCAGATCCAATTAATCTCCATTCCCTGCTGCCTAAAAGCTCCTTTGGAATTTATTTTATATGTTCTTTTGTAAGCAGAAATCCACAGCACAAAAATGTCTATAATTTTCAATAGAGTGGTAAAATTTCTCAAAACTAATAACAGATATAGAAGATCTCCTATGCAACCAGACTGATAAAGCACAAATCAGAAGAACTTCCACAGCTAGTTCCAGGGATATCTCCGTCGGGAAACTTTGATGCCAAATTGCAAAATTGAAAATCTTTTCCAATCCCAAAAGTGACTTCCCTAATTGTTATCCAGTAAAAACATGAACATCATTGAATACTTGATTATCACCTCCTGATGCAAGGAGTGAAGAACTGAGGAAAAATGCTCTGCTGAAGTGTGAGAAGGGAAACGTAATGAAATTTATCATGGAGCACTTACATTTTGCACTTCTGCAAAATAGTCTGTTTGATTCCAGAATTATTAGTAAACAAAGTTTAATTATATTCTTGTCTATAATTCAATTAATAACCTTTTGAAGGCAGAGTAGGTTATGTAAAATACATGTTCAAAAATTCCCTTTATAGTACCTCGTTTTGTCTGTAGTCCAAACTGACAAAATACTCCATTCTGCTGGGTTTTCAGCTCCAACTCTGTTTCTAGCAACTGCAAGCTACTTTTTGGCACAGATTACTGGTACATGTGGTAATCTCACTCACAAGGCATATGGGAAGTTGGCACAGGAAATAAAAACACCTGTTTACTGGTGTGACAAAAGATGAATTTTTGAAGTCTAACAAAAGCAAATTTTGGACACTGTAGAAGGAGATTTTCAGCTTATCAATTTTGATTTGGGTATGGGATGAAAAAAGTGAGAAAATGTTCCAGATCCGCCAGAATCAGAATCATCATCGACATATGCCAGGAAATTTGTTGTTTTGTGGCAGCACTACAGCACAAGATTAAAATATGCCTGAGAGTTTGAAATAATTATATAAATAATGCTAAACAGGAATAATGAGGTAGTTTTCAGGGGTTCATAGACCATTCATAAATCTGATAGTGGAAGAGAAGAAGCTGTTCCTAAATCATCATGGGCCATCAGGCTCCTGTAGTTATGAAAAGAAGGCAAGTACCAGATGGTGAGGATCTTTAATAATAGATGCCACCTTCTCAAGGCACCACCTACTGAAGTTGTCCCCAGTGGTAGCGAGTGTTATACCTGTGACAGAGCTAGTTGAATCTACAACCCTCTGCAGCCTCTTACCATCCTGTGTATTGGAGTCTCCATACCAGTCTATGATGCAGTCAATCAGAATAGTCTTTTTGTCATACTAAATTTCCTCAAACTCCCAATGAAATAGAGCTGGTTGCATACCTTCTTCATGATTGCATCAATATGTTTGGACACAAACACTGAGATGTTGATGTCCAGGAACTCAAAGCTCCTCAGCCTTTCCACTTCTAACCCCTCAATGAGCTGTGTGCTCTCCTGACTTACCCCTTCCCGAAGTCCACAATCAATTTCTTAGTTTTGCAGATGATATTGACTGTGTCTGTTGCTGTGACTCCACTCAACCAGCTGATCTACAATACCTCAGTAATTTTTTTGCTTCACATCACCATCTGAGATCTGCCAACAACATACATATCATTAGTGAATTTATAGATGCCATTTGAGCTGTGCCTAGCCACAGAGTCATGAGTGTACAGAAAGAAGATCAATGGGCTAAGCACACATCCTTGAGGTGTATCAGTGTTGATTGTGGTCTCCTGATGTGGATGTCAAGGATCCATTTGCAGAGGGAGGCACAGTGGCCCAGTTTTTGAAGATTTCTGATTAGTACTGAAAGGATGATGATGTTGAATGCTGAGCTGTATTCGATAAAGAACAGTCTGATGTATTTTTTGCTGTTGTCTAAGTGCTCCAAAGCTGAGGTGGAGAGCCAGTGAGACTGCATTCACATTAGACCTGTTGAGGTAGCAGGCAAATTGCAGCAGGTCCAGGTCTTTAGTCAGGCAGGAGTTAATTCTAGCCATGAACAATCACTCAAAGCACTTCAACACAGTAATCTAAGTCCTACTGAGTAATAGTCATTGAGGCAGCTCACCCTTGGGTATCGGAATGATGCCCTTTCGAAGCAGGCAGGAATCTCTGGCTGCAGCAATGAGAGGTTTAAGATGTCCTTGAACACTTCAGCCAATTAAGAACTACAGAGCCAAATATATCTGTATAAATAAAATGCCATTTTCTGCCTGTTTTTATAGCATTTGTAACAATTTGAAAAAGTTAAATGAATATTGGAGAAGAAAATGCTTAGTGCTGGAAAACAAGAGTTGGATTTACAAGTACAATGTACTAAAAACCCAAGCTTGTTTGACCCAATACAGGTCACACATAAAATTTATACCACAGCTTCATTATCATGAGTATAATGGTCAGAGAGTGCCAACCGTGTTGATTCTGTATAAGAACATAATCTGGCATGCTATTAAGTGAGTGTCTGGCATCATCTGAAGGATGCTGGAGCTGATGGAAACAACGATATTAATTCCTGTAACAGATGCCGTCATTGCCTCCAACCACTACTGGAAACTATTCTTTGAGAAGATTGATCAAGGTCCAGCAGAAATCATACCACCAGATTCATGGAATCCATCCAGGACTATCATGAAGCACCACTGAGTCAATCTCAAGAATAAAGCTACTTGATATAAATGTTGTGCCACAAAAAGTTTAATGATTTAGTGTTCATGGTCAAGTCTGATAAAAATATTGGCAAATCCTGTTTCCCATTTGCAGCGCTAACCTTACACAATACTCAATATAGTGCATCCCATATCTTCTTTAGTAAACACCACTATCAACGATGAATCCACTTATTTCCTTGCAGGATAATTTACAGGATACTTGTCTGGGATTTGATACTGAATATTGGTCAGGATCGTATGTTTCCTTCTTAATACTATAATTTAGCCTGACGAAGGGTCTCGGCCCGAAACGTCCACTGTACCTCTTCCTATAGATACTGCATTCACCAGCAATTTTTATGTGTGTTACCTGTGAGTCTGTTGGGGTCATCTATGGTATCTGGTGCCCCCAGTGTGGCTTTCTCTACATCGGTGAGACGCAACGTGGATTGGGGAACTGCTTCATGAAGCATCTCCACTCAGTCCACCACAAAAGGTAGGAGGTCTCAGTGGACACCCATTGCATACTTCCCATTCCGATTTTGACATGTCTGTTCATGACCTCCTCTACTACCATGATGAGTTCAAACTCAGGTTTAAGAAACCTCATATTCCATCTGGGTACCCTCCCACCTGATGGCATAATCATCAATTTCTTCATCTTCTAATAATTTCTCTTTCTCTTTATTCCATTCCCTATTCTGGTTACCCTTTCATCCTTTCTCTACTCCTCAGCTGCCCGTCATCACCTTCTCATTCCCGCCCTCCTTCCCTTTCTTTCATAGTCCACTGTCCTCTCCTCTCCTACTGGATTCCTCCTTCTTCAGCTCTTTATCTCTTCCACTCATCCCCTCCCCTATCCACCCACCTTCCTCCTCACCTACTTTCACCTATCACCTGTCAACCGTACTCCTTTCCTTCCCCCATCTTCTTGTTCTGGCTTCTGTCCCCTTCCTTTCTGGTCTTGCTAAAGGTTCTCAGGCCAAAATGTCAACTGTTTATTCCCCTCCATAGATAATGCCTGACCTGCTGAGCTCCTCCACTATTTTGTGTGTTTGTCCAGAATCTGGGATGCAATTCTAGAGGTGGGAATGGAGGCAAATTCACTTGCAGCAGTCGAAAGTGAGCTGGAAAAGCATCTGGCAGGAAAAAAAACATATGCAGAACTATCAGCATACGAGAGTGAGATTCATGGGGGGGAATGGATTTTTGTCCATCATGCTATTACAAACTATAGTTTTATATATTGAGCTTGGAAGGTGGATTTGATTGGGTCTTATGTTTCGGTGTTATAGTCATTTGTCTTATCGTTATTCTTATTCACTCCTGCAATATGGATGTATTCAGCAGGTCAAGATTTAACCATCATTTCTCATTGTTCTGGAAAGTGGTGAGGAGAATCTGCTGGAATGTTGTTCATAGGTGTGGATTTGTAAGATTTTATACCAAGGAAGGCAGATGTATTGGAAGCCATGATGGTAAGGTAAATTTAAGTGATGGTGTTCTCACATGATTGTTTCCATTGTCCTAGAGGTCAAAGGTTTGAAAGGCTTACTTCCATTCTGAACTGCTTTTTTCTGTATATTTTGTCGGTGTTACACGTTATAGCTACAGTAATGGGAGTGCCAAATATATGGATATCTCTATATGGGGGGTTATATGGGAGGCAAGGTTTAAGGTCGGCACATTGTGGGCCCAAGGGCCTGTACTGTGCTGTACTGTTCTATGTTCTATTCAAAACTGACATGCTTCCTCAACAGTTTTGTAACAGCACTTACCCGGACAAGTGGAGAATATTGTTGTCTTGTCAAAGCTGCATTCTTGCACACAAATGTGAAGTATATTATAACAATGCTAGTGAATCTAGGTGATGGAATGGCTTTTGGGATTCAGGTGTTAAATCCTTCCCCACAAAATTTCCAACCTCTAATCAGTGGCTTGTCAAATTAAGTTTCTGGTCAATGGTAACTCCAGTTGAAGAGAACTAGGCAACAGCAGTGCCACTAAATTTCAAGTACGCAATTGGACCCTTTTATTTTCTGAGAGTCATCTTGAACTGGCATTTTGGAGTACCAGTGTTATGGCCAGAATGCTAATGCCAGATTACTGTTCAAATGTTGCTCCATGTGGGCGTGGCCATTTCATTATTTTTTTTAAATACCATTGAGAATAACTATTTATACTTTTATAATGCCTTTACTATGGTAGAATGTCCCAAAATGATTTACAGGGGAATTATTAGTGGAATATTATAAGCAAAAAATTTGACATCAGACTGCATAATGTGACCGACAATCAAAACTTTGGTCAAAGAGGAACATGTTGAAAGAGAGGAGAGATAGAAACACAGATTCAGAAAGGAAATTTTAGAGATCAAAGCCCAAGTATCTCCAGACATAACCAGCAATGGAATGAGCAAGAGGCCCAAGCTGGATGATCACAGAGGCTCAGGTTGAGGTATTTTGTTTGTATGTTTATAGGAACACTTCTGGTCTAGATAGTGCCAAAGAACAATAATTCCTTGGGTGACATCTTCCAAATAGTCATTCATTTCAATTATATCACTTATTCTACGTGTGTTTCAGAAACTATTGGAGCCAGTGACTTCCAGTTTGGCATTCAATCAGATAAGCTAGCACTCTGCTGTCCCCAAGAAAATTCCAGGACAGGACAAGCACAAGCTGCACCAAACAGGAGACAAGGCGCGGGGTCATAATCGACTACATTTCTTGGCGATCGAAGTTGCATCAAATGGAGAAACAGCAGTATTTGAGCTCCTAGCTGGTGTGCTGCAAGGAGACACTCTGGCACCCTACAACTTTATAATCTCAACACACATCAAAGTTGCTGGTGAACGCAGCAGGCAAGGCAGCATCTCTAGGAAGAGGTACAGTCGACGTTTCAGGCCGAGACCCTTCGTCAGGACTAACTGAAGGGAGAGTTAGTAAGAGATTTGAAAGTGGGAGGGGGAGGGGGAGATCCAAAATGATAGGAGAACACAGAAGGGGGAGGGATGGAGCCAAGAGCTGGACAGGTGATTGGCAAAGGGGATATGAGACGAACACCTACACTCTGTCCGCCAGAGAAAGCAGGATCTCCCAGTGGCCATGCATTTTAATTCCACGTCCCATTCCCATTCTGACATGTCTATCCACGGCCTCCTCTACTGTAAAGATGAAGCCACACTCAGGTTGGAGGAACAACACCTTATATTCCGTCTGGGTAGCCTCCAACCTGATGGCATGAACTT
Source organism: Mobula birostris (assembly GCF_030028105.1). NCBI lineage: Eukaryota > Metazoa > Chordata > Chondrichthyes > Myliobatiformes > Myliobatidae > Mobula > Mobula birostris. Next base: position 147,359,387 of record NC_092370.1, read on the forward strand.
CGACTTCTCTAACTTCCACTAATGCCCCACCTCCCCCTCGTACCCCATCCGTTATTTATTTTTATACACACATTCTTTCTCTCACTCTCCTTTTTTTCCCTCTGTCCCTCTGAATATACCCCGTGACCATCCTCTGGGTTTCTCCCCTGCTTGTCTTTCTGCCCGGACCTCCTGTCCCATTATCCTCTCATATCCCCTTTGCAATCACCTGTCCAGCTCTTGGTTCCATCCCTCCCCCTCGTGTCTTCTCCTATCATTTTGGATCTCCCCCTCCCCCTCCAACTTTCAAATCTCTAACTAGCTCTTCCTTCAGTTAGTTCTGACGAAGGGTCTCGGCCTGAAACGTCGACTGTACCTCTTCCTAGAGATGCTGCCTGGCCTGCTGTGTTCACCAGCAACTTTGATGTGTGTTGCTTGAATTTCCAGCATCTGCAGAATTCCTGTTGTTTGCATCTTTATAATCGTCCTTGATTACGCTCTGCGTAAAGCTACCAAAGATCATGACATGCTTGATTTTACCATAAAACCAGGGCGAACCAAAAGGGTCAGACCAGTTACACTCACAGATCTTGATTTTGCAGATGACATAGTCCTGCTCTCTGACCAGATGGAGGAAGCACAGCCGCTACTGACAAAAGTGGAAATTGAGTGCAATAAAGTTGGACTTCACCTAAACACTAAAAAGTACATGGCATTTAACTGCGACGAAGGTACTCTCAAGACAGTACAGAATGATACCATTAAGGAAGTCTTTGACTACAAGTACCTCGAGTCAAGAATGATGAACTCAGAGAAGGACATAAAGATACGGACGGCGCTGGCGTGGAGGGCTATGAACAACATGAAGGAAATCTGGAAGTTGAACCTGACCAGAGGGCTTAAAAAGAGGATTTTCATAGCAGTCATAGAGTCCATTCTCACGTACGGATGTGAGATGTGGACACTCACCAAGACTATGCGGGAGTCTCTAGATGGTTGCTATACACAAATGCTCCGGATGGCTCTTGACGTGAGTTGGCAACAGCACATGACTAACGTCGAGCACTATAACGACCTACCAATGCTCACCAAAATCAAGGCGAGAAGACTGCAGCTAGCGGGGTACTGTCTACGCCACCCCAAGCTACCTGCCAGCCTAGTCATCATATGGGAGCCCAAGCATGGGAGGATGAACCCTGGGCGCCCTCACAAGACTATGGTCAACACACTCCTAGAAGACAGTGGCGCGGCTAATGTAGATGAACTGAACACACTGATGAGGGAGAGGGAGAAGTGGAGAGTCTGTCATCTTGTCCGACGCCAGCCCCCTAGGCCTGAGTCAATGTAGTAGTAGTCGAAGTTGCATCGAGGCAAATGCAGAGGAGCTGGGTTGGCAGTCATTCTTAATGGGTCAAGCTAGGGGTTGAGTGGCTGCATCGGGCCAGAGGTCGCTTCCCATGGGAGGCCGAGTTGGGCTGGAGGTCATTCCGGCCACATCGGGCCGGAAGTCGGAAGGCTGCATCTTGGCAGGTGAAGGCCCCATAGGAGGACCAAGTCTGTTCTTAGGTAGAGAGTCTCCTGACTCCAATAAAGTCCAGGAAGTTGTATTCTTAATGTTTTGAAAGTTCTCAAAGTATTTGCAGAATAGGCATTGCCAAAATCTTTAACAGTCACCCATAATGCTCTTAATGGGACTTATAGATCTTTTTCACAGGTGCAGCAGAAATGAATATGAAATGATGATATTTAAAATCACCATCAGTATTTTTTCTCCTATGTATCTGGAAGAGGGTAAAGAACAAATGCAGAATGCTAAGTGACTACTAGAAAGCAACTAAAGTGACAACTCATCCTTTCACAAGATTCTGGATTGTTCACACTCGGCCTTTCTGGAGTGTGAACTTTACTAACGTAGCATCATAGGATGAGTACATATCAAATGGACATTTTAACATATCTTCTCCTCACAACCACCACAGAGAACATAATGCCCCAGAAAGCCATGCATATTGAAGAACAGAGGAAATTGGTGTATAATCACTGCAACCATTTACAATATTCAACATTCAAGTTCAGAACACTCTAGAACTTATATGATGAAACAGCCCAAAACATCAACTATACTGTTTTTCCATAGATGCTGCCTGGTCTGCTGAGTTCCTCCAGCATTTTGTGTGTGTTGCTCGGATTTCCAGCAACTGCAGATTTTCTCTTCTTTGTGGTTTGATCACATTCTTTGCTTGTGGTCATGTTCACAAACATTAGTTTAAAATGTCTTTGTTGTTGATCATTTACCCAACTGAAGTGAAATAATTCTCATTTAGAGCTGCCTATTTTCAAAAAAATGAAGGAATCATATAGAAACTGCTTTTTGAAACTGTTACAGCTTTCCTGTAACTCATTGAGTTAACTTACATCAAAGCATTCCCATCAGTATTTTACTTCTTTATATTTTGTGTGGACATTAAAACAACTGATTTCTTTCTGATAAAATTCATTTTTTTATTACTTGAATACATTACGTTGAGAGTTAGTACATATGTTTAAATGTCATTTTGTTCATAGAGTCACAGGCCATTCGGCCCATTTAGTCCACGTCAAGTTATTATTCTAACTAGTCCCATGGACTTGCACCCAGACTACAGCAGTCCATACCCCTCCAATGCACGCACTCATCCAAACTTCTCTTAAATGTTGAAATCAAACCGGAATCCACCATTTGGTTGACAGCTTGTTCCACAATCTCACCACTCCCTAAGTGAAGAAGTTACCCCTCCTGTTCCCCTTAAACATCTCACTTTCATCCTTAACCCATAACCTCTAGTTCTATTCTCACCCAACCTCAGCAGAAACCTGCTTGCATTTACCCTATGCCCCTCATGCTTTTATATACCTCTATCAAATTGTCCCTCATTCTCCTACACTCCAGAGAATAAGTCTTAACCTATTTCAACTATTCCCTTTTACTCAGGTCCTCAAGTCCCAGCACCATCCTTATAAATTTTCTTTGTACTCTTTCATTCCTTAAGGTTGTTATTGCCAGGGGTTGGTTAGGGGACAAGTTCCCACTACCTATTAAATGCTCCCAATGGCATGCACCTTAAGTAGCCTCTGATTTCAGTTGAAGCAAGCAGCTGAAGAAGGGAGTGGAAGAATTCGGGTAGAAAAAGTCGTTTTTTTTTTAAACACTGCTCAGGGAGAAGGGTCTGCACTGCGCAGGCGCATGACGTAGCACGCTAAGGTTTAAAAGCAGACCACCATATACAGCGACCATCGTCGGAGTGGACTGAGTCAGAGTGGGACGGTTTTGGCTCAACAGGCTTCAGCGAGAACAGGCAGAGGCCAGGGTAGGTTCCGGTAAGTTTTTTGTTCAGATTGTCCAGTATAGAGAGAATGCCAGGCAGGATGTTGGAATGTTCCTCTTGCAGGATGTGGGAAGTCAGGGAGCCCTCCGGTGTCCCTGACAATGACACCTGCAAGAAGTGCATCCAGCTGCAGCTCCTGACAAACCGCGTTAGGAAACTGGAGCAGGAACTGGATGACCTGCGGATCATTCGGGAGAATGAGGAGATTATAGATAGTAGCTACAGGGAGGTAGTTACGCCAAAGGAGCAGAGGAAGGGAAACTGGGTCACTGTCAGGCGAGGGAAGAGGAAAGGGCAGGCAGAGCAGGGTTCCCCTGTGGCCATTCCCCTCAACAACAAGTATACCGCATTGGATACTGTTGTGGGGGATGACCTACCTGGGACAAGCTGCAGTAGCCGGATCTCTGGTACTGAGTCTGGCTCTGCACTGCAGAAGGGAGGGGGGAAGAGGAGAGCGGTAGTGATAGGGGACTCAATAGTTAGAGGTGCAGATAGGAGGTTCTGTGGTCGTGACAGAGAATCCAGGATGGTTTGTTGCCTCCCAGGTGCCAGGGTCAAGGATGTCTCTGATCGATTGCATGACATTCTGAATTTGGAGGGCGACCAGCCAGATGTCGTGGTGCACATCGGTACCAATGACATAGCAAGGAAGAGTGAGGAAGTCCTGGAGAGTGAGTATGGAGAGCTTGGTAGGAAGTTGAAAAGCAGGACCTCAAGGGTGGCAATCTCAGGATTGCTACCTGTGCTACGTGCCAGTGAGGGTAAGAATAGGATGCTCTGGAGGATGAACAAGTGGCTGAAAAACTGGTGTAGGGGGCAGGGTTTCAGATTTCAGGACAGTTGGGACCTCTTCTGGGGCAGGTGGGACCTGTACAAGAGAGACGGGTTACACTTGAACTAGAGAGGGACCAATATCCTTTCAGGGAGGTATGTTAGTGCTATTGGGGAGGTTTTAAACTAGATTTGCAGGGGGATGGGAACCAGAGTGCCAGAGCTGACAGTGTGGCTGGGGTGAAAATAAATGATGTTAAAAGTTCAAGCAAATCCGCTAATAGAAAGGTTGTGAGTGGTGGTAAAAATCTTCTGAGGTGTATATATTTCAATGCTAGGAGTATTGCGGAGAAGGCAGATGAGTTGAGGGCGTGGATTGACACGTGGAACTATGATGTTATAGCAATTAGTGAAACTTGGCTACAGGAAGGGCAGGACTGGCAGCTTAATATTTCAGGGTTCCGATGTTTCAGATGTGATCGAGGCAGAGGAATGAAAGGTGGGGGAGTAGCATTGCTTGTTAGGGAAAATATTACTGCAGTGCTCAGGCCGGACAGATTAGAGGGCTTGTCTACTGAGTTCTTATGGGTGGAGCTGAGAAACAGGAAAGGTATGGCCACATTAGTGGGATTGTATTACAGACCACCCAACAGTCAACGAGAATTGGAAGAGCAAATCTGCAGAGAAATAGCAGGCAACTGCAGGAAACATAAAGTTGTGGTGGTAGGGGACTTTAATTTTCCATATATTGATTGGGACTCCCATACTGTTAGGGGTCTAGATGGTTTAAAGTTTGTAAAATGTGTTCAGGAAAGTTTTCTAAATCAATATATAGAGGGACCAACGAGAGGGGATGCAATATTAAATCTCCTGTTAGGAAACGAGTTAAGACAAGTGACAGAAGTCTGTGTAGGGGAGCACTTTGGTTCCAGTGATCATAACACCATTAGTTTCAACTTGATCATGGACAAGGATAGAACTGGTCCTAGGGTTGAGGTTCTTAACTGGAAGAAGGCCAAATTTGAAGAAATGAGAAAGGATCTAAAAAGCGTGGATTCGGAGAGGTTGTTCTCTGGCAAGGATGTGATCGGTAGGTGGGAAGCCTTCAAAGGAGAAATTTTGAGAGTGCAGAATTTGTATGTTCCTGTCAGGATTAAAGGCAAAGTGAATAGGAATAAGGAACCTTGCTTCTCAAGGGATATTGCAACTCTGATAAAGAAGAAGAGGGAGTTGTATGACATGTATAGGAAGCAGGGAGCAAATAAGGTGCTTGGGGAGTATAAGAAGTGCAAGAAAATACTTAAGAAAGAAATCAGGAGGGCTAAAAGAAGACATGAGGTTGCCTTGGCAGTCAAAGTGAAGGATAATCCAAAGAGCTTTTACAGGTATATTAAGAGCAAAAGGATTGTAAGGAATAAAATTGGTCCTCCTGAAGATCAGAGTGGTCGGCTATGTGCGGAACCAAAGGAAATGGGGAAGATCTTAAATAGGTTTTTTGCGTCTGTATTTACTAAGGAAACTGGCATGAAGTCTATGGAATTAAGGGAAACAAGTAGTGAGATCATGGAAACTGTACAGATCGAAAAGGAGGAGGTCCTTGCTGTCTTGAGGAAAATTAAAGTGGATAAATCCCCGGGACCTGACAGGGTGTTCCCTCGGACCTTGAAGGAGTCTAGTGTTGAAATTGCAGGGGCCCTGGCTGAAATATTTAAAACGTCGCTGTCTACAGGTGAGGTGCCGGAGGATTGGAGAGTGGCTCATGTTGTTCCGTTGTTTAAAAAAGGATCGAAAAGTAATCCGGGAAATTATAGGCCGGTAAGTTTAACGTCGGTAGTAGGTAAGTTATTGGAGGGAGTACTAAGAGACAGAATCTACAAGCATTTGGATAGACAGGGACTTATTAGGGAGAGTCAACATGGCTTTGTGCGTGGTAGGTCATGTTTGACCAATCTGTTGGAGTTTTTAAAGGAGTTTACCAGGAAAGTGGATGAAGGGAAGGCAGTGGATATTGTCTACATGGACTTCAGTAAGGCCTTTGACAAGGTCCCGCATGGGAGGTTAGTTAGGAAAATTCAGTCGCTACGTATACATGGAGAGGTGGTAAATTGGATTAGACATTGGCTTAATGGAAGAAGCCAAAGAGCGGTAGTAGAGAATTGCTTCTCTGAGTGGAGGCCTGTGACTAGTGGTGTGCCACAGGGATCAGTGCTGGGTCCATTGTTATTTGTCATCTATATCAATGATCTGGATGATAAAGTGGTAAATTGAATCAGCAAATTTGCTGATGATACAAAGATCGGAGGTGTAGTAGACAGTGAGGAAAGTTTTCAGAGCCTGCAGAGGGACTTGGACCAGCTGGAAAATTGGCTGAAAAATGGCAGATGGAGTTTAATACAGACAAGTGTGAGGTATTGCACGTTGGAAGGACAAACCAAGGTAGAACATACAAGGTTAATGGTAAGGCACTGAGGAGTGCAGTGGAACAGAGGGTTCTGGGAATACAGATACAAAATTCCCTAAAAGTGGCGTCACAGGTAGATAGGGTCGTAAAGAGAGCTTTTGGTACATTGGCCTTTATTAATCAAAGTATTGAGTATAAGAGCTGGAATGTTATGATGAGGTTGTATAAGGCATTGGTGAGGCCAAATCTGGAGTATTGTGTTCAGTTTTGGTCACCAAATTACAGGAAGGATATAAATAAGGTTGAAAGATTGCAGAGAAGGTTTACAAGGATGTTGCCGGGACTTGAGAAACTCAGTTACAGAGAGAGGTTGAATAGGTTAGGACTTTATTCCCTGGAGTGTAGAAGAATGAGGGGAGATTTGATAGAGGTATATAAAATTATGATGGGTATAGATAGAGTGAATGCAAGCAGGCTTTTTCCACTGAGGCAAGGGGAGAAAAAAACCAGAGGACATGGGTTAAGGGTGAGGGGGGAAAAGTTTAAAGGGAACATTAGGTGGGGCTTCTTCACACAGAGAGTGGTGGGAGTATGGAATGAGCTGCCAGATGAGGTGGTAAATGTGGGTTCTTTTTTAACATTTAAGAATAAATTGGGCAGATACATGGATGGGAGGTGTATGGAGGGATATGGTCCGTGTGCAGGTCAGTGGGACTAGGCAGAAAATGGTTCGGCACAGCCAAGAAGGGCCAAAAGGCCTGTTTCTGTGCTGTAGTTTCTATGGTTCTATGATAACTAAGTCCAGTTCCTGGCGTTCATGTGTGTCTTAGCTACTAAGCCCGGTGGAACTGTTTCTACCGACAAAAGAAGGCAAAAAGGTGGGTTACTGGTGCCTTAAAACCAGTCACTTCGGGCAGATGGGATTCATCAGCCATGGTTGGCAGCTCATCTAGAAGGAAAACTCTGATCTCAAATCTCCGCTGCCCTGCAGCTATACCCACTCATGGGAATGGCTTCAGGAGCAAACTCCGAGGGAAAAACCTGGAGCTAAAGTAGTTCTACATTGAGTTCAATGCTGAATTCCAACTCCTATGACACTGCTGGTATCAAACTGTATCGGTCTCTGCTGTTCCTTTGGGTTCATCGGATGCATGGAGAGGGGGAGCTTGCTACATGGGCAACAGCTTGCACTCCATATCGTACAGCCTAGGTTTGCGTATCTAGACAGCTAGGATGCAAGATCCATGGTCAACTCTGACCGACGGAGGCCTCAGACTTCGACTCTTTCAATCTTGCTGCTATCTCTCCTTTAGGTAGGTGACCAGAACTGCACAAAATACTACAAATTAGGCCTCACCAACATCTCAAGCAACCTTAACATTACACTTGGCTACAAAAGACTAGTTGCAAAATTTCAACTTGAATTCTTCAAACCAAACTTGCATGCTCGGTCTGCTGTAATTCACTACAACAATAAATATTTTAGTCTATTTAAAAAGAAGCAGGCATGCATATGCAAAGTAAATTTTATGATCCCAGAGTATATAAGGACTAACACTCTTGATATTCTACTGTTAGGGAATAGCTGCATTTAATTCCCTCATCCAAGTCATTAATATATATTGTAAACAACTGGGGTCCCAGCACTGAGCCTTGCGGTACCCCACTAGTCACCGCCTGCCATTCTGAAAAGGTCCCGTTTGTTCCCACTCTTTGCTTCCTGTCTGCTAACCAACTCTCCACCCACACCAATACCTTACCCCCAATACCGTGTGCTTTAAGTTTGCACACTAATCTCCTGTGTGGGACCTTGTCAAAAGCCTTCTGAAAATCCAAATATACCACATCCACTGGTTCTCCCCTATCCACTCTACTAGTTACATCCTCAAAAAATTCTATGAGATTCGTCAGACATGATTTTCCTTTCACAAATCCATGCTGACTTTGTCCGATCATTTCACCACTTTCCAAATGTGCTGTTATCACATCCTTGATAACTGACTCCAGCAGTTTCCCCACCACCGACGTTAAGCTAACCGGTCTATAATTCCCCGGTTTCTCTCTCCCTCCTTTTTTAAAAAGTGGAGTTACATTAGCCACCCTCCAATCCTCAGGAACTAGTCCAGAATCTAACGAGTTTTGAAAAATTATCACTAATGCATCCACTATTTCTTGGGCTACTCATGTACTCATGAAGGTATGGCATCTGCAGTATCAACTGCAATTGTTACTGGAAATGTACAGAAAGCTGTACAGGCAAAGGCCACCCAAGGTCTGTGCACCGCTGTAAGACAGCTTGGTTCCATTAAAGGCTGCTTGCTAAATGCAGCCTACATCCAACCTTTCTTTGTTACCAACTGCGTTTATTCTTCACCCCTCTCTGGTTACTTCCTTCCTCCAGGGAAGGCTTCAGCACATATGCTCATATGAGAACTGGATAATGGGGGCTGCCACAGGAGAAAACAAAGCACTCCAGGCACTCAGATCTCATCTTGAGGGCACTAACTCTGATCTCCATTAACCTCCTCGAACATACAGCACACACCCTTCACCTCATGATGTTGTTCCAACCTTTTAGCCTACTCTAAGATTAATCTAACCTTTCTCTCCCACATAGCCCTCCATTTTTCTTTCAACATCAGCCTATCTAAAAGCCTCTTCAATATCCTTGATGTATCTGCTTCCATCATGACCACTGACAGTGCATTCCATGTACCTACCACTTGCTGTGCAAAAAACATTCCTCTGACATCCCCACCACATACTTTCCTCATATCATCTGAAAACTATAGTCTCTTGTATTCGCCATCTTCTCCCTAGGAAGAAGTCTCTGGCTATCCACTCAACCTATGCCTCTTATCATCTTGTACACCTCTATCAAGCCACTTCTCATTCTCCTTCACTTCAACAACAAACACCCTAACTCATTATTTTCATTAAACATACCCTCTATTCCAGGCAGCATCCTGGAAAACCTCCTCTGAACCCGCTCTCAAGCTTCTGCATCCTTCCCATAATGAAGTGACCAGAACTGAACACAATACTCCAGTTGTGGTCTAACTAGAGTTTTATAGAGCTACAACATTACCTCATGGTTCTTGAACTCAATTCCTTGACTAATGAAAGCCAGCACACTGTACAATTTCTTAACCACCCATCAAGAGGCATACAACTTTTAGGGATCTATGGATGGAGACCACAATATTCCGCTGTTCTTCCAGACTGCTAAGAAACCTGCCATTAACCCACCCAAGTTTCACCTTTCAAAGTGCATCACTTTACACTTTAATAGATCGAACTCCATAGGCCACTTCACAGCCCAGTTCTGCATCCTGAAGGCAACTTAATTGCATAGTGGTTAGCATAATCGTTTTATAGCCCCAGCAACTGGAAGACCGGTGTTTGATCCCTGCACCACACATCAAAGTTGTTGGTGAACGCAGCAGGCCAGGCAGCATCTCTAGGAAGAAGTACAGTCGACGTTTCAAGCCGAGACCCTTTGCCAGTCCTGCTGCGTTCACCCTTTGCTTGAATTTCCAGGATCTGCAGATTTCCTCGTGTTTGCGTGTCTGATCCCTGCCACTGTTTGTGACCACATGGGTTTCTTCTACTCCAGTTTCCTCCCGCATTCGAAAGATACATGATTAGGGTTAGTGAGTTGTAAGCATGCTATGTTGGCTCTGGAACTGTGGTGACATTTCCAGGCTGCCCTGAGCACAAAGCTCAGACTGTGTTGGTCGTTGATGCAGAACCACGCATTTTACTCCATGTTTAGATGTTTCAATGTACATGTGACAAATAAAGCTAATCTAATTTATCAATGGTTCTTTGTAACCTACCACAAGCTTCTATATTATCCACAACACCACCAACCGTCAGGTCATCTGCAACTTACCAACTGAGTCTTCCACTTCCTCATCCAAATCATTTATAAAAATCCCAAAGAGCAGTAGTTCCAGTACAGATCCTTGTGGAACATCACTGATCACCAACTTTCAGGCAGAATATGCTTTATTTCTTACTACCCTCCACTTTCTGTGGGCAAGCCAATTCAAAATCCACACAGCCACATTTCCTGGATCCTTGACTTTCTGAATAATCTACCATGGGGAACTTGTCAAATGCCTAACTAAAATCCATATACACCACATCCACTACTCTAGCTTCATCAAATTTATAGTCATTTCCTCAAAGAATTCAATTAGGCTCTTGAAGTCTCTTATAGTCATTTCCTCGAAGAATTCAATTACCCCTCCGAAAGCCATCCTAATGATTCCCAATTAAGACTATACTTCTCAAAATGATTGTAAATCCTGTGTCTATGAATCTTCTCTAATAGTTTACCCACCAATTATGTAAAACTCACTAGTCTATAATTCCCAGGGTTACCCCTACTCCCTTTTTTGAACAAAGGAAAAATATTTTCTATCTTCCAATCATCTGGTACTACTCCTATCACCAGTAAGGAAACAAAGATCACTATCAGAGATGAAACAATCTCATCTCTCATTTCCTGTAGTAACCTAGATAAATCCCATCCGGCCCTGGTTCCAGCAAATCGCCTTCCTTAACATCAACATGTTCAGGCATTCAGCCTGTTTTACACTGTTCTCACATTTGTCAAGGTCCCTCTCACTGGTGAATACTATGGTTGGGTAATCTGCTCTCCAATCTTAGCAATTTACTTGCAAACATTTCATCATCATATGAGGAGACATCAGTGCACTTGTGATTGTGGTGTGTCCTCAAATACTACGTCAGCCAAACCAGGAGAAAACTGTCCACAAGGATCCATGAACATCAACTGGCTGTAAAGCGGCATGACCAACTCTCCCTAGTCTCTACCCTTGAAGATTGAGAGAGACACAAATTCAACCGGGCATCAAAATCATGCAAACATGCAGCATGCAAGAGAATTCCTCGAAGCATGGTTTTCCATGAACAATTCTGTAAACAAATATATAGACCTCGATCTTATTTACGAGCCGATGCGGGCAAAATTCCACACCACAACGCTGAGGTTCATAATGCAACCAATGAGCGACAAGATTTCCTCCCCACATCACAATTAAGTTTACAAAATGGCAACCAATAAGCTGATTGATAAGTATGTGAGGGTCAAGCATTCATGGGATGCACAACAATCAACAGTGCACTGATACCATCTCTTCGTATGGTGACAAAATGTTTGCAAGTAAACTGCCAAGATCAGAGAACAACTCTACCCAACCAAAGAGATCTGTCACACTACCTGGTTCATTGCCTAACACCTTTGTGTCCTGTCTACATACTGTGTTAGGAATCTTTCATGGACATACCTAATAAACTCTCCCTCATCTAAATGTTTTGGACTAAGGATAGACAATAAACAATAGACAATAGGTGCAGAAGTAGACCATTCGGCCCTTCGAGCCTGCACCGCCATTCTGAGATCATGGCTGATCATCTACTATCAATACCCAGTTCCTGCCTTGTCCCCATAACCCTTGATTCCCTTATCCATAAGATACCTATCTAGCTCCTTCTTGAAACCATCCAGAGAATTGGCCTCCACTGCCTTCTGAGGCAGCGCGTTCCACACCTCCACAACTCTCTGGGAGAAGAAGTTCCTCCTCAACTCTGTCCTAAATGACCTACCCCATATTCTTAAACCATGCCCTCTGGTACTGGACTCTCCCAGCATCTGGAACATATTTCCTGCCTCTATCTTGTCTAATCCTTTAATAATCTTATACGTCTCAATCAGATCCCCCCTCAATCTCCTTAATTCCAGTGTGTACAAGCCCAGTCTCTCTAACCTCTCTGCTTAAGACAGTCCGGACATCCCAGGAATTAACCTAGTGATGTACCAATCAATAGATAGAGATTGAAGTCACCATGACAACAGCCCTGTTATTTTTGTACCTTGCTCAGATATGCCTCCTGATCTGCTCCTCGGCATTTCTTTTGTTATTGGTCATCCTTGCCGTCCTTCCTTTTTGTAGCTATGATACTATCCCTGATTAACAATGCCACTGCCCTACCTCTTCTACCTCCCTCCCAAAACCCAAGAACATCCAGCAGTGATTCCTGTCCTTGTGACACACATAATGGCCACATCGTAGTTCCATGCACTACTCCATGTTCTAAGACCATCTCTTTCACTCTTGATAAAATAGACATTTACATTAAAAAACACATTTCAACCCATTCAACTGACTGCAATTTTGTCCGATCCACTACCTATCCTGCCTCAGTCTCTACATGCAGTATCTACCTTTACATCACTGCCCCATCCTCTGACCTATCAGTTTGATTTCCATCCCCCTGCCAAACTAGCTTAAACCCTCGCTGACAACTCTAGCAACTCTGTAATGATGTTTGTCCCACTCAAGTTTTAATGCAACTCGTCCATTTTGCACAGCTCATACCTTCCCCAGAAGAGATCAAAATGATTCACAAACCTGAAATCCTGCCCCTATGTCAATACTTTAGTCACCCATTCAACAGCCAAATCATCCTATTCTTACTTTCCGGTGAAATCATCGGATTTGTGAAAGGAAAATCATGACTGACGAATCTCATAGAATTTTTTGAGGATGTAACTAGTAGAGTGGATAGGGGAGAACCAGTGGATTTGGTATATTTGGATTTTCAAAAGGCTTTTGACAAGGTCCCACACAGGAGATTAGTGTGCAAACTTAAAGCACACCGTATTGGGGGTAAGATATTGAAGTGGATAGAGAACTGGTTGGCAGACAGGAAGCAAAGAGTGGGAATAAATAGGACCTTTTCAGAATGGCAGGCAGTGACTAGTGGGGTACCACAAGGCTCAGTGCTGGGACCCCAGTTGTTTACAATATATATTAATGACTTGGATGAGGGAATTAAATGCAGCATCTCCAAGTTTGCGGATGACACAAAGCTGGGTGGCAGTGTTAGCTGTGAGGATGATGCTAAGAGGATGCAGGTTGACTTGGATAGGTTAGGTGAGTGGGCAAATTCAAGGCAAATGTAATTTAATGTGTATAAATGCGAGGTTATCCACTTTGGTGGTAAAAACAGGAAAAGATTATTATCTGAATGATGGCTGATTAGGAAAAGGGGAGGTGCAAGGAGACCTGGGTGTCATTGTACACCAGTCATTGAAAGTGGGCATGCAGGTACAGCAGGCGGTGAAAAAGGCAAACGGTGTGCTGGCATTTATAGCAAGAGGATTTGAATACAGGAGCAGGGAGGTACTACTGCAGTTGTACAAGGCCTTGGTGAGACCACACCTGGAGAATTGTGTGCAGTTTTGGTCCCCTAATCTGAGGAAAGACATTCTTGCCATAGAGAGAGTACAAAGAAGGTTCACCAGATTGATTTCTGGGATGGCAGGACTTTCATATGATGAAAGACTGGATCGATTGGGCTTATACTCGCTGGAATTTAGAAGATTGAGGGAGGATCTTACTGAAACGTATAAAATTCTAAAGGGATTGGACAGGCTAGATGTAGGAAGATTGTTCCCGATGTTGGAGAAGTCCAGAATGAGGGGTCACAGTTTAAGGATAAAGGGGAAGCCTTTTAGGACCGAGACGAGGAAAAACTTCTTCACACAGAGAGTGGTGAATCTGTGGAATTCTCTGCCACAGGAAACAGTTGAGCCCAGTTCATTGGCTATGTTTAAGAGGGAGTTAGATACGGCCCTTCTGGCTAAAGAGATCAGGGGGTATGGAGAGAAGGCAGATACAGGGTTCTGAGTTGGATATCAGCCATGATCATACTGAATGGCCGTGCAGGCTCGAAGGGCCGAATGGCCTACTCCTGCACCTATTTTCTATGTTTACGTTCACTGGTTCATGGCACAGGCGGTAGTCCAGATATTACTACTCTTGAGGTCCTGCTTTTCTACTTCCTACCTAATACCCCATATTTTCTCTTCAGGACCTTTTTTTCTCTTCCTATCTATGTCTGGCCACTAAGTCTCCCCCTTAAGTATGCCAGGGTCCTAATCTGAGATGTTCCTGACCCTGGTACCTGGGAGGCAACGTGCCATCTGGGAATCACTTTCAGGTCGACAAAATCTCCTGTCTGTTTCCCTAACAATTGAATCTCCTATCACCACTTTTCTCCTCCTCTCCCACGCGACTTCCTTTTTGAGCCCTAAAGCCAGACAGTGCCAGAGACCTGGCTACCGCAGCTTTCCCCTGGTGGTTCATCCCACACCCCCCACCACCACCTCTGCAGTATCCAAAGTGGTATACTTGTTATTGAAGGGAACAGCCACAGAGGTACAGTGTGGGAAATCCGTGGGAAAGGAAATCTGCCTATTACATTTCCCTCTCCGGACAGTCACCAAGCTCTCTGCTTTCTACAACTTAGCTGTGTTTCCTCCCTGTAGGTCCTATCCATCATCTCCCCATCCTCCTAACTGAGCTTTCAGTTATCCAGCTCCAGTACTAGCTCCCTAGCATGGTCTGTAAGGAGCTGCTCCCAATGCACGTCTCACAGATGTGGCAATCAGGGAGAATGGTGGTCTCCCAGATCTCCCACATCTTGCATGAGGAGCACATCACTGATGTGCAATCCATTTTCACTACTCTTGCTAGGCACTAAAAAAGAAATAAAGAGAAAGGTGACAAATAGCTCAACATAGCCTCAGTGTCTCCTCACCAAAGCCACTGGAGACAATGCCTCATTTCCCCACTCTAACTCTGTCTCACTCTGCTTAAATCTAACTTCTTTTTATTGGTCCTAGCCAAGTGCAAATTAACCCAAATGTTCTCAAGCTCTGCAGTACATGCTCTCTTTCATTGAAATGCTGTTTAGCTGCATTATCAACAGCAATTGATGGGTGAAGAGCCAAGGGAGGTAAGCACTGCTGACATCACCAAACAACCAACCCAATATGCAACACATAGCAGACACCACAAATGCAAGCAGGGTTTGCCAGCCTTTGCAATTCATTTAACGTTCCAAGTTCACACAGTACCTTATGTTCATACAGTGAAACTGAAACACTATGTTTACGTACCTTGTGCATTCTTGCAAGAGTAGAGCACATACTTTTAATTAAACTAAGGGAGGTTTGTATTATTGGTAGCTAAGCATTTATTGCTGATCTCTAATACCCTGGAGAAAGTGATAGTGCATGCACTGCCGCTACAATCCTCATAATGAATATTCTCCCACAGCAATACTAACTAGGGAGTTCCAGGATTTAGATCCAGTGATCATAAATTAACATTTTCATTACAGCACAGAAGGTGATCACTTGGTCCATCAAATGAACTTTCCAGCAAAGGAATCCTAATAGCATTATGTCCCTCTACTTATTTCCTCATACCTACACAATTCATTCTCTCTTATGTCCCCATCAATTCCTCTTGAATTCTGCAATACCCTGGTCAAGATTTATACTGCCATTGTGTAAGTATTTCACTTCAGCAGTTTTCTGCAAAAGTAGTGCATCCTACTGGTAGGTTTTGGCTAGAGATAAGACACCATGCTGTTCAACTTAGGAATGTGGTGCCAGCCAATCAACGACGGTTGGATTGGAAGAAAGTTCTAGAGAGAGCGGGGTGGAGAGAGATTGGTACACGGATCTTTTTGGCAGGAGCTACGGAGTGTTCAGGAGGGAAGATGCCTGAGAATGCCGTGGGAAGGAGCGTCCCTGTTGCAGAAAGTGCTTGATACAGATGAATAGCTCCAAGGAGGAAGGGCCAACACTCCCAAGAGAGAGCCCGTTTGTTCAAGAGTGAAGTCCATGTGTGCTTTCACGCAGACCGGCGCATGACTGAAGACAACTCCAGGATGAGCTCCAACTTTATGTGCACATTGGACTGGTTTAACTGTAATTTTTTTTCTCTTTTCTCTTTCCTACTAATTGTTCAATAAAGCTGAAATCTGTAAATATACTTTCTTTATAATTTTATGCAGTGTATGATCTGTTACTTCTTGCTGACTGGCAATTGTGTTTGGGCAGTATTTACACAACATTCGCTGCAATCGAGGTTTCTTTAATTGGAACATCACGACATTCCTGATTGGTTGAACCCCAAATCATTCCGATCTTAGACCTATATTGTTTGTGAAAGGTGGCCTCTCACCACTGAATCACGTGGCTGTTAGCAGAGTCAGCTAACAAGTTAACTTTGCTCACGAGCCCAGTGAGGAGGCTACAGTTCTTTTTGCCACTTATTTTAATTAAGGGGTAATTCACAGTAGCCAATTAGTCTACCAGCAAGTCAATGGAAGGTAAGAGGAAACTGGAGTGCCCAGTACATACAGGGAGAAGGTATGAACTCCGAAAAGGCAGTTCCTGATGTTAAGATCAAACCTGCCTTCCTGGAGCAATAAGGTTTATGTCAGGAAACTGTGTAACTCAGAGGAGATGGAAATGATGATGTTTCGTAACAATGTAGCTTGTGTCCTTTCTGCTGTTATATATTATGTACCTGGGAAATTGTGTCAGAACACTCCATTTTTGACCTTACGATGAAAAAAAGTAAATGATGAAGTAGCTGAAGATAGCTGACTCCAGGACAGTCTCAAGGACCCTCTGAAGCAAATGTCCTGGAGCCGAAATAACTGACTTCAACCACCAGGGTAATAATGACAGAGCATATTAAGATAGAATACACTAAGGAGTGATGTGCTGAAGATGGTGAAAGGGATGTCATGCAAGCCAGTTGCTTTATCCTTAATGCTGTTGAGCTTCTTGTTTTATTGTTAATTGCCCCTTTAAATATTTTAGTTGTGTGTCTGGAGAGCAATGAAGAGTTTGAATACTTTAATGATCATGGAGTTTCCTAACTGGGCAAAAGTGATATAATTTCAGCAAAACAGATTTTTTTAAAATGTTGGACAAGGATCAACTTCATTTATGCTTGCTTGTGTTTTTTTACTTGCCGCATAGGGAGCACGATGTGGCCTTCTATATATTGGCGAGACCCAACGCAGACTGGGAGACCGTTTTGCTGAATACCTACGCTCTGTCCGCCAGAGAAAGCAGGATCTCCTAGTGGCCACTCATTTTAATTCCACATCCCATTCCCATTCTGATATTTCTATCCACAGCCTCTTCTACTGTAAAGATGAAGCTACACTCAGGTTGGAAGAACAACACCTTATATTCCGTCTGGGTAGCCTCTGACCCGATGGCATGAACATTGACTTCTCTAACTTCCGCTAATGCCCCACCTCCCCCTCGTACCCCATCCATTGTTTATTTTTATTACACATTATTTCTCTCATTCTCCTTATTCTCCCTCTGTCCCTCTGACTATACCCCTTGCCCATCCTCTGCGTTCCCCCCCCCCTTTTTCCTTCTCCCTGGGCCCCCTGTCCCATGATCCTCTCATATCCCCTTTGCCAATCACCTGTCCAGCTCTTGGCTTCATCCCTCCCCCTCCTGTCTTCTCCTATCATTTTGGATCTCCCCCTCCCACTTTCAAATCTCTTACTAACTCTTCCTTCAGTTAGTCCTGATGAAGGGTCTTGGCCCGAAACATCGACTGTACCTCTTCCTAGAGATGCTGCCTGGCCTGCTGCGTTCACCAGCAACTTTGATGTGTGTTGCTTGAATTTCCAGCATCTGCAGAATTCCTCTTGTTTGCGTTTTTAAATTCATTACTTTCTTTTCATACAAGGAATATGAGTGTGACAGTCATTTAATGCCTATCATCATTCCCTTAGAGATGATGGCTGTGAGCAGCTATTTGAACAAATTTCAGTTCTTATGATAAAGATTTTCTACTGGTTTTAGGTAGAGAGGTCCAAGATCTTGATGCAATGATAGCAGACTTGTCATATTTCCAAATGTGCACTCTATGAGTCTGAAGTGCAATTTGTAGGAAATGATCTTTTATTCTGCTTCCTTCCTTCCACTGTCATCTTTGGATTTAATAGCATGGTTGAAGAAGCTTAATGCCATTGAGCATTTTGTAGATGCTTCACACTGCTGAAATGATGCACCAGTGGCAGATGGAGTATATGCTTCCAATGGTTGATGGGTGCCAGTTATCCAGTTTTCCTTGTTTTTGACGGTGTGGCGCTCCTCGTGTCTTGTTAGAGCTGTACTGAAGGATTTACTGGCTGGAAATTGAGCAGGTTTGGGAGTTTAATGTTTGGATGAAGATGCACTGAAATATGAAACTTGCGTGTGACCACCAGGATGAACGATGGTATATTCCCAGTTAATTTTCATTATTTATCAGCAAGATTCATTTTTAAATCATTTTAACACATCCTTGAATATTGTTCACAAATTATTTAAAAATAATTGATATAATATGAATTTAATTTATTTTCCATATCCAGCTGAAAACCATTTCCCACCATTTTATCAATGGCATCACCAAGTATTGTCTTGAGTTAGATACTTAATACAGATAGAAACCAAACCATCTTCTTTTCGGGCCCTTCTGTCTCCATCATCCTCTGTTCTGAGCCAGTCTCTCAAGGGTGGACTAGGAGTGTGCCCATTGTCTAATTTTGGCCTCAATGTCTCTCCTCCATGTGCACTTTGGATGCACCTTTTCCCTCTTTCCTTCTGGATTCCATTTTAATGCCTGCCTGGTTATGTTGTTGGTTGGCTTCCTCAAGGTGTGGCCAATCTAACTCCACTTCCATTTGCATATTTGTATCTCTGTGGATTCCTAGTCGGTGTTTTCCCACAGTGTCTAATTGATTACTTTGTCAGTCTCTCTAATGTTTAGGATCATTCTCAGGCACTGTTTGATGAAAGCCTGGGGTTTTTGTAGTGTATAGAAAACAGACAATAGTCATGTGAAAATAAACTGCCAGTATATTTCACATGGCGGTATTACAGAATCTTCATGAACCCATTTCCACTGAAATATTTTGGGATCATTAAAGTTTATTTTAACTATATCATGACTTTCATTTAGAATGCTTTAAATTAAATTCATTCTGATTAGCCTAAAGAATTCAACGTGACCCAAAAGTAACAAATATATGCAAAAGGCATGTAATGTTTACCTTGTTTATACAACTCTAGATGATCTGAACCAAATGTTATCTCCTGACGGTGATATTTATGACTACCCAGACTTAGTTTATCTTCTAAATGACTAGTTTAATATTCACGCACTGCATTATTCTTTCCCTTGGGTTTTACATTAGGGATTTGCAGCAGGTGTTCACACCAGCCTGATGCAAATCTCTCACTTTATAGTCCATATGCACTCTGATGAGAATAGATATGGTTTTTTTATCTTGAGCTGTGAACAAAAATAATAACTCTGTGGTTTATAAGGACTTTCACTCCTGATATCTGATTCCTTGTTTTACGACCCACCTGCAACTTCCACATCCTAGCCTTCCACTACTCTATAACATGTAAACTAAAATACTCTGTAACATGTATGCACCAAATGCTGACTAAGAGCATTGGCAGGTAACCAGCTTCCAGCTGTTTGCTGTCTATTAACAGTGATGCTGAATGAATTGTTCCTTTTACTTTTTTTGCCCTCTTTCTAAGTAAGTGTTTTGCACTCCACTTTCTACCTGATCACTGAGGTGAATTCAGATTAGAATCTCTTCATATGAGGACTCACAAGCCTCAGCCCTCAAGCAAATTAAAGCACCATAAGTAGGTGCCAGCATTTCATGCATAAACCGTTCACTAGATGTAGTGTGTTCTAAACTGCAAATTTATTATAATTGAAGCTACCTTGACCATGCATCTTGATTACTATGTT
Source organism: Mobula birostris (assembly GCF_030028105.1). Taxonomy (NCBI): domain Eukaryota; kingdom Metazoa; phylum Chordata; class Chondrichthyes; order Myliobatiformes; family Myliobatidae; genus Mobula; species Mobula birostris. The sequence continues at coordinate 147,379,591 of NC_092370.1, forward strand.
AAGGAGTCCACATAAAGGAAGCTAGTTTGAAAACTGAACAAAACAGTTTCATTTGGTAACTATTGCACTTGTCAGCCTTACACTCAGGTAAAAGTTCCTAACTGCAATGCTGAGCTTTCAGACCCAAAGTAAAAACAGCATTTCAATTAAGCAGTAAGGGTTGTGTGTGTGTGTGTGTGTGTGTGTGTGTGTGTGTGTACATGGGCAGATATTGCTTTGGTTAGTGGTATCCTCAATGTTAATAAAGACAATATAATTTAATGTTTGTACCAGAAAATTCACAAAAAGTAATTCCTCCAGTAATGACAGTAAATGCAATCAATAATTTTAATTCATAATTTTCCCTTGTATATTATCAGTGTGATTCACAAGCTCAACATAAACCAGAGACATAAACTTCACTACAAAGGTAAAATGCTAATTTTAATATCACTAGTCTCATTTACCTCTATATTTTCTCTTTTTCCCCAATTTCAGTAACTGCCAAAGATACAACCTACTCAAGGCTCTTTAGATCAGTCTCTTCCATGAGATCAGGGGAGCACATGGCTCAGCTCTGATAACAATGCCACAAATTATCAACAGAATCCATGGAGCAAAGTCCAGATCAAAAATACAGCCAGTTCTGCAGCTGCTAATTAGAACTGAGATAATTGATTCTGACAGAACAAAGCAGCATATTGCTAAAAGCATGTCAATCACTTTGTTTCACCTATAAAATTCATATTCTGCCAGACGGCAGTGGATATAACAGAACCAGATTTCTGATGCCATAGTGCTTCCAGGCACAATCCAGAGATGATAGCGGTTACCAGCAGGAGCACTTTCTTCTAGCTTACAATAAATTTATTGAGTTGGTCATCAATATGTACAATACCACAATCTAGAAGGCACAGGTTATTTGATATCAATAATACAGTCTTCAAAGATATTTTTATGGCAGATACCATATTTTTTGGACAACACACATCAAAGTTGCTGGTGAACACAGCAGGCCAGGCAGTATCTCCAGGAAGAGGTACAGTTGACATTTCGGGCCGAGACCCTTCGTCAGAACTAACTGAAGAAAGAGCTAGTAAGAGATTTGAAAGTGGGAGGGGGAGGGGGAGATCCAAAATGATAGGAGAAGACAGGAGGGGGAGGGATGGAGCCAAGAGCTGGACAGTTAATTGGCAAAAGGGATACCAGAGGATCATGGGACAGGAGGCCCAGGGAGAAGAAAAAGGGGGAGGGGGGAAAACCCAGAGGATGGACAAGGGGTATAGTCAGAAGGACAGAGGGAGAAAAAGGAGAAAGACACCTTGTACGTCCCATTTCTACCTCCTGCCCAAGATCCACAAACCTACCTGTCCTGGCCGACCTATTGTCTCAGCTTGCTCCTGCCCCACCGAACTCGTTTCTGCATACTTCGACACAGTTTTATCCCCACTTGTTCAATCCCTCTCTACCTATGTTCGTGACACTTGTCACGCTCTTAAACTTTTCGATGAGTTTAAGTTCCCTGGCCCCCACTGCTTTATTTTCACCATGGATGTCCAGTTCCTATATACTTCCATCCCCCATCAGGAAGGTCTCAAAGCTCTCTGCTTCTTTTTGGATTCCAGACCTAATCAGTTCCTCTCTACCACCACTCTGCTCCGTCTAGCGGAATTTGTCTTTACTCTTAATAATTTTTGCTTTAGCTCCTCCCACTTCCTCCAAACTAAAGGTGTAGCTATGGGCACCCGTATGGGTCCTAGCTATGCCTGCCTTTTTGTTGGCTTTGTGGAACAATCTATGTTCCAAACCTATTCTGGTATCTGTCCCCCACTTTTCCTTCGATACATCGACGACTGCATTGGCGCTGCTTCCTGTACGCATGCTAAGCTCGTTGATTTCATTAACTTTGCCTCCAACTTTCACCCTGCCCTCAAGTTTACCTAGTCCATTTCCGACACCTCCCTCCCCTTTCTAGATCTTTCTGTCTCTATCTCTGGAGACAGCTTATCTACTGATGTCTACTATAAGCCTACTGACTCTCACAGCTATCTGGACTATTCCTCTTCTCACCCTGTCTCTTGCAAAAATGCCATCGCCTTCCCGCAATTCCTCCGTCTCCGCCGCATCTGCTCTCAGGATGAGGCTATTCATTCCAGGACGAGGGAGATGTCCTCCTTTTTTAAAGAAAGGGGCTTCCCTTCCTCCACCATCAACTCTGCCCTCAAATGCATCTCCCCATTTTACACACATCTGCTCTCACGCCATCCTCCCGCCACCCCACTAGGAAGAGGGTCCCCCTGGTCCTCACCTACCACCCCACCAGCCTCCGGGTCCAACATATTATTCTCCGTAACTTTCGCCACCTCCAACGGAATCCCACCACTAAGCACATCTTTCCCTTCCCCCCCCTCTGCTTTCTGCAGGGATCACTCCCTAAGCAACTCCCTTGTCCATTCATTCCCCCCATCCCTCCCCACTGATCTCCCTCCTCGCACTTATCTGTGTAAGCGGAACAAGTGCTACACATGCCCTTACACTTCCTCCCTTACCACCATTCAGGGCCCCAGACAGTCCTTCCAGGTGAGGCGACACTTCACCTGTGAGTTGGCTGGGGTGATATACTGCGTCCGGTTCTCCCGATGTGGCCTTCTATATATTGGCGAGACCCGACACAGACTGGGAGATCGTTTTGCTGAACACCTAAGCTCTGTCCGCCAGAGAAAGCAGGATCTCCCAGTGGCCACACGTTTTAATTCCACATCCCATTCTCATTCTGATATACACGGCCTCCTCTACTGTAAAGGTGAAGCCACACTCAGGTTGGAGGAACAACACCTTATATTCCATCTGGGTAGCCTCCAACGTGATGGCATAAACATTGACTTCTCAAACTTCCGCTACGCCCCACCTCCCCTTCGTACCCCATCCGTTATTTATTTATATACATACATTCTTTCTCTCTCTCTCCTTTTTCTTCCTCTGTCCTTCTGACTATATCCCTTGCCCATCCTCTGGGTTTTCCCCCCTCCCCCTTTTCCTTCTTGCTGGGCCTCCTGTCCCATGATCCTCTCATACCCCTTTTGCCAATCAACTGTCCAGCTCTTGGCTCCATCCCTCCCCCTCCTGTCTTCTCTTATCATTTTGAATCTCCCTCTCCCCCTCCCACTTTCAAATCTCTTACTAGCTCTTCCCTCAGTTAGTCCTGATGAAGGGTCTCAGCCCGAAACGTTGACTGTACCTCTTCCTAGAGATGCTGCCTGGCCTGCTGCATTCACCAGCAATTTTGATGTGTGTTGCTTGAATTTCCAGCATCTGCAGAATTCCTCGTGTTTATATTTTTTAGAGATGCCCACTTAAGACTGTGAAGGCTAATTACATTATGATATTTAAAATTAATTTTATGAAGCATTATTAAATAAAACATAGGGATAGAATAAGTGCTATTTCAAGTGGTAAGTTAAATCTCTTTTTTAGCAATGAAAAATTGAAGCAGGATATCACCAACTAGCCAATGTTTAAAAAAAAACTCAAAGAATGTGATAACAGAAAAAAGGAACACTTAAGAAGATGCCAGCGGTATACAAGGCAAAGGAAGTATGCAATAAAAAGAGAGTAAATGCATTTTGAACACTCTGGATTCTATAAAGTCACAAAATAAGGCACTCTGTGCTGACACTATGTGATCTGTTGAGCAATTATTGAGTACTGAATACTTCCCCTATCTGTGAAATTATTCAATGGGTTTATCAGACCAAAGGCAAAGAAGCTGATTACAGCTAAACAAGATGGGGACAGTTGTTTCCCTTTTATGTAAAAAATATAGAATTCACCAGAGCAGAAGTTACCATTACAGGGATGATATTCACCCTACCACTGGAGTGATATTCCATTGGCAAGTGAGTCTGGCTGCTGTCTATAAGGAGTTTGTACGTTCTCCCTGTGACTGCAAGGGTTTCCTCCAGATGCTCCGGTTTCCTCCCAAAGACATAGCCGTCGGTAGGCTAATTGGTCATTGTAAATTGTCCCATGATTAGGCTAGGGTTAAATCAGTAGTTGCTGGGCAGCGTGGCTCGAAGGGCTGGAAGGGCTTATTCCATATGGTATCTCTATAAATAAGTAATAAAATAACTTAATTACTTTCTATTGAGATTTTTGTCATTTGAATTATTGAAGTTTCCATTGGATAGTAGAATACCAATGGCTTTCTAAGAGTATTGCAATGAGAATACAGAAGGAATGTGCTCCTTGGGGTGGTGGTAGAAGTAGAAACATTAAGAGACTTCTAAGAGACATTTAGATAGGCACAACAATGTGAATAAAATGGAAGGATTTGAACATTGTGTGGGGAGAAGAGATGAGTTTAGTTAGCCATTTGAGGACTAATTTAATTGGTTCAGCACAACATTGTGGGCAAAAGGGCCTGTTACTGTTCTGTACTATTGTTCTATGTTTAATGAAGGGAATATTATGAAATTTGACCAAATTTTATTCAAACAGGCAAGTTGCAAGACTGCAGGAGTTTAAAACAAATAGATCAGTTTCTATTGAACTACTTGGGATCTGGTCCTCATTAAGATTTTCAAAACTGTATTGGAAGCCTAATCCAAGAAAAGACCTAGAGGGCCATCTTAATACACACTGAGATGGCAGTGAGTTCAGATAGCTGTAACAATCAACAGAGTACATAAAAATTCAATAACCTCACAAACTTGAATAAGGTCAATGAATGGATCTTCAAATGCCATATTCTAGCAAAGGTACTACTAGCTGAAGACATTATTCAACGCCCTTTCTTTCACCAACAATTTCTATTATTCAGCACTGCATGTATAGTGCATGCTCCCGCACTGTGACATTTTGTAACTCGAGAATCTAAACGAAGGAAAAACACAGGAGCTGGCATACTTGTCCACATAGGTTTTTTTCCCCTTTTTCTTGTAAGGCGCTTACATATGACACATGCCATTCACGTATCTCTTACATATAACTCAATTTTATTTATTTAGTGTTGGCGTGTGACCAAGTGGTTAAGGCATTCGTCTAGTGATTTGAAGGTCGCAAGTTCGAGCCTTGGCTGAGGCAGCGTGTGTGTCCTTGAGCAAGGCACTTAACCACACATTGCTCTGCGACGACACCGGTGCCAAGCTGTATAGGTCCTAATATCCTTCCCTTGGACAACATCGGTGGTGTGGAGAGGGGAGATTTGCAGCATGGGCAATTGCTGGTCTTCCATACAACCTTGCCCAGGCCTGCACCCTGGAAACTTTCCAAAGCGCAAATCCACGGTCTCATGAGACTAACGGATGCCTATATATTCATTTATTTACGTATTGAGATGCAGCACGGAATAGGCCCTTCCGGCCCTTCAAGCCACACCACCAATGATCCCTCCTACTTAATCTTACACTAATCATGGGCCAATTTACAATGACTAATTAACCGACCAACCAGTGTATCACTGGACTGTGGGAGGAAACTCATGAAGTCAGGGGGAGAATGTGCAAATTCCTTACAGGCAGAGGTAGGAATTGAACCTTGGTCGCCTGTACTGTAAAGAGTTGTGCTAACCACAATGCTACCGTGCCGCCCTGTTATGAAGTATGTAAACAAAGAATGCTTAATGAAACAAAATATTTACAATATTACCCAAGTACTACTGAAATATTGAATACACTGCAGGCTCCTTTATCCTACTATCCTTTCCTTGCCTCATTGGGACAAACCTTTCCAGAATCTCATGCAAGTGCTCCCTAAGCAACCTCATATTTCTGCTGTGCATTTCTCTGAAAACCTCTGTTCCCAAATTACACTCCTAAGTTCCTGTTTATTACCATCATGACTTTCCTCCAATTAAATACTTTCCTTGTCCATGGCTACACTAAAGGTCAGGGAGTGTGGTCACTGTCTCCAAAATACTCACCCTCTAAGTGGTTTGTCGCCTGACCAGGATCACTGCCTATGACTAAATCCAGTATGGCCACTCCTCTAGTCAACCTGTCCACGTACTGTGTCAGGAATCCTTCCTTGACACACCTAATAAGTACTGCCCCATCTAAACCTTTTGGACTAAGGAGATGCCAATCAATATCGGGGAAATTGAAGTTACCCACGACAACAATGTTAATTTTGCATCTTCCAGAATCTGCTTATTACCCACTCATTAGTGTACTGGTGGCTATTGGAGGGCCTATAGAATACTCTTAATAGAGGACAAATAAAGGGCATGAAATATCTCTGACAGATAAAATAAAGGAAAATCTCAAAATTCTCCTGAATACGTTAAGAGTTAAATGGTACCTAGGGACAGAGTAGATCCTCTAACAATTAGTGTGGTGATTTATGTGCGAAGCCACAGGAAATGAGCGAGGTCTTAAATGGATACTTCCAATCTATATTTAACATGGAGAAGGATAAACCACAAATTATAAGCCAGTCAGCTCAACATCAGTGATAGGAAGGTTATCATAAGGGTTTCTGAGAGAAAGGATTTATGTGCAATCGGAAAGGTAAGGGCTGATTAGGAATAATCAGCATGACTTGTGCATGGGAAATCATGTTTCAGAAAAACAAATGTGATTTGTTTTAAACAGGTAATCAAGAGGCGTGATGAGGGCTGGGCAGTAGATGCTGCCTACATGGGCAGTAGATGCTGCCTACATGGATTTAGCAAGGACTTAGACAGTGTCTCACATATTAGGCTGGCCTGCAAGGTTAGAACACATCAACTGGATACAAAATTAGTAGTAGGATAGAGAGGGTGGTAAAAAAGCATTGTCTGGAGGCCAATGACTAGTGCTGTGCCATAGGGATTGGTGCTTGGTCCTCTGTTGCTTGTCCTATACACTAAGGATTTGGATGAGATTGTCCATGACAAATACAGCAAGCTTGCGGAGAACACCAAAATTGGTGGCATTGTGGACATTGAGGATAGTTGTCTAAGTTTACAGATCAACTGATAAAGTGAGCAAAGGAATGGCAGATAGAAGTTAACTCAAAGTAGTACAAAGTGATGCATATTGGAAAGTTATACCAGGGCAGGATTTACACAGAGAATGCAGGACTCTTGGAAATGTTGATGAACAAAGAGACCCATGGATGCAAGTACAGTGTTCCCTGAAAGTAGCAAAATGGGTGAACAGAGTGGTGAACAAAAGCAGATGGCATGCTTGACTTCATCAGACATGCAATGCTTGAGAGCTCGGATATCATCTTACAGTTGTGCATCGCATTCATTAGGGCACACTTGGAGCATTGTGCTGCCATACAATAGGAAGGACGTGATTCAGCTAGAGGGTGCAGCAAAGTCACAAGTTTACTGTCTGCAATGCAGAGTTTTCATCTGAGGAAAGACTAAATAGCCAGAGTCCATTTTACATGGTAAAAGATTAAGTCTTTCTATAGACTCAGTGGCCACTTTATTAAGTACTCCTTGCAGCTAATAAAGTGGCCACTGAGTGTATGTTTGTGGTTTTCTGCTGCTGTTGCCTATCCAATTCAATTTTCAACATGTTGCTCTTCTGCACACTACTGTTGCTACACATGGTCATTTGAGTTATGCTGCTTTCCTGTCAGCTTGAACCAGTCTGGCCATTCTCCTCTGACCTCTCTCATTAACAAAGTGTTCTCACCAACAAGACTGCTGCTCATTAGAAGTTTTTTTTTGTTTTTTGTCCCATTCACTGTAAGTTCTAGAGACGGTTATGCGTGAAAATAGACAATAGGTGCAGGAGTAGGCTATTTGGCCCTTCAAGCCAGCACTGCCATTCACTGTGATCATGTGATCATCCACAATCAGTACCCCGTTCCTGCCTTCTCCCCATATCCCTTGACTCCACTATTTTTAAGAGCTCTACCTAACTCTTTCTTGAAAGCATCCAGAGAATTGGCCTCTACTGCCTTCTGAGGCAGAGCATTCCACAAAATCTCAGGAGATCAGCAGTTTCTGATCTCAGAACACCCCACCTGGCACCAACAATCATTCCATGATCAAAATCACTTTGATCACATTTCTTCCCTATTCTAATTTTTGGTCTGAATAATAACTGAAATTCTTGACCAGGTCTGCATGTTTTTATGTATCGAGTTGCTGCTACATGATTGACAGATTAGATATCTGCATTAACTAGCAGTTATACAGGTGTACCTAATAGAGTAGCCTCTGAATGTAGATTGAGGGTGAGAGGGGGAAATATAACAATGGATTTAAAGAAAGTTTTTTTCACACAAAAGAGTAATTGGTACCTGGAATAAGTTGCCAGAGAAGGTGGTGGAGACAGGAACAGCAAGAACATTTACAGTAATTTACAGGCACTTGAATGACTCTGAATTTATGTGCTGAATTTATAAGCAGTCTTTGTCTTACACTCATCTTACACATATGTGCAGTTTTTTCAGCGTGTTAGATTTTCATCAGCAACAATCCTGGCAAATTCATCAATTTCTCTGTTGCTTTGTAATCAGCAGATGCTTTATCACTACAAATCTATAAAACAATAATCCCGTGCCTTTACTTAAATTTCCACAAGCCTGCAGAATATTCACAATTACTTTCAATTTTCAGTTCATCGTGGTAAAATTTTGTTTGTTTCATGATCAGCATACCATTAAGTGGCATATGTTCACTCCAATGCTGATGAATCCACTCTTTCAATACACAATCAAGATCTTCATTTTTCACCTTATGCAGTGTTTCTTTTACTTTTCAGAATCAGTTTTATTATCATCAGCATGTATTGTAAAATTTGTTAATTTAACAGCAGCAGTTCAATGCAATACATAATACAGAAGAAAGAATACATAAGTTAATTACAGTATATGTATATTGAATAGATTAAAAATTGTGCAAAAGCAGAAATAATATATAGTAAAAAAGTGAGGTAGTTCTCATGGGTTCAATGTCCATTTAGGAATCGGATGGCAGAGGGGAAGAAGCTGTTCCTGAATCGGTGAGTCTGTGCCTTCAGGCTTCTGTACCTTCTACCTGATGGTAACAATGAGAAAAGGGCATGCCCTGGGTGCTGGTGGTTCTTAATTACGGACGCTGCCTTTCTGAGACACTTCTCCTTGAAGATGTCCTGACATACCAAATCTCTTCAGACTCCTAATGTCGCTGTCCTGTCTTCTTTATGGCTGCATCAATATGTTGGGACCAGGTTAAGTCCTCAGAGATCTTGACACCCAGGAACATGAAACTGCTCACTCTCTCAATTTCTGATCCCTCTATGAGGATTGGTATGTATTTTTCATTAAAATCTATTCATTACATCTGTGAGGTCACTTCTCAGAACTATCTAAGCTGCACAGAGACCTGAGAACCTTCCTTGTTGGAATTTTTCATTTGTGACATCATGTCAGTACTCAAAAGAATTTTGGAGGTTTTCGGATTTTGGAATTTCAGACAAGGGGTACACAACCTGTACTTAAGAGTATACATGTTCATCCTTTCATAATTTGGGGAGCCAATAGATAACCAAATAGGAGATTATTCTATCTAAATACTAACCAGTTGGTTTTGGTTTGCTGCTCAGAATAGCTGTGAATCCATTGTCACATATAACAAGTTACTGGAATATCCAGCACTGGCAGTTTAGCACAAGTTAGGGATGAACAATATACATCTGTGCACAAATATACATTCTGTGACCACTTTATGGGTACCTCCTGTACCTAAAAGTGGCCACTGGGTGTGTGTTCATGTTCACCTTCCACTGTAGGTTTCACCATGTTGTGCATTCAGAGAAGTTCTGCGGCAGACCACTGCTGTAACGCATTTGTTATTTGAGTTACTATCAGCTTGAACCAGTTCGACCATTCTCTTCTGACCTTGCTCATTTTCACCCACAGAACCACAGCTCATGGATATGGATGCTTTTTGTTTTACACACCATTCTCCATAATCTCTAGAGATTGATATGTGTGAAAAGTCCCAGGCGATAAGCAGTTTCTGAGATGCTCAAACCACTCCATCTGGTACCAATAATCATTTCACAGTCTAAGTCACTTAGGTCATATTTCTTCCCCATTCTGATATTTGATCTGAATAACTCAACTTCTTGATCATGTCTGCATGTTTCTTTGCATTGAGTTGCTGCCCCATGATGGGCTAATTAGATATTTGCATTAACATGCAGGTGTTCATAATATTATGGCCACGGTGTATTTCTCAGTCAAATTTAGGACGGAGGGAGAAAGTAATGCTGGTTCTTTACTTAGATGAGCACAGATTATAGGAGGGTCTGTCTGCAGGAATTTGTTAAAAGGTAAAGATGAGAAAGTGCAGATGCTGGAAATCCAAAGCAACACACAGAATGCTGAAGGAAATCAGCAGGCCAGGCAGCATCTAAGGAAATGACTAAACAATCGATGTTTCGTGCTGAGATCCTTCTTCAGGACTGGAAAGGAAGGGGGAAGACACCAGAATAAACAGGTGGGGAGAGGAGAAGAATAGCTAGAAGGTGATAGATGAAGCCAGGTGGGTAGAAAAGATAAAGGGCTGGAGAAGAGGGAATCTGATAGGAAAGGAGATTGAACTACAGGAGAAAGGGAAGAAGGAGGGGCCCAAGAGAGGCGACAGGCAAGTGAAACGAGGTAAAAGACCGGAGTGGAGAAAAGAGGAAGAGGGTAGGAGGAGGAATTTTTACTTTTTAACCAGAAAAATAAATCAATATTCATGCCATCAGGTTAGAGGCTACCCAGGCGGAATAGAAGGTGCTGCTCCACTATCCAGATTGCACAAGAGGAGCCCAAGGACCAACATGTCGGAACAGGAACAGGAAATGAAATTGAAATGTTTTGCCAGCTGGAAGTTCTGCTTTTGGTAGATAGAGCAGAGGTGCTCAATGAAGAGGTCCCCCAATTTACGACGGTATCACCAATGTAGAGCAGGCTGCACCGGGAGCAGTGGACATAATAAATGACCTAGAAGATTCACAGGTGAAGTGTACCTCACCTCGAAGGACTATTCAAGGCTCTGAATGGAGGTGAGGGAGGAGGTGAATGGGCAGGTATAGCACTTGGGTCACTTGCAGGGATAAGTGCCAGGAGGGAGATTCGTAGGGAGGGATGAACGGGCAAGGGAATCATGAAGGGAGCGATCCCTGTGGAAAGCAAAGAAAGGGGGTAATGTAAAGATAAGCTTGGTGGTAGGATCCCTTTGGAGATGGTGGAAGTTGTGAAGGATGATGTGCTGGATGCAGAGGCTCATAGGGTGGTAGGAAAGGATAAGAGTTGGTGGTGCAAGAGGAGAGAGGAAGGTTGGAGTGTTCAAGTAAGGTGAGGCGCGAAGAAGATAGAGGCTCCACGGACCCAAGGGGTGACAGTGGAGCCTGAGTGACACAGGGTTGGAGAGTGGTAGTGAGGGAAGGAAAGCCTGGAAGCCTAGCAGCAGTGAGGAAAGTCTCGGCTAGAGGTGTTAAAAGATTGCGTTTTTGAGGAGTAAAAGGCTATGTGTCTGATATAGTCCATAGGCATAGAAACCATAGAACCATAGAAACTACAGCACAGAAACAGGCCTTTTGGCCCTTCTTGGCTGTGCCGAACCATTTTCTGCCTAGTCCCACTGACCTGCACACGGACCATATCCCTCCATACACCTCCCATCCATGTATCTGTCCAATTTATTCTTAAATGTTAAAAAAGAACCCGCATTTACCACCTCATCTGGCAGCTCATTCCATACTCCCACCACTCTCTGTGTGAAGAACCCCCCCTAATGTTCCCTTTAAACTTTTCCCCCCTCACCCTTAACCCATATCCTCTGGTTTTTTTCTCCCCTTGCCTCAGTGGAAAAAGCCTGCTTGCATTCACTCTATCTATACCCATCATAATTTTATATACCTCTATCAAATCTCCCCTCATTCTTCTACGCTCCAGGGAATAAAGTCCTAACCTATTCAACCTTTCTCTGTAACTGAGTTTCTCAAGTCCCGGCAACATCCTTGTAAACCTTCTCTGTACTCTTTCAACCTTATTTATATCCTTCCTGTAATTTGGTGACCAAAACTGAACACAATACTCCAGATTCGGCCTCACCAATGCCTTATACAACCTCATCATAACATTCCAGCTCTTATACTCAATACTTCGATTAATAAAGGCCAATGTACCAAAAGCTCTCTTTACCACCCTATCTACCTGTGACGCCACTTTTAGGGAATTTTGTATCTGTATTCCCAGATCCCTCTGTTCCACTACACTCCTCAGTGCCTTACCATTAACCCTGTATGTCCTTCCAACGTGCAATACCTCACACTTGTCAGTATTAAACTCTATCTGCCATTTTTCAGCCCATTTTTCCAGCTGGTCCGAGTCCCTCTGCACACTCTGAAAACCTTCCTCACTGTCTACTACACCTCCAATCTTTGTATCATCAGCAAACTTGCTGATCCAATTTACCACATTATCATCCAGATCATTGATATAGATGACAAATAACAATGGACCCAGCACTGATCCCTGTGGCACACCATTAGTCACAGGCCTCCACTCAGAGAAGCAATTCTCTACCACCACTCTCTGGCTTCTTCCATCGAACCAATGTCTAATCCAATTTACCACCTCTCCATGTATACCTAACGACTGAATTTTCCTAACTAACCTCCCATGCGGGACCTGCATTTTAGCATGTTTATAAGTTTTCCAAAGATGGGCCAACTAGATAGTTAAAAGCCCATGGGATCCAAGAAAGAGTAGCAACTTAGATCCAAAATTGGCTCCATGTCAAGATGCAATTGTGATTGCATGGCTGTAACTGAGTTTTCACTGGACTCAGTACCCTGTTTTTTAATATATATTCACACCCACGTGCAATTGTATTTACATACAGGGATCATGATAAAACAAACTCAGCAGATCAAATAAAAAAACTGGCCATATGGTTACCAGTGAGAAGGAAAGCCTTTGAATGCAGGAAAATATATCTGCTAGTGGTGGTTTGGCAGAAATAGACAAATTAAATTTAATGCATTTGGGGAGATACAACAAGACAAGGGAATACAGGGAATACTACTATAATCCCAAAGAATTTAAAGTTATCCCCCTGGTTCAAGAGCTGGTGGTTGAGGGGTATTAACTGTTCCTGAACCTCGTGATGTGGATCCTGAAGCTCTTGTACCTTCTTCCTGATGGCAGCAGCAAAAAAAGAGCATGACCTGGGTGGAGCATGACCCTGATCGATGACACTTTCCTGTGACAGTGCTTCAAGTAGATTTACTCAGTGGCAGGGAGGGCTTTACCCATGATGGTACTGGGCCATATCCACTACCTTTTTGTAGGATTTTCCATTCAAGGGCATTGGTGTTTTCATACCAGGCTATGATGCAACCAGTCAATATAGGCTCCACCACACATCTGTAGAAGTTTGTCAAAGTTTTACATGTCCTGCTGGGCCTTCACAAACTCTAAGGAAGTAGAAGCACCGCTGTACTTTCTTCGTAATTGCACTTACATGCTGGGCCCAGGACAGATTCTCTGAAATGATAAGACAGAGGAATTTAAATTTGATGACCCCCTCCACCTCCGATTCCCTGACGAGGATTGTCTCATGGCCTTATGGTTTCCTCTATCTGAAGTCAATAATCAGCTCCTTAGTCATGCTGACATTGAGTGAGAGGTTGTTGTTGTAGCACCACTCAGTCAGATTTTCAGTCTTCTTCGTACATGCTGATTCATCACCACCTTTAATTTGTCCTACGACAGTAGTGTCATTAGCAAATTTGAATATAGTATTAGAGCTGGGCTTAGCTACACAGTCATAAGAGAAAAGTGAGTAGAGCAGGGGGCTAAGCACACCTGTGCTGATGGAGATTGTGGAGATGTTGTTGCCAATCCAAAATGATTGTGGTCTGCAAGTGAGGAAATCGAGGATCCAATTGCACAAGGAGATACTGAGAACGAAGTCTTGAAGGTTACTGGTTACTTTTGAGAGAATGACAGTATGAATGTTGAGCTATAGTCAATGAAGATCATCCTGGTGTATGCATCTTCATTTTCCATATATTCCAGAGCTGAATTAAAAATCAATATAACCATATAACAATTACAGCACAGAAACAGGCCATCTCAGCCCTTCTAGTCCGTGCCAAACTCGTACTCTCACCTAGTCCCACCGACCTGCACTCAGCCCATAACCCTCCATTCCTTTCCTGTCCGTATATCTATCCAATTTAACTGTAAATGACAACATCGAACCTGCCTCAACCACTTCTGCTGGAAGCTCGTTCCACACAGTCACCACTTTCTAAGTAAAGAAGTTCCCCCTCATGTTACGCCTAAACTTTTGCCCTTTAACTCTCAACTCATGTCCTCTTGTTTGAATCTCCCCCACTCTCAATGGAAAAAGCTTATCCACGTCAACTCTATCTATCCCCCTCATAATTTTAAATACCTCTATCAAGCCCCCCTCAACCTTCTATGCTCCAAAGAATAAAGACCCAACTTGTTCAACCTTTCTCTGTAAATTAGGAGATGAAACCCAGGCAACACTCTAGTAAATCTCCTCCGTACTCTCTCAATTTTATTGACATCTTTCCTATAATTCGGTGACCAGAACTGTACACAATACTCCAAATTTGTTCCTCACCAATGCCTTATACAATTTCAACATTACATCCCAACTCCTTTTTTCAGTGCTCTGATTAATGAAGGCCAGCATACCAAAAGCTTTCTTCACCACCCTGTCCACATGAGATTCCACCTTCAGGGAACTATGCACCATTATTCCTAGATCCCTCTGTTCTACTACATTCTTCAATACCCTATCATTTACCATGTATGTCCTATTTTGATTAGTCCTATCAAAATGTAGCACCTCACATTTATCAGCATTAAACCCCATCTGCCATCTTTCAGCCACTCTTCTAAGTGGTCTAAATCTCTCTGCCAGCTTTGAAAACCTACTTCATTGTCCACAACTCCACCCATCTTAGTATCATTTGCATACTTACTAATCCAATTTACCACCCCATCATCCAGATCATTAATATATATGACAAACAACATTGGACCCAGTACAGATCCCTGAGGCACACCGTTAGACACCATTCTCCAATCTGACAAACAGTTATCCACCACTACTCTCTGGCATCTCCCATCCAGCCACTGCTGAATCCATTTTACTACTTCGATATTAATACCTAACGACTGAACCTTCCTAATTAACCTTCCATGTGGAACCTTGTCAAAGGCCTTACTGAAGTCCATATAGACAACATCCACTGCTTTACCCTCATCAACTTTCCTAGTAACCTCATCAAAAAATTCAATAAGATGTCAAACATGACCTTCCACGCACAAATCTATGTTGACTGGTCCTAATCAGACCCTGTCTATCCAGATAGTTATATGTGCCATCTCTAAGAATACTTTCCATCAATTTACCCACCACTGACATCAAACTCACAGGCCGATAATTGCTAGGTTTACTCTTAGAACCCTTTTTAAACAATGGAACAACATGAGCAATACGCCAATCCTCCGGCACCATCCCCGTTTCTAATGACATTTGAAATATTTCTGTCAGAGCTCCTGCTATTTCCACACTAACTTCCCTCAAGGTGCTAGGGAATATCCTGTCCAGACCCAGAGACATATCCACTTTTATATTCCTTAAAAGTGCCAGTACTTCCTCTTCTTTAATTGTCATACTTTCTATAACTACCCTTCTTGTTTCCCTTACCTTACACAATTCAATATTCTTCTCCTTAGTGAATACCAAAGAAAAAAAATTGTTCAAAATCTCCCCCCATCTCTTTTGGCTCCGCACATCGCCATCCACTCTGATTCTCTCAGGGACCAATTTTATCCCTCACATTCCTTTTGCTATTAATATAACTGTAGAAACCCTTTGGATTTATTTTCATCTTACCTCATATCTTCTTTTAGCTTTTCTAGTTTCTTTCTTAAGATTCTTTTTACATTCTTTATATTCCTTGAACACCTCATTTACTCCAAGCTGCCTGTATTTATTGTAGATCTCTCTCTTTTTCTGAACCAAGTTTCCAATATCCCTTGAAAACCACGGTTTTGTCAAACTTTTAACCTTTCCTTTCAACCTAACAGGAACATAAAGATTCTGTACCCTCAAAATTTCACCTTTAAATTACCTCCATTTCCCTATTACATCCTTCCCATAAAACAAATTGTCCAAATCCACTCCTTCTAAATCCTTTCGCATCTCCTCAAAGTTAGCCTTTCTCCAATCAAAAATCTGAACCCTGGGTCCAGCCCTATCCTTCTCCATAATTATATTGAAACTGATGGTATCGTGATCACTGGACCCGAAGTGCTCCCCAACACATACCTCCATCACCTGCCCTATCTCATTCCCTAACAGGAAATCCAACACTGCCCCTTCTCGAGTTGGTACCTCTAGATATTGCTGCAAAAAACTATCTCGAACACATTTTACAAACTCCAAACCATCCAGCCCTTTTACAGAATGGGCTTCCCAGTCAATATGTGGAAAATTAAAATCTCCCACAATCACAACCTTGTGCTTACTACAAATATCTGCTGTCTCCTTACAAATTTGCTCCTCCAATTCTCGCTCCCTGTTAGGTGGTCTATAATACACCCCTATAAGCATCACTACACCCTTCCCATTCCTCAATTCCACCCAAGTAGCCTCCCTAGACAGGTCCTCTAATCTATCCTGCCAAAGCACCGCTGTTATATTTTCTCTGACAAGCAATACAACACCTCCTTCTCTTGCCCCTCCGATTCTATCACGCCTGAAGCATCGAATCCAGGAATATTTAGTTGCCAATCACACCCCTCCTGCAACCATGTTTCACTAATATCTACAACGTCATATTTCCAGGTATCAATCCATGCTCTAAGCTCATCCACCTTTCTTACAATGCTCCTCGCATTAAAGTAGATGCATTTAAGAAACTCTCCACCTCTTACTTTCTGTTTATTCCTCATGGAGCAAACAACTTTTTTATCTTTTTCTTCCTTCTCCCCTACATCTTCAGTCTGAGTACTCCCGTTCTCTGTCCCTTGCCTATCCTCCCTCACACTGTCTACTAGCTTTCTCTATTTGTGAACTAACCTCTCTCCCAGTCTCTTCAATTTGATTTCCACCCCCCAACCATTCTAGTTTAAAGTCTCCTCAGTAGCCTTCGCAAATCTCTCCGCCAGGACATTGGTCCCCCCTAGGATTCAAGTGCAACCCGTCCTTTTTGTACAGGTCATACCTGTGCCAAAAGAAGTCCCAATGATCCCTCTTGAATCCCTGCCCCTTGCTCCAACCCCCCAGCCACGCATTTATCCTCCATCTGATTCCATTCCTACTCTCACTGTCGCATGGCATAGGCAGTAATCCCGAGATTACTACCTTTGCAGTCCTTCTTCTCAACTCCCTTCCTAGCTCCCTATATTCTCTTTTCTGGACCTCTTTCCTTTTCCTACCTATGCCATTGGTACCACGTATGTACCACGACCTCTGGCTCCTCACCCTCCCACTTCAGGATATCTTGGACGCAATCAGAAACATCCTGGACCCTGGCACCAGGGAGTCAAACTACCATCCAGGTCTCCTGACTGCGTCCACAGAATCGCCTATCTGACCCTCTAACTATGGAGTCCCCTATTACTACTGCCCTCGTCTTCCTTTCCCTACCCTTCTGAGCTACAGGGTTGGACTCTGTGGTGGAGGCACAGCCACTGTCGCTTCCCCCGGGTAAGCTGTCACCCCCCCCCCCCCCCAACAGTACTCAAACAGGAGTACGTATTGTCAAGGGCTACAGCCACTGGGGTACTCTCTCATACCTGACTCTTCCCCTTCCCCCTCCTAACCGTGACCCACTTGTCTGCCTCCCACCACCTGCGACCACCTGCCTGTAACTCCTCTCTATCAACTCCTCACTCTCCCTGACCAAATGAAGGTCATCAAGCTGCAGTTCTAGTTCCCTAACATGGTCCCTTAGAAACTGCCAGGTTGGCGCACCTGGCACAGATGTGGACGTCTGGGAGGCTAGGAGACTCCAAGACCTCCCACATCCGACACCAAGAACAACAAGCTGCCCTAAAACTCATACTTCCCCCTTTCCTCAAATAATAGGAAAAATTGAAAACCAAACCTACTTTGCCTCACCTGTTTCTGCCTAAGCCCATTCAGCCAAAGCCCTTAAGCCTTCACACTGCTCCCGGCTCACTCCACAGCCAGCAAAACGACGCTGCCCGCTGTATAAGGCTGTGTTCCTTTTAAATCTTCCACGCATCACTGCCTGACGTCACACACCTGCGCAGTCCTGCCTCTCAACTCTGATGAAAAAACGAAAAATTCAAAATGGCTTCTGCCGCACTCCCGCTCTGATTCTCAAGACTTCCTTTTCCAAATTAAACCCGAATCAGGATTACTGACCTTTTAAATCTTCTGCACTTCACTGCCCGACGTCACACACCTGTGCAGTCCCGCCTCTCTTAACTCCGATGAAAAATCAAAAAATTCAAAATGGCTTCCGCCGCACTCCTGCTCCGATTCTCAGACTTCCTTCTCCAAATTAAACCCTTATCAGGATCAATAAAATAGCATCTGCTATTGAACTCTTGTCAAATTGAAGCAGGTCCAAGTCACTCCTCAGGTAGGAGTTGATTGGCTTCATGACTAATCTCTTGACCTTTGACTATATTTATATGGAGTACTGTCACAAGAAAGCAGCATCCATCATCTAGGAACCCCACCATCCAGGCCGTGCTCTTTTCTTGCTACTACCATTGGGCAGGAGCCTTGGTCCAACACCACCAGGTTTAGTAACAGTTAGTACCCTACAAACATCACGCTTCTGAACAGGTTATGGATAACTTCACTCACTACAACTCTGAATTGATTCTATGACCTACCGACTCCCTTTCAAGGACTCTTTACAACCCATCTTCTCAGTATTATCTTTTATATGCAGTTTGTCTTCTTTGCACGTTGGCTGTTTCGTCAGAATTTAGGTATAGTTTTTCATAAATTCTGTAGTATTTTCTTTATTTTTCCTATAAGTGCCTGCAAGAAAATGAATCTCAAGGTAGTATATGGCAACACATATGTACTTTGATAATAAATTTACTTTGAACTTTGCACTTTTGAACTTTGAGCTATAACATGTTTTCATAATCTGAGTTAGATATAATGCAATTGATCAATTAGGGAACACTGTTTCTCTTACTCTGGCTAAATTGGTTATAATGCAATTTGGATCAGGAACTGGACAAACACTTAAAACACTTGTTAGAAATTAACAAGCAGAAAAAAATGTCAAGCTGAAAAAATGTATAGATGTAATCTCCCCACAGTAATCAGACAGGGAACAGGGGCTGCTAGTTTCTTCACAGGAAGCCATCAGAAATTGACCTGCAATTGATTCCATAGTCAATTATTCAAAGATACCTTATTAATCAATACAACATACAGCAAATAAATGTAGTCATATATATAAACATTTATTTTTGGAAAAGCTGTGGGAAAGATCACTTTTTTTTTATTTCTAGTCTGAAATTCTCTAACTCCTAATCCTGGTTTTTCAGTGACACAGTTGTTTTTAAAACACAAAGTTCCTTAGGAATACAACAATCATGTTATAGGAAAACTACCTGTATACAAAAAAAGCATGATATTGTGTATTGACAAAGCTGCTGCCAGAACAAGGATATTGTAGTGCTGACAAAAGATTGGGTAAATATGATTTATTCTATAGAAAGAAGAAACTAAGGAGAACCTTAATCAAGGTGTATAAATGAAAAGAATAACTCATTTTTCTCTGCATAAGGTTCAAAAACCAAGCATATAGAATGAAAGCAATTGGCAGAATGACTTCAGGAGAGATAACTCTTTCTTCCGCCAGTCTCAAAATCACTTCAAAAGGTGGTAGAGACAGAACCTCTCATCACACTCAAATATTATTGAAGGGCTACAACCTGCAAGACTAAAGATCTAATACTGGAGGCTAATACTAGGTTATGTAACACTTTTTTGATTGGAAAATACCTGATTGGCCAGCTGTTCTCCTGTGTTGCCAGTTATCCACTATTCTGCAAATACAATGAGCCAGTATACAGAAGTATACACAACCAAATTCACAAGGCACAAAAATGCCAGCATGTCTATACCAAAAAGCTGCATTGAAAAGAGTTGAAAAGGTTGATCACTTTCCTTCTTTCATTGCTATTAGTAAAGAAAACAAAACCACATCATGAACTTAATTCATGTAACATGAATATATGCCGTAAACATAAGGTAGCTCATATGGAAAATGAGGAAATTAAAGCATAAATATTTATTGATTTCTCAATTTTGACAGCTGCATTTTGTGTTGAACGAGGTTGCATTCTTCTTGTGAAACACATGACCGCAGTTTCTGAAAATCTGGACACCCAGCAAGTCAAACAAAAGCGAGGGAAAAAAAATTAACAATTTATGTCAATGATCTCATGAGAATTGAAAAAGTAGGAAAAACTAAGTGTTTTAAACTGCAGAGAAGAGGAAGAATGGAGAGAACTGTGATCAACCAGAGTCCAAGATTGTTCTGAGAGATGATGAATCCTTGTTTAGTGGTGGGCGTAACACTATTACAGTGCCTGCAACATAGGTTCAATTCCAACACTGTTTGTAAAGTGTTTGCACTTTTGCCTGTGATTGCGTGGACTTCCTCTGGGTGCTCTGATTTCTTCCCATATTCCAAACACATACAGATTGGTGGGTTAATAGGTCACATGAGTGTAATTGGGTGGCACAGGCTCACTGGGCTGAAAGAGCCTGTTACAGTGCTGTACTTCTAAATAAATAGCTTATTTCACTAGAGATTGCAAGCAGAAGATGGATGGGAGCAGATGAGAGGTAAGAAAACAATGCTAGAACACCAAACCGAAATAAAAGGAGAACGCTGCAAATACACAGCAGGACAAATGGCATCTGTTGACAGAAAAAACTCAATGTTATAGGTAGGCATCCATACATCAAAACTAGCCCATTCTGATACAAACATGAAAAGATGTTAAAATCAAAATTGAGAATGCAAATCTTTCTTGATTTCACAATTTTGACAGCTGAGTTTTGTGTTAAATGAGTTTGCATTTTCCTTGTAAAATACACAATTGTATTTTCTGAAATCGAAGCAGAAAGTGCTGGAGATACCCAGCAAATCAAGCAAAATCTGTGGAGACAGAAAAACAGATTTAACACTTTATGTCAATGGCCTCTTGTGAGAATTAAGTAAGAAAAACAAAGTGTTGAATCTCTCCCTTTGAGCTTATCAACAGTACTTTAGCCATCTGTACAATCTTGACCTCCACTTTATTACAGACCCCTCCCTGCAACTTAATTTGCTTGCTTTCTCACGTTTCTGGATATGTTGAAACTGAGACTTCAACTCTCCCTGCGCAAGTACAGTACAGTGCTGTCTAACCTGCTGAGTGTAGCCAGCTTTTTCCGATTTTATTGCATCTTCTGTTTCAACTTCACAATTAATCCAAATGAAAGAATAATGCATCCTACCTGGTTAAGAAAGGTACACACATACAATGCAAACATTTACAATAAAATCACCAATAGTTAAAACAACCTACACCCTGTAATAGGAATAAAATTATTGTATTACTTGCCCATTCATGTAAATGCACAAACTACTTCTAATTACTTGGGATAAATAACCCATTAGGTGATTTGTGTGAAATGTAGTGAGCAAGTTGCATTGCAGTTCAATACTTCTACTCCAATCAGTCTTAAAATCAATGCCAGGTTAGCAGGGTGAAGTTCTATAATTTTACTCAATAACAAGAACAGAAAAAGAATTACCTAGACTTCTTATGTGCTTTATTATCTTGGACAGGACACAGTTAAATTTGGGTTTGGGTGTAATCCTGCTCTCCTCCAAACTAAATATGCATATACAACTAATTAGCCTGTTAATGCTTACTATACATGCCCACACACAAGTATCATATTGTAGGATTCATATTGTAATATTAAATGGTATCTTCTTCTTGAAGGGAGAAATTAAATTTTTTTTTACATATGCAATATGTTTATATTTTTGTACCTTTGTTTCAACCTTATCATCTGAAGTACAATTTTGTCAACCCACTTTGAAATATTTATGTGGAAGTCTGAATTGTATAAGCAAAGGATTCGGGTACAATTCTGTACTACAACTGGCATCAAACCTCTGCATAGCCTAATGACTGTATCTTTTGTGAAGTAAACAAAGGGAATAGGATATCTAAAAATATAATTTTTTATAAGACTATGGGAAAATTGATTTTTCTGCCAGAATTAATCCTCAACAACCTAAATTCAAAATATCTGTATAGACTATATTCTCAATCTGACCAATTAATATTTCACCGAAACCAATCATTTAGGTTCCATTAGTATTTAACATAAACACTAGCACATATTTGATGCATGACAAAAAAGTAAATAAAAAGATCAATTGAATGAATAAGTAGCTAAAAAGTAGTTAGATAATTTATTCTGCACAAAAGCTAAACATTTCCACTATATGTACAGCTTTAGCTCTTCATGTATCAGCAGTAGTTGATCACAATTGATGTACATAGAAACAGAAGGAAGCCACTAAGCCCCTAGCAGCAGTTTCTTTATTCAATCAGATCATGGTTCACCTGTATCTCAGCTTTGAATTAAAAGAAGATTTAGAATATCACATCCAATAATATCTTAAATGGAAAATTAACACAATCCTTAAGATGAATAGAGAAATTAGAAAGGGCTATTCAGCCCCTTAAGATTGATCCATTATTCAATTAGATCTTGACTGATTTGTATCTTAACTCCACTAACCCTTAATACCCTTGCTTAATAAACAATCAATCAACCACTATTTTGAAAATGCCTATTACCTAAGCCTCAATGGGGTGTTCAGGGAGGAAACTGGACATTTCTACTACATTCTTGTGCTAATGATATTACTCTGCTATGATAGAAAACAATTTCTGCAATACTTAGTGGGGTCAGGGGTGAGGGTGAGGGTAGTATGCACTGGTTAAGTAGCATTGACGCTGATTTGATTCCAATATAAATGGACATGTTGTAGCACAAAGTTCATTGATTGTCATGCCTATTTAAAGTATGTAGAGCACATAAATTATTATATGCAATGTCAAGTCAATGCCAAATTCGACCATAACTATACAGCTTACGCCAAATGTTAACCTGGAATAATGAAAACACATTTAATAGTAGGACCATTAACCACCCAATTCTTTTTAAAACACTAAAAGGCACAAACAAGTTGTTAATTGATTTCAGAAATTTGTAAAATCGACAAGAAATGGCATGCCAGAAACTAAACAAGTTGTCATGGCTCTAAAACTTCTGCCATAACAGATGCTCAGAGTTATCAGTGCAGTGGTCGCCATTCATCTTGCAGAACATAATAAACAAGAGCATATAAGAAATAGGAGGGCATCTGGCTCCTGGAGCCTTTTCTGCTGTTCAATAAAGTCATGGTTGATCTGATTTTAATCTCAACCCTTATGTTCCCACCCGTCCCCCATAACCTCTGACTCCTCCATAATCCAAAGTCTATTTCAATCTTCAGCATATTCAATAACTATGTGCTGAATGACCCTAAGAATCAACATGCACAGTTCTCTGGTGCAGAGAATTACAAAGGTTCACAATCTGACAGAAAAAAAATCTTCATCTCTTTACTAAATGGACCTTATAGTGAAAGTTTATCCTACCTTGTGTTCAAGATTCCCCACTAAGGGAAACATTTTTACACCTTTCTAGCTTCTCTGAGAATCTTATACTTTATGTTTTGATATGATCACTTTTCATTCTTTTAAACTCCAATGACTGCAAGCCTTCAATGCTCAATCATACTTCATAGGACAACCGTTCATCCCAGGAACAAACCAAGCAAACCTTCTCTGAACTGCCTTCAATCCAAGCATGTCAGGCACCCAAGATGCATAGAGGTGTAGTCTCCCCAGTACCATGTTGCAAGGGTTCTCTACTTCTCTATTCTATCCATACCCTAGCTCTTATAGTCATACTGTTATTCTAATCCTATTCTTCATACCAAAAGGAATAAATACACATTTCCCCACATAAATATTCCAACTGCTTAACATCTGTCTTTATATTTAACCTTAGCAGACTCTGTTTCCTTTGTATTTTCGAGTCATGGTCATAGGATTGTACAGAATAGAAACAGCCCTTCAGCCCTGTGCCAATGCCAACTATCAACTGATTGATATGAATCCCACCTGCCTGTAGTAATTCCATACCCCTTCTATCCTCTACACATTCAAATATCAATCAAGATGCTTATTAAATGTTATTACTGTTCCTGTCATACCAGCTAAATCCAGGTACCAGCTACTCTGTGAAAACCAGCTCTAGTTTTTCATCAAATTTGGCTGCAATACAGTCAGTTATTTCATATCAATCACCAATATAGTTCGTAAACAATTGAGATTCTAGCTCTGATCACTGTGGCTCCCAATTAGTGGCAGAAAGAATGTCAAGGAAACTCAGAACAGAGTAAATTGTCGTGAAGAAGAGGTGCATACACAGTTACAACCCCAAAAAAGATCATATGAAGACTGCTTTGGTTGTGGCTATTAAAGGAAAGAATATCCAAATTCATTCATCAGGCTCCTTCCAGGCAGAAAGAGAAAGTAGCTCATATAATTGACTGAGGCTTTTTTTTTTAAACCAACAGAGGTGAATACAATTTCTCCTACCTTGCAGGTGGCTGCAGACTAACCAACCATCTTGGATAAGATTCTGACATTATTAGGGTGCTAGTGACTGCACTTACACAAGGACACCACATATCAACTGAGAGATGAAACACAACCAGAAAGGATTTTACTCCCCAAACACCAGAACCAAACATCATTGCACTGATGATTTACTTCGCACCAACCGTTCTTCCAGTGACATCTTAATTTCAACCAAAAGGATGGCCACTTGATGATATGGGCTTTTCTTTAAACAAAAGAAAATTGTGAAGTACAATGCACAAAACATATGTGCCAATGTATTTTAAAATTTCTTCAGAGAAGTGGATGTTACTGGGGGTCATTCTCCATCTCTAATTACTTCTGAAGTGAAGGGCCATTGAAGCATCATGGATTTGGAGGCACAAGTAGGTCAAAGACAGAAGAGAAGGTTTCTTTCCAAAAGAAATAGGAAACAATAGCATGATTAAGCCATTCACCACCTGAAGCCAATTTCTCTTTCAGCAAGATATTGGCTGATCATCTATCTCGACACTTTTACTTCCTCTAATATTCAGCAATCTATTTATCTAATTTTTTTAAATCTAGTGATCAGTACTGACATCTTCACAGCCAAACATTCATTACACTTTGACAGAAGAGATTTTATGGCGGGAATCATAAATGTTTCACTGCAGCAGTGCCCAGTTCCTAGTGTGAGGTACAATATGCTGTTTGTACAATTTTAACACCGGCCCATATAGATGGAATCAGAAGTGGGAGCTGATTTCACTCACTCTCCTGCAATGTTCGCTCCTCTCTCCATGGCACTGAGGCTATGAAGACTGCCCCGGCTGCTGTGTTCCGTGCCTGCTAATCTAAGATCTCATTTTGATTTGGAATGTTCTTGCTCGCTTCTATAGCTTGCATGATTTTTTTTGTGTTTATTTCCGCCCTTTCTCTAAGCATCAGGTATTGGTCTTTATTTTTTTTTAATTAGATTCTTTTGGTTTTCTTGCTTTGTGGCTGCCTATAAACAAACAAATCTCAAGGTTGTATGATGTACATTTTTTGATAATGTACTTTTGAAACTTGAAACTGCCATCCTGTAGATCCTACCTATCACCTCCACATTTTCCCCGTATGAGCCATGCTGCAGCTCTACTTCCTTAACATGCTCAGTGCACCTGGTGCAGATGTGGTTATCCAGGAGGCTGGAGGTCTCCCAGAATTCCCACATCTCACACAAAGAACAAAACGCAATCCTGGAGCCATTCTCACTGCACTAAATGACTAAGAATGCAAAAGAAGAAACTTACATCGCCCAACCCTGTTGAGCTTCATCACTCATCACTCTAACACTGGTCTACTCACACAATGGCTACTCCACTTGTCCCTACAGTATTTTTATTTGTCCTTACTAATGAGTTGCAATTCAATTGGGATGCCAAGAAAAAAAAGCTAAAAGCCCACAAACACTCCTTTTTAAATCTCTCACCCTTACCTCTGCATAGCCTCCTCTCTTGATTCAATTAAACCACTGGAAAAAGTTGAAAGCCCACAAATGCACCTTTTGAAATCTCTTGCCCCGACCTACGTGTAGCCACCTCTCTCAATTCCATTCAGCCACCAAAAAAAAACATTATACAGATTATACTCTCTTTTGAATCTTCTGAAATGCAATCACTCAACAATCACCAGACACAAATTTAATGTTCCCGACTGAAGATTCTTCAGAACAGGTCTTATCGTATCCCTGAACTTCTTTGCCAGTGGACATCAAGGTCAGTCATTTACAGCTACACATCCTGAGGATCATTCCAGACTGTCACAATTGAGTAATAACTCATCTCACCAGTTACAAGCTCAGTACAACTTTTGAGAGGTCACTGATGACCAACAGTATATTCCTGTAGAAGAAACTTACTATTTTTCAGCACTGAGGAGGATATGGCTTGACAAGCATGTGGATTTGCAAAAATAGTTAACTTTCTCAAATGTTTAAGACTCCGAGGTGTTGTGGATAGTGTGAAGGGCTGTCAGAGGTTACAGCGGGACATTGATAGGATGCAAAAATGGGCTGAGAAGTGGCAGATGGAGTTCAACCCAGATAAGTGTGAGGTGGTTCATTTTGGTAGGTCAAATATGATGACAGAATATAGTATTAATGGTAAGACTCTTGGCAGTGTGGAAGATCAGAAGGCTGCTGTGCAGGTTGACTCTGTGGTTAAGACAGCATACAGTGCATTGGCCTTCATCAATCATGGGACTGAGTTTGGGAGCCGAGAGGTAATGTTGCAGCTATACAGGACCTTGGTCAGACCCCACTTGGAGTACTGTGCTCAGTTCTGGCTGCCTCACTTTAGGAAGATGTGGAAACCATAGAAATGGTGCAGAGGAGATTTACAAGGATATTGCCTGGATTGGGGAGCATACTTCATGAGAATGGTTGAGTGAACTCGGCCTCTTTTCTTTGGAGCGACGAAGGATGAGAAGTGACCTGATAGAGGTATACAAGATGGTAAGAGGCATTGATTGTGTGGATAGTATGAGGTTTTTTCCCAAGGTGGAAATGGCTAGCACAAGAGGGCACAGTTTTAAGGTGCTTGGAAGTAGGTACAGAGGAGTTATCAGGGATAAGTTTTTTATGCAGTGAGTGGTGAGTGCGTGAAATGGGCTGCCGGCGACGGTGGTAGAGGCGGATATGATAGGGTCTTTTAAGAGACTCCTAGACAGGTATATGGAGCTCAGAAAAATAGAGGCCTATGGGTGACCTTAGGTAATTTCTCAAGTAAGGACATGTTCGGCACAGCTTTGTGAGCCGAAGGACCTGTATTGTGCTGTAGGTTTTCTATGTTTCCCTGCAGAAACCTAAGAATATTTGTGAATTAGAATGATTCTGACATGCTCAATTTTTTTGTTGACTGAGAGGATTTTTCTCATGGTGAAAACCATGTGTCCTAGAAGCTCAACTTACTTCTTCATTTCAAGGAAGTCTTCTTGCCAAACATCCTAAGGTCCAAATTTTGGGGGCAAGCAAACTCAGCAACATCCTTTGCTTCTGACACTTCTTTGTACTCTAACAACACGTATAGTGAAAGTCACAGCACAGCCAGTACCCTGGTAGAGGATGCCTGGGGAATTCCCAAGATAAGATTCCTTTAGCCACAATAGTCCAAGAACATACTGCTTTTGATCCAAACAGATAACAATTGGTGCATGATGCCAGGCAAAACAGCCCAAAAAAGGAAACACTACCCAAGAGGAGCAGGAAGAAGACATCGATAAGCGGAGGAGCATAAGAACCATCAGGTCCTCGATCTCCGCACGACATTAGTGAACATGCGGCTCACCACAGGAGAGAAGCTGTTATTTGGCCTCCCTGTCTGGGACAATGTACTAGGTAGGAGATTTATCCAAACACAGCAACAACAGCAATCCAGTGCTTATTTGAACGAAAGACTGAAGCCTTACTGCACATTCCATTCTATATTTCTCAATGTCTATATAACATATACCAAGAAGAAAGCAACTAATGCATTGGTTGATTCTGATAATTTTCTCTGCATACAAAAATGGAGATGACATGGTTCAATCTTGCTGGACACAATCAGTACACAAAATTACCAAAATAACAACTCATTGAGCTTTTACTTGCCTCTTAAGCAAGGCTAATTCATTGTATACCCAAGATTATATTATCTAGAAACCTCACCTTTTAAATCCAATGAATGAAAGGTTTATCTAATAGAATCCAATGAAAGAAAATTAATTGTAGAACTACAGTACATATATATAGCTATGGTGCCTAACATTTTTGCACAGTACTGTATTTGTCACAGTGGAGTGGGGAGTGTTTTTTTCTAATTTCGGAGGAGCAAAGGACGTTGGGAAAAGTGAGGGCGGAGTGCCACAGTAGGGGTGTGACACAGGTAGCAGATCAAGACTGTTGAGGCGGGGGTTGTGGTGCGGGTGCAGAGACACCCAGCCCTGAGAGATCAGGCAAGGTCATTTGATGCCAAACAATTAATTGGTTTATTGATCATTACAGAATGTCTCTCTGGTGCTTTCCACTCTCTCCCCTCTTCCTTCCCCTTTCCCCAACCATGATTCCCCTTTTCCTGCCCCCTTCCCACTCTGTCCACAGCCAGAATCAGGTTTATCATAACTTACATATGTCATGAAATTTTATTTGCAACAGCAGCAGCAGTACAGCGCAATGCATAAAATTACTACAATACTGCACTAAAGTCTCAGGCATCCTAATTATATATACTTACCTAAGATTTTGCACAGTACTATACCTTATTTTTGATTAATGGATACTTTAATCTAGACCATAAGATAAAGGAGCAGAAGTTGGCCATTCGGCCCATCGAGTCTGTTCCGCAATGTATGGCGATATCTATGGAGATACTTAACTTCAAAGGTTAAGAAATTATTACAACATGTTCCTGACCAGCCTACATACTTAAACGCTTGCATCAGACATTTTTTCAAAGTCATAAAATCCTCATAAATTAATTGGTTTTATTGATTCCAACTAACAACACAAGTTCAGCTACAGTGTTCACAATCACTGGCCTAAGCAAGATACATTAATTGTATTTGACAATGTGGGTGAGGTTTTTGAACTTCTGCATCCTTTGGACTTGGCTCTAAGTACATACTACCTGAATAACCTCTTCTCTATCTGTCTCAAGCATCTCTCCACCTCCACCGGTGCTCCTGTGAAAAACACTGCAAAATTTCTCTTGCATGCTGTCCTTATGCTTGCTTGAACAAGACATATTCAGGTCTGCATTCATCCTGCCAGCTCTTAATCCTCAATGCACCTTCTTTTATTCAGTGTTACAGATTGGGTGAACTAATGCAGACTGACTTCGACTCAAAATGAGGATTACTAAGTACACCAATTTTGTTAATAAATCAAGTCACCAAAAAATTAGGGTGCATTTGCACAGGGTTGAATACCACAGGCTATTAAAGCATCAAGGGGTCACCACAGGACTTCTTCCCATTGCATCCAGCATCACATTCATCAAATGACACGCACTGCTCAGACCAGGCATTTGTAGAAAACTCTATTTGATTTGGCATCACAAAATTCTGTTAGCAATATTGTGATAATTAGCAATGCCATTACAAGTGTACTCAAGAGTAGGAACTGACACCATCACATTATAGCTTAAGAACATTAGAAATAGAATCATCAATATTCCACAAGAATGTCTTAATCAAGCAAATCCAGACTGGTAGTTAGAAGTAGAGGAATCCAACTTGTTACGTTATATCAGTAGTGGTTGAAGAGCTGTGGAGTAATGCAAAATGGAGTAAAGGATTAAAGACCAGTACAGTATAGGAAAGATGCTCAGAGACTGACTCTACCAGCTCCAAATAGCATTGACAGGACAAACAAATTTTACTTGCAAAACTAAACTAGCACTTACTTTAACTAGAACACACAGTCCAGATCTGGTTTAATCCTAGTGGCCAGTCCTAGCATACATCATACATCTTTAAACATGCCAAAGCTCAGTCTCAGTGCATAGCCTGCCAGATACTATCTGGCAGGTACAGACTGCTGTCATTACAGCTCTGGGATCACCTGTTGGCCCAGGTGTCAAGGCAATTACAGTTATTTTCTCTCTACCACCTTACAAGACCACCTAATTTCCTGCCCAGGCTGGTTTTGTTAAGTTCGGTCATCTTTCAGGATAACCATGTAATGTTTTCACCACTGGAGTACTAATAGTTGACTCACATTTGTCACTTAACCAAATCATGCCAAAACAGTGTGATCAGTAGCTAGACTGTCTAGAGTTGCTCACACACACTTCAATCTTCACAGCCATCCTCCTGGTCCTGCAAAAAAGCAGTATTCTACCAAGGTATGTGTAGCCATAGGAAAAGTATTGCATTGAAGTTATACACCCAGCCAACAAATGTGGAAAGCAGTCACCAAAGAAAAAGCACAAAAGTGAATAGACAACTTCGTCACTGTAGAATGCAGAAAATTCTGTTACTTTGAAGTGTTATTAATTTTAATTAATTTACTTATTAAATAATTGCCAAATGGCAGCTGCATTGCCTGAAAAGCATTTCGTGATATCTCTTCCAGCTGATCAACAATCTACACAATACACTACTTTTCACTCACTAAGCTTGTGGGACAGCATCTCAAAAACCTCCAATTTCTACCACTAATAAGAACAAATGGTCGAGGAAGTCACTCTGAATCCCACATTATACTGACATGGAAAAACACTACTATTTCGTCAGTAAGCCTGAGTTTAAATCCAAGAAGTTCCTATCAAACAACAACGTGGGAGCACCAATAATTGATGTTAGCTAACATTTTCAAGCATGTTGCCCAAAATCTTTTCTTTCCAAACAAAAAATAAATCATAAGATACAAAAAAATGTTTAATTTGCTGTTATTAAAGGTAAATGGCATATCATTGGAAAGTGGTTCTCTTTTCCGGGATAATTCACACATGCCATCAACATTTAAAAAATTACTTACAAAAGCGAATTATCACGAGAGCCCAAGTTTACCAACGACAAAGAATGAAATATTTTATGTAACTTAAATACACAATGAATAAACTATAAAATATGTTGTATAAATTAAATATACAATGAGGCTTACATGAACAAAGAATAATATCTTATTAAAAAATTGACCACTATTCAATTATAGGGATCAATTATTTTATTAAACATTTTAGTAACTATTGCACAGGGCACTGAATAACCTATTGTTTCTCTTAGTTGCCTGGAAGTCTGATTCTGTTCTACAGTTCTTGAGCGTTCAAGCCTCATATGCAGAACAGGCGAAATGGCAGATAACATCTGGCACTACAAATAACAAAAAAACAGCAAAGTCTGATGGAGCTCACAACTGACTGATCCTTTATGGATCAGCTAAATCTTTTCTACTTTTTAATTAAAAGTAAAGAAAATGGAAGTTAATTATCCCATGAAGATTAGCTAGTGGGCATGTTTCTGTAAATTACTTCTAATTAAAAGCAAATTGTGAAATGACATTCAAACCACCGAACGCTGTCCTTTTGAACACTACACATCTAGTGCTGATTTTCATCACTGTAAAATTTGAATGTGCCTTATTTAAAACATGGCACAACTATAGTAATATTTCTGATTCCTGCATTTTTCTCTGTTATAGAAGATACTGTAAAGACTCAATGTAAAATATAACAGCAACTTTCCATTTAATGCTGAACTGAACTTTAATATACAGCCTGTCATTTCATCTGATCCTCCTGGATCTTTTATTCTCATTCTCTTCTGATGCTCAATATTGATAATGCTGTGAAACAGATTATTTCTTCCATTTTTACGTCTGATATGGTACAAGGAGGATATCAAGCTGGTGACACAGTTATCAGTGTCCTTTAATAGGCTCCAAAGACAAACTCAAAAATACTGCTCTTGCCCCACTGCCTGAACATGTCACCCACATGTTTGAGTCTCTCACAGCTGCATGGCTAGTAGTTCAGTAATGAGGTCTTCAAACATCAAAACAAACCAAAATAATTTTATGCTATTACCAACACAAGGTAAAAAATACAGGCACAACAGAAATGTAATGCATGGATTAAAGAATGAACTTAAATGAACTTAAAGATATAATAGAAATATAACTTCCTGTGTTATATCCCTATTTATACATGCACATGTAAAAAGATTTTATATATATATAAAAAATAAAAGCATTATCTATACAAAAAGCCTCTGAAATGGATTTATATTTTAGAGTTGGTGCCATCATACAAAAAAATCTGTGAATCCAGCTCAGATTTCCTGTGTTCTCTGTTATTAGAATAAACCCCTTCCCATTTAAAAGTAATATTATCCCATGCTATTTCTATTCACTACATGGGCTAATTTCCTGTTAGTACCAGTGGTGCACAGACAGATTCCCTAAGATACATATCACTGTAGATTTAAACCAGCACTGTACCCCTCATGTCATTCAGTCAAAAATATCTCAGGATAAACTGTGTCCAAACACTTAACTTTCAAATACACTTACAAGTGGAGTGATAAACTATTTCGTATTCTGAAATATTTACTGTTGTTGCTTTATTTGTAGTAATTTCTGCACCAGTAGTACTGTTAACAATGAATATTTGTGAATGAGCAAAGGAATTGTTCACAGTATGTTGGACACCCTTTACCACTCCAGCAATATTATATAAATAAAGTTAGTTCATTATATCGTTTGGAGAGGTTGATGCTTTTCTCACGTTAGCAACAGTGACCACACTCTATAAGGGCCTCAGTGGCAACTAAATACTTTGGATCATCCTGAAAGAGACATAGAAGTCATCATGGAAGCTTTTCTTTATTTATTCTTTCTTTAATATGTCTCTGCACAAGAATTTAATTCTGTGACCTCACAATGTAGTTGGAGCTGGAGTTTGGAACAATTGAGGAACTACAGCACCAACTCTAAAATATAAAAAATATGAAAATTCATTTTAATCTCTTGGCCCATACAGTGACACTTAATTTGTATTCTGTTGGAAACCAACAGTAGATAAAATCAATGAGAAAGAAAAGGCTATTTTCTCCTTGCTAAAGCCCCTGTGCAATTATTGAAGATTATGAAATGGAATGCTGCTATATGATTACACAAGAGAATCATTAGTATCTGAAGTTCCCAAACCTCCTTTGCTGCAGTCCAGAGAGATATTTTTGGGCTTGCTTGCACTCCTCCTCCATACTAACTCAAAATTATAATTAAAACGTTGAAAACAAACTTTTTTGGTTATTCATCTGACAATTGCTGTATAATTAGCAACAAAAAGTATTTAGCTAAATACATGATTTAGTATTTTAAGTAACAATTACAAAATGATGAAGGAACTCAGCAGGTCAGGCAGCATCTGTGGAAAGGAATAATAAGTTGGCATTTTGGACCAAGACCCTTCAGGACTTTAATATTTTTATATTCATTAAGTAGGGAAATTGCTCAGATATGCCCTATTCACAAAAAGAACAAAATCAATTCAGTTAATTAGCGTGCAATGGGTCCACTCTATCATCAGCAAACTGATAGAATATGTTGTCAACGTGCACTTACCCACCAACAACCTGCTCTCCAATGTCTGATTTCCGTTTTGCTGGGACCACCTCAATTGTTTCAGAAGCAGCATTTCTTGAATCATAGAGTCAGGAGTGCAGATTATTACATAATATTCAATTCCATTTGTAACTCCCCCATAACTGCAGCAGGCCATGCCAGCATACGACCAGACAAGGATGGTACAAAGCAGGTGATTCATTCCCCAAAAGTGCCAAGCAAATAGCAACCTTCAACAAAAGAGAATCTAAACGTGATACCTAATGGCATTAACCTCGTCATTTCCCCTACCAACAATATCCTGGGAGTTATTGTTGACTCAACTGGACCAGCTACATGTGGACTGTGATTGTATAAGCAGATTTGAAGCTGGATGTCCTAGAGTGAATGACTCCTACCCTGACAGGCTTCCTATCACCCACAAGCCACAAACCATGAATGTGTTCAAATATTGTTCTTACTCGGATAAGTTCAGCTCTAACAGCATGTGGAAAGTTCAACACAATCATCACAAGAACAAACTCCTTTGCTTGACTGCTACTCCAATAACTACTCCAAACATTCATTCTCTCCAGCAGCAATGTGTTCATCTGTAAAATGCACTTGAGTTACTTGTCCAGGTTACTGAAATAGCTCCTCCTAAACTTGTGACCTCTATCATTTGCAAAAACAAGGGCAGCAAGTACAATGGTATTCAATGGTATAGAGAACAATGTAAAATCGTTTTAGTATTAGGAATTAGGTTTTAGTATTATCTATTAGGAATCTGTACATTTGATTATAAACCTTAGTACCAGTGAAAAAAGTTTCTCTTTATTTATTCTGTTAAAGCCTTTCAATTTTTTGAATGTATCTATCAAGCTTCTCTGCCCTCAGGACCACATCCCCTACTGTATTTCTGCAAATGTCAGCATGCATTTTATTCCTGATCCTGCTTTTATAAATCTCACCTGCAGCTGCTCTTAGACCAGTCTTCTTGAGATATGATGTCCA
The DNA here is from genome assembly GCF_030028105.1 of Mobula birostris. NCBI lineage: Eukaryota > Metazoa > Chordata > Chondrichthyes > Myliobatiformes > Myliobatidae > Mobula > Mobula birostris. The sequence goes on from NC_092370.1 coordinate 147,414,353, forward strand.
GCTGGATTTGGGTATCTTGATTAAACTTGCTTTAGTGCCCTATGGCCAAAAGAAGTTCTATTGCACTGCCTAACTATGTAGTACAAACTGAATTTAATCAACAACCCTATCATATTATACAATGTATTAACAAAAACATTTAGAAATTTAGCACAGGCCCTCCATGTAAGTTATCCAAATAGATTTGGCAGTTGCTGGACACACAGTCTAATGCCAAACAGTATACTGCACACTTAATGCTACCAATTGCAAAAAGTGAAAACAGCATGGGCTCCCTCATGGAATCAGACTTTAACTGGTGTCAGCATCACTTAAAAGGTCCCTAATCTTACCTGATCTGCTGCCAGACTCACAAAAGAAGAAGCACAAAAACTCCTTAGCACAAAAAATCTTTCAGCTTATTCTGTCAATTCTGGCAAAAAAAAATTGAATTCTTTACCCCCATTCCCACTTCTTGGTCTGCAAGATTAAGATTGTGGTTCTTCAGGTCCTTTTCAAAGCATCTTTGAAATTAGAGAACTTCTATCTCCAGGTCCCATTTAAGTAGAGGGTTTAAAATTCTTATTTTTAAGGTGAAAAAGAAATTTTCTTCAGACTCTGCTATCAAATTAACTTAAATCAGTGTTTCCTAGAGGTTGCCCTCTCCACCCAAGTATAAGGATCTTTCTTATTCCTTCTGCCCAGACAATACCTCTGGTTAGTACTTTAGTTGGCACTTCTTCCTACACTGACTACCACCCCCCCCACCCCACATTTCTCATCTTCAGCTCCATGTTTACTTCTACCCCCCTGTCCAACCCACAAATGTCCCTTTGCCCAATTCCCCTACATCCTTATCTAGGGTTATCCTTAACTCCAGCCACATTCTTATCTATCCAATCACTGCCAACTCAATTCTCTGATCGACAAGACAGATGCCCCCAATCCTTCCTGAAACCTTAACATCCACCAAAACACGTCCTTTCAATCTGTAGCCCAAGAGACTTTGTCAGGAGCTCCAGAATGCCACAGAGAAAAGTGTGCAAGAAATGCAAAGTCTAACCTTTTACCCAAGATGCATTTTGCTTTCAAAAGGCTATACAGAAAAGTGAGGCTTCTCGTGGATGGCCAACAGAAGTGTCTTCGTAGTTTTAGTGTGAAAGGTCTTATTTAGAGCTACAACACCAGAACAAGCCCTTCAGCCGTGATATTTGTGCCAAAAACAATGCTAAATTAACCTAAATCTCTTCTGTCTGCACATGATCCACATGGTTATCTAAAAGCCTCTTCAACATCACTATCATGTCTGCTTCCACCTTTACCCCATGCACCTGCTGCATGCACCTACCACTTTGTGTAAAAAACTCACCCTACACATCTCCTTTAAAATATCCCTCTCTCAACTTAAATGCATGTCCTCTAGTATTTGACATTTCAACCCTGCAAAAATGATCCTGAAACTTTACCCTATCTATGTCTCTCATTTTGTTATAAACTTCTATCAGATCTCCCTTCCGCCTCCACCACTCTAGAGAAAATAACACTAGTAAATTTTAGTAAATCTTTCCTTAAAACTTATATCCTCTAATACAGGCAGCATCCTGGTAAACCTCTTCTGCACCCTTTCCAAAGACCTTACATCCTTCTTTCTCAAATGGGGTGACCAGAACTGCACAGAATACTCCGTGCGCTAACATCAAGGTGTATATAGCTAGAACATGACTTCCTTACTCTCATACTCAGTGGCCCAACCAATGAAAGTAAGCATACTTTACTGCCCTACTTTCAAAGAGCTATGGACTTCGTCCCCAGGGTCCCTCTGTACATCTATGCTGTCAAGGGTCCACCCAGCAAATATATATCTTCTTCTTACATTTAACATACTAAAATCCAATAGCTCACACTTACCTGGATTAAAGTTCATCTGCCATTTCTCCACCCAAATCCATACCTGATTTATATTGCATGGTAGCTGCTACACTGCACACCCTAATGCTGACCCCCTTGCAAGGCTCAGGTTCATCATCTCGTCCCAACCAATGAGGTTTTTTGCCATATTTATTCTGTTCCCTGGCTCTCAATCTAATAGGAACTGTTTCTCTCTATTAATGCTTTCTATACCCTTCCTTGTTTTGAGAACATCTATCAGAGCCATCTTTGCTACTTGTGCTCCAAGAACAACAACCCTGGCTTCTTCAGTCTTAACCATACAGCTCAAGTCCTTTAACATGGGATAATTTTAGTAAATCTCATCCATAACCTCACCAAAGCCTTCACATTATTTCAAATGATTAGCACCCAAAACACAATACCTTAATTGACCAAACTAATGACTTACCTCCACCCCATCTAAAACTCCTCATAATTTTATATACCTCGTTTTATAGCCTAATGAATTCATCTCTATGAAGCAACACTGTTTTGAACGGACTAACTGGCAGATGTTCAAGGAGGTCGCCACAAACAGAGAAGACACAGACCTTGAGGAATATACCTCATATGTCACTGGCTAATCTGTAAATGTATAGACATTGTTGGTACCTCAAGAACAGTCATCTCATGGTCAAACCAGAAGCCCTAACTGAATGGAGAAGAGCACACCCTACTAAAAGCCCGAGTCGCTGCCTTCAAGTCTAGAGGCAGAACACTCTCAGAGCAGCCAGGAGAAACCGAGTCTTAGTCATCATGAAGGCAAAGATCACCTATGCACAAAAATTTCAGGAACACTTGTCCGATAACAATCCTTGGCATGTGTGGCTGGGCATTACTAACTATGCAAGGAAAAACAGTGTGGATTGTACCAGTGATGCCTCCATCCCTGATCCTCTAAACAACTTTTAAGCGTGTTCGAGGCATGCAACACAACACCAACCACAAAAGTTACCCCTCTTCCAGGTGAGCAAGTCACTGTCTGCAACAGCAGCAGACGTGAGAAGAACTCTGCAGAAAGTCAACCCCCTTAAGGCTGCCAGGCCAGACATCTCAGGCTGAATACTCAGGGAATGTGCACATCAGCTCACTGATATCTTCACGGACATCTTCAGCACTTCACTCATCCAGGCTGCTGTACCAACATGCTTCAAATCACCCACCATCATCCCTGTAACAAAAGACTCTACACATTCTGATCTAAATGGCTAATGTCCAGAGGCACTGATGTCGATGATCATGAAGTCTTTTGAATGGCTGGCAATGGCACATATCAAAAACTCCATTCCTGCCACACTGGACACTCACCAATATACTTAAAGACAGATCCGCTCTGCAACAGATGCCATAGCATCAGTCATGCACCTGGCCCTGATATACCTAGAAAACAAGGACACTTATGTCAGAATGCTGCTTCTGGATTTCAATTTGGCATTCAACACTATTGTCCCACAGACCTTGGTGAACAAACTCCTACTCTTCAGTCTAAATACACCACCATACAACTGGTGTTGGACTTCCTAACAAACAGACCTCATTTAGTCAGGATACACAACCACTCCTCCCTCCCCATCATCTTCAACACAGGTACCACCCCCTCCCCCCAGGCTGTATGCTGAGCCTACTACTGTACACTCTACTCACACGTGACTGCACAACCAAACACTCCAGTAATCACATTGTCGAGTTTGCTGATGACACAATAGTGATGAGGGTCATGACCAACAAGGATGAAATGGCTTACAGAGAGGAGGTGGAAAAGCTCGAAGCCTAGTGCAGGCAAATAACCTCTTCCTCAATGTCAACAAGCCAAAGGAGAAGGTTATCAACTTCAGGAGAACTTGCATCACTCAAGCCCCTCTTTACATTGGTGACACAGCAGAAGCAACTGTAAGCAGTTTCAAGCTTCTGGGAATGCACATTTCACACAACCTTTCATGGTCCAAGAACACAGTCTACACAATACCCCTACTTTCTGAGGAGACTGGAGAGCGCTGGACTATGCACATCAATATCCACAACCTTCTACAGATGCACAATAGAGAGCATCTGAACATAATGCATCACTGCATGGTACAGAAAATGTACTGAGGCAGACAGGAAGATTCTCCAACAGGTAGTCAAAACTGCCCAACGCATCACTGGTGCCAGTCTACCCACCTTCAATATACATAAAGCTGTCAGAAAAGGCCAGCAACATATGAAAGATCACATGGACTGTTTAGCATCTACACCAGGATGACCAAATTCAAAAACAGTTACTTTTCCCAAGCAGTAAGGCTAATCAATACCTCCACCCATTAACCCACCCCTCCACAACCCCAACCACCTATCAGAGTCACCTTATATCCTGACACTGTGAGTAGTGTCACGTAATGGACATATGATCAATGTATATAAGCTATCTTACGTATTTATATTGATTGAACTTTTTATTATTGTGTTCTTCATCTTACTGTGCTTTTTTGTGCTCCATCAGATCCAGAGTAATAATTATTTCACTGTCCTTTACACTTGTGTACTGGAAATGACATTAAACAATCTTGAATCTTGAGTCTTAAACATTCTTAAATCTGTACCAGATTGCATTTTAGTCTCCTCCACTCAATGGAAAACAAGCCCAGCCTATTGATCCCTTCTATATAAATGTAAATCTCTAATGCAAATAGATAGTTTCAACAGCAAGGTGAACTGAAAGGCCTGATTCTGTGCAGTACTGTACAACTTCGTAACTTCCCTACAAGCTGGAAGGGGGTGGGTCTTACGAGTGGGAAGAAACCATACATTTCAAAAACCAATTTGTAATCAGCCACCCTATTAATATATTTATTTCTAATTTACTTATTGCTATGTTTCCTGTCAGCCGAAATGGCTCCCAACACAGCGATCCCATTCTTCCTTTTTTCCCTGATAATTCTGCAATTTATTCTCTCTCTCTCTCTCTCTCACTCACACATGTCCATCAACTGCCCTGACTACTTTGCACATGCCTACATTGAAGGATAATTCACAGTAGCCAATTAACATACTTGCATAGCTTTGGGATGGCCAAAGGGAATGGGAATACTATGGAGAAACCCATACAAACACAGGGAGAGCATACAAACTCCACAGACGGTACCCAAGATCAGTATTGAACCCAGGTCTCTGGAGCTGGGAGGCAACAGCAGTATCTGATGTGCTAGCATTAAGTATTGCATAAGACAGATCTGCATTATTTTTCCTAACTTATTGGGAAAAGCTCACATGATGATGGGGCACATGCATCAATTTAAAATTAAATTGGAAGTATGAGGTTGGATAGTTTCTGCAATTGTGTGCACTGCCAGTGATGAGAAGAAGGAAATGGAGGGCAGATGTGACAGGGTTCCCTCCAGATTAACTGAATTCTCACTGGATATTGTGCAAAGGACAATAAAAACACTTGGGGACTTCAGTTATTTTCTAGCCAACAGCAAGTGTTCATCCAGATGCTTGATAAATGTTGAGAGTGCACCTGCTTCCACCATCCCCTCAGGCAAAGTGTTCTAGATTCCACATATCCTCTATTTGAAAACATACTTCTTCAGATCCCCTTCTATACCTCTTGCTCCTCACTTTAAGCCTATGTCCTTTGGTCTCAGACGTCCTAGCTGTGGGGGAAAGTGTCTCTAAAAACACAGCAGGTCCTCCCTCCATCTCCTTTGCTCCAAGGTAAACAAAACAAGCCCATGTAGTCTCTCATCATAAACAGAGAAACATGGAAAATAGGTGCAGGAGTAGGCCATTTGGCCCTTCGAGCCTGCACCGCCATTCAGTATGATCATGCTTTCCCTCCATACCCCCTGATCCCTTTAGCCACAAGGGTCATATCTAACTCCCTCTTAAATATAGCCAATGAACTGGCCTCAACTGTTTCCTGTCCAGGGAATTCCACAGATTTACCACTCTCTGTGTGAAGAAGTTTTTCCTCATCTCGATCCTAAAAGGCTTCCCCTTTATCCTCAAACTATGACCCCTCGTTCTGGACTTCCCCAACATCGGGAACAATCTTTCTACATCTAGCCTGTCCAATCCCTTTAGAATTTTATACGTTTCAATCAGATCCCCCCTCAATCTTCTAAATTCCAGAGGGTATAAGCCTAGCAATCCAGTCTTTCCTCATATGAAAGTCCTGCCATCCCAGGAATCAATCTGGTGAACCTTCTTTGTACTCCCTCTATGGCAAGAATGTCTTTCCTCAGATTAGGGGACCAAAACTGCACACAATACTCCAGGTGTGGTCTCACCAAGGCCTTGTACAACTGCAGTAGTACCTCCCTGCTCCTGTACTCGAATTCTCTTGCTATGAATGCTAGCATACCACTCGCCTTTTTCACTACCTGCTGTACCTGCATGCCCACTTTCAATGACTGGTGTATTACGACACCCAGGTCTCCTTGCACCTCCCATTTTCCTAATCAGCCACCATTCAGATAATAATCTGTTTTCCTGTTCTTGCCACCCAAGTGGATAACTTCACATTTATCCACATTAAATTGCATCTGCCATGAATTTGCCCACTCACCTAACCTATCCAAGTCACCCTGCATCCTCTTAGCATCCTCCTCACAGCTAACAAAGCCGCCCAGTTTTGTGTCATCTGCAAATTTGGAGATGCTGCATTTAATTCCCTCATCCAAGTCATTAATATATATTTTAAACAACTGGGGTCCCAGCACTGAGCCTTGTGGTACCTCACTAGTCACTGCCTGCCATTCTGAAAATGTCCCGTTTATTCCCACTCTTTGCTTCCTGTCTGCCAACCAATGCTCTATCCACATCAACACCATACCCCCAATACCATGTGCTTTAAGTTTGCACACTAATCTCCTGTGTGGGACCTTGTCAAAAGCCTTTTGAAAATCCAAATATACCACATCCACTGGTTCTCCCCTATCCACTCTACTAGTTACATCCTCAAAAAATTCTATGAGATTCGTCAGACATGATTTTCCTTTCACAAATCCATGCTGACTTCGTCTGATGATTTCACTGCTTTCCAAATGTGCTGTTGTCACATCTTTGATAACTGACTCTAGCATTTTCCCCACCACCGATGTCAGGCTTACCGGTCTGTAATTCCCCGGTTTCTCTCTCCCTTCTTTTTTAAAAAGCGGTGTTACATTAGCCACCCTCCAATCCTCAGGAAGTAATCCAGAATCTAAAGAGTTTTGAAAAATTATCACTAATGCATCCACTATTTCTTGTTCTACATCCTTAAGCACTCTGGGATGCAGACCGTCTGGCCCTGGGGATTTATCTGCCTTCAATCCCTTCAATTTACCTAACACCACTTCCTTACTAACATGTATGTCCCTCAGTTCCTCCATCTCACTAGACCCTCGGTCCCCTACTATTTCCCGAAGATTATTTATATCCTTCTTAGTGAAGACATAACCAAAGCCGTTATTCAATTGGTCTGCCATGTCCTTGTTCCCCATGATCAATTCACCTGTTTCTGACTGTAAGGGACCTACATTTGTCTTAACCAATCCTTTTCTTTTCACATATCTATAAAAGCTTTTGCAGTCAGTTTTTATGTTCCCTGCCAGCTTTCTCTCAATCTTTTTTCCCTTTCCTAATTAAGCCCTTTGTCCTCCTCTGCTGGACTCTGAATTTCTCCCAGTCCTCAAGTGTGCCGCTTTTTCTGGCTAATTTGTATGTTTCTTCTTTGGAATTGATACTATCCTTAATTTCCCTTGTCAGCCACAGGTGCACTAGCTTCCCTGGTTTTTTCTTTTGCCAAACTGGGATGAACAATTGTTGCAGTTCATCCATGCGATCTTTAAATGCTTGCCATTGCATATCCACCGTCAACCCTTTAAGTATCATTTGCCAGATAATCTTAGCTAATTCACGTCTCACACCTTCAAAGTTACCCTACTTTAAGTTCAGAACCTTTGTTACTGAATTAACTATGTCACACTCCATCTTAGTAAAGAATTCCACCATATTATGGTCACTCTTACCCAAAGGGACTCGCATGACAAGACTGCTAACTAACCCTTCCTCATTGCTCAATACCCAGTCCAGAATGGCCTGCTCTCTAGTTGGTTCCTCGACATGTTGGTTCAGAAAACTATCCCGCATACATTCCAAGAAATCCTCTTCCTCAGCACCCTTACCAATTTGGTTCACCCAATCTATGTGTAGATTGAAGTCGCCCATTATAACTGCTGTTCCTTTTGCACGCATTTATAATTTCCTGTTTAATGCCATCCCCAACCTCACTACTACTGTTAGGTGGCCTGTATACAACTCCCACCAGCATTTTCTGCCCCTTAGTGTTATGCAGCTCTACCCATATCGATTCCATATCCTCCCGGCTAATGTCCTTCCTTTCTATTGCATTAATCTCCTCTCTAACCAGCAATGCCACCCCACCTCCTTTTCTTTCATGTCTATCCCTCCTGAATATTGAATATCCCTGAATGTTGAGCTCCCATCCTTGGTCACCCTGGAACCATGTCTCTGTGATCCAACTATATCATATTCATTAATAACTATCTGCACATTCAATTCATCCACCTTGTTACAAATAACTGAAAATCTTTATCCCAGGCAGAATGACAGTTAATCTCCTCTTCATCTTCTCTGATACAATTACATCTTTTTTAATACATGACAACCAGGGCAGCATACGAAGTTCCAGCTGTGGCCTACTAATGTTTTTGCAAAGTTACTCCAAGATTTTCCTGCTCTTATATTCTGTACCCCATCCAATGAAGGCAAGCATCTGTAAGTCTTCTTTATCACCTTATCATCTATAATCTTTAGAATTCAAACACTAACATCCCTTTGTTTCCCAATACTTCCTAGGGCCCTACTTTTCATTGTACGATATATGTCCCACCTTTAGTAGGTTTGCTAAAATGCATCACCTTACACTTACCCAGATTAAATTTCATCTGCAATTGCTCTTCCCAATTCAGTGGACTAAGACTATCCTCCTCACTATTAACAATGTACTGTCTTCTGCTGGGACTAAGCCACAGAACACTGATCAATTCAGCCAAAGCTTAAGAATACACTGATCCTGGAAAGAGCAAAGTAACTTACTGCCCATTACATTACTGGCCCTTAGGGCAGCAGTGAAGGTCCTCCATCTCTAGTGGTGTTCTGGGCTTCCTTCATCATGTCAGTAGCTTCATTTTGATTTTCACTACCGTCATTCATGCAAGTCCCAGACAGACTCAGGAATACCATTACACTCAGTCATAGGAGGATTCTTCATTGCTGTTTCCGTATAAATTTTGTTTTGCTGGTCAGGGTTCTTAGTCCTAAGCTGAACCCTGAACCTCAAGGACTAGTAGACCTGTCCTCTACCCTTTGACCTATTTGGCAAGGGTGATCCTACTAAGAGTCAAAGCATACACCCCTGACTCCAGCCAACATAGTTCTCTGGGTCATTAAGGCAGGCAAGCATCCAAACCCAATGATAAGGTTGTGGTTCTTCTGGAGAAGCATTGTAAATTTTTGTTAAAATGATATTTTCCATTCATAAGATGTAGACAGTACTAAATACATAATTTATTGCACATTTCTTAGTACCTAATGAAGGAGGCAACACCAATGTCGTGAACAAAGTCAGGAAGTGATGAAAGATATCCAGACTAGACAGGCTGTTCAAAGTTTAACATTGCAAAAATAAACTTTTTTTTAAACAAAAATATACTTTTATTTAATGAATTGTAGTTAAGTTCTTCAGCTCTCAAAATCTGAATTTATGACTTAGGATCAAATATAAAGACTGACTGTTTGTCCAGATCCTTAAGTACATGCCACATTTGACTTCCACAATTAAGAGATCATATAAATCAGGATTGAATTCCCCAAGTTAGAAGAAACTTCGAAGATAGGAGAGTGATTTAAACAATGATTTCGCAACTGTTAAGGGGAGATGACTGGAGAAAACATTGGAAGGACAGAGGATGCCAGATCAAATGTCTATTTTAAATCTGAGCTTTAAGAGATAATGAACAATGGCAGTTCCATTAATACATGATTTGGATGGTGGAACAGCCTCAAGGAGCTAAGTAACCTAATCCAATTCCAAATCAACACACACAAAATGCATCAGGCAACATCCATGGAGGGGAATAAACAGTCAATGTTTTGAGCCAAAACCTTTTATCAGAACTGGAAAGGAAAGGGGCAGAAGTCAGAATGGCCAGTTCCTCCAGCATTTTGAGTATGTTGATCAATATTTCAGCATCTTGAAAATCATGTGTTTATTCCAATCCCAATATCCTTCACATAATAGCCATTTGAATTGAATAATTTTACTATTAAAAATAAAAAGTGTTCTCTGGCAGTAATACATCCTCAATAATATCCATCATTAAGAGGGTGCTGTTGAAGTTGCATGCCATCTTGGTCAATGTCTCCCATCCGCTACATAACAGAAAGGAAGGACATAAGCCGGGAAGATGTGGAATCGATATGGGTAGAGCTGCGTAACACTAAGGGGCAGAAGACGCTGGTGGGAGTTGTGTACAGGCCACCTAACAGTAGTAGTGAGGTCAGAGATGGTATTAAACAGGAAATTAGAAATGTGTGCAATAAAGGAACAGCAGTTATAATGGGTGACTTCAATCTACATGTAGATTGGGTGAACCAAATTGGTAAAGGTGCTGAGGAAGAGGATTTCTTGGAATGTATGCGGGATGGTTTTTTGAACCAACATGTCGAGAAACCAACTAGAGAGCAGGCTATTCTGGACTGGGTTTTGAGCAATGAGGAAGGGTTAATTAGCAATCTTGTCGTGAGAGGCCCCTTGGGTAAGAGTGACCATAATATGGTGGAATTCTTCATTAAGATGGAGAGTGACGTAGTTAATTCAGAAACAAAGGTTCTGAACTTAAAGAAGGGTAACTTTGAAGGTGTGAGACGTGAATTAGCCAAGATAGACTGGCAAATGACACTTAAAGGATTGACGGTGGATATGCAATGGCAAGCATTTAAAGGTTGCATGGATGAACTGCAACAAATGTTCATCCCAGTTTGGCAAAAGAATAAATCAAGGAAGGTAGTGCACCCATGGCTGACAAGAGAAATTAGGGATAGTATCAATTCCAAAGAAGAAGCATACAAATTAGCCAGAGAAAGTGGCTCACCTGAGGACTGGGAGAAATTCAGAGTTCAGCAGAGGAGGACAAAGGGCTTAATTAGGAAGGGGAAAAAAGATTATGAGAGAAAACTGGCAGGCAACATAAAAACGGACTGTAAAAGCTTTTATAGATATGTAAATAGAAAAAGACTGGTAAAAGCAAATGTAGGTCCCCTGCAGACAGAAACAGGTGAATTGATTATGGGGAGCAAGGACATGGCAGACCAAATGAATAATTACTTTGGTTCTGTCTTCACTAAGGAGGACATAAATAATCTTCCAGAAATAGTAGGGGACAGAGGGTCCAGTGAGATGGAGGAACTGAGCAAAATACATGTTAGTAGGGAAGTGGTGTTAGGTAAATTGAAGGGATTGAAGGCAGATAAATCCCCAGGGCCAGATGGTCTGCATCCCAGGGTGCTTAAGTAGCCCAAGAAATAGTGGATGCATTAGTGATAATTTTTCAAAACTCGTTAGATTCTGGACTAGTTCCTGAGGATTGGAGGGTGGCTAATGTAACTCCACTTTTTAAAAAAGGAGGGAGAGAGGAACCGGGGAATTATAGACCGGTTAGCCTAACGTCGGTGGTGGGGAAACTGCTGGAGTCAGTTATCAAGGATGTGATAACAGCACATTTGGGAAGCGGTGAAATGATCGGACAAAGTCAGCATGGATTTGTGAAAGAAAAATCATGTCTGACGAATCTCACAGAATTTTTTGAGGATGTAACTAGTAGAGTGGATAGGGGAGAACCAGTGGATGTGGTATATTTGGATTTTCAGAAGGCTTTTGACAAGGTCCCACACAGGAGATTAGTGTGCAAACTTAAAGCACACGGTATTGGGGGTAAGGTATTGGTGTGGGTGGAGAGTTGGTTAGCAGACAGGAAGCAAAGAGTGGGAATAAACGGGACCTTTTCAGAATGGCAGGCCGTGACTAGTGGGGTACCACAAGGCTCAGTGCTGGGACCCCAGTTGTTTACAATATATATTAATGACTTGGATGAGGGAATTAAATGCAGCATCTCCAAGTTTGCGGATGACACGAAGCTGGGTGGCAGTGTTAGCTGTGAGGAGGATGCTAAGAGGATGCAGAGTGACTTGGATAGGTTGGGTGAGTGGGCAAATTCATGGCAGATGCAATTTAATGTGGATAAATGTGAAGTTATCCACTTTGGTGGCAAAAATAGGAAAACAGATTATTATCTGAATGGTGGCCGATTAGGAAAAGGGGAGGTGCAAGGAGACCTGGGTGTCATTATACACCAGTCATTGAAAGTGGGCATGCAGGTACAGCAGGCAGTGAAAAAGGCAAATGGTATGCTGGCATTTATAGCAAGAGGATTTGAGTACAGGAGCAGGGAGGTACTACTGCAGTTGTACAAGGCCTTGGTGAGACCACACCTGGAGTATTGTGTGCAGTTTTGGTCCCCTAATCTGAGGAAAGACATCCTTGCCATAGAAGGAGTACAGAGAAGGTTCACCAGATTGATTCCTGGGATGGCAGGACTTTCATATGAAGAAAGACTGGATGAACTAGGCTTGTACTCGTTGGAATTTAGAAGATTGAGGGGGGATCTGATTGAAACGTATAAGATCCTAAAGGGATTGGACAGGCTAGATGCAGGAAGATTGTTCCCGATGTTGGGGAAGTCCAGAACGAGGGGTCACAGTTTGAGGATAGAGGGGAAGCCTTTTAGGACCGAGATTAGGAAAAACTTCTTCACACAGAGAGTGGTGAATCTGTGGAATTCTCTGCCACAGGAAACAGTTGAGGCCAGTTCATTGGCTATATTTAAGAGGGAGTTAGATATGGCCCTTGTGGCTACGGGGGTTAGGGGGTATGGAGGGAAGGCTGGGGCGGGGTTCTGAGTTGGATGATCAGCCATGATCATAATAAATGGCGGTGCAGGCTCGAAGGGCCGAATGGCCTACTCCTGTGCCTATTTTCTATGTTTCTATGTTTCTATGTTTCTATAATGTACTGGGTGGGCACAGGAGTACATTCAGCCAGAGACTCATTCCACCGAGATGCAGCACTGAGCGTCATAGGAAGTCATTCCTGCCTGTGGCCATCAAACTTTACAACTCCTCCCTTGGAGGGTGAGACACCCTGAGCCAATAAGCTGGTCCTGGACTTATTTCATAATTTACTGGCATAATTTACATATTACTATTTAACTATTTATAGTTCTATTACTATTTATTATTTATGGAGCAACTGTAACGAAAACCAATTTCCCCCAGGATTAATAAAGTATGACTATGACTAAGTCCTGATTATGCAACCGCTACCACCAGACAATCTCAGAAAAGTATTGATAATGGCTGGGGTCACCCATCTTGTAATGACACTGCCCAGAAGGCAGCAATAGCAAAACACCTCTGCAGAAAAATTTGCAAGGCATAATCATGGTCATGGACCATGATTCCCTACATCATACAACAGGGCATATAATGATGACAATAATGATTTTTAATCGAGCAGTTTGTTGGAAACATTATTCTATTTTTAACTCTTAATTCATCTGAGCTTTGAAAACTTGACATTGTTGCAAAAAAACTCATTTAATTTTCCAGCATTTTTCATTTTTTAAATTGGAAAAAAAAGTCCCATATTGCTGCAGAATCACTTGTTGTCCAAGTGACATTTTAATGTGACTACTAGATGAAGTGATTTGTATTAAGTTTCAGAACAGTCATAACCCATACCATTTGCAACATTAATCAATATTTTAACTATCTAAATCCAGTCATCCCTTCCTCTACATTTAAACATTTTCAAAATTTACTGACTGGAATTTTGTTGAGTAGGTCCTGATAATTCTCCCCAAACATATCTAGTCAAAATATACTGGCCCAAGACACCCTTGGACTTTAGGGCCTCAAACAAAGTTGTTTGGTAAAAGGCTGAGCCAGAAAAATCCAATCCACAAAATTCCTCTGGATGTCTGACACAAGGCAAAGCATTGCCTTAGCTCTGTTGTCTGACAAAGCTGTCATTTTTTTCCCCCACTGTTTCAGAACATTCCTAAAATGCAAAAGTGTATAATTAAAAACCCAAGTTTAGAGACTCTAAAGCCACCCAAATTAACAAAAACAGGTCTTGTTAGTTTTCATATGGTAATTTCAAATAATTTTCTCTGGGACCCCCATATGAAAATGAAACAACAGTTCACAAAATGCAAATATCTCATCACATACAATATTTAAACAGATTCTTCTTTACTAAGATCAACAATTACTTCTCATTCTCAAAATAAGCTTTATATTCTTCTCCAAGAATTCCAAACCTGGCACAATCTCCCTTTGGAGATAAATTTTATTTACTACTGTAAGATTTTCACAAAGGTATTAAGGGCTGGGCTTTAGACATCAAGAAACATATTTATTTGCAAGGCAGAACACTATGTTGAGTCTTCAACTCCTACCGCAGAATGAGTGTCCTTGTTACAATGTTACAAAACAATGCTGCTGTTCAAAAATACCACTGGATGTTCACAAAGACACATAAAGTACAATACATCCATTTAGATAAATGGATGGACTTTTGGGGAGGTTGTGAGGGGTGCATTCTCATCTGACCTTGGGCACAGAGGTGTTTTTTATTTTCTCTGATTTAAATATGCATTATATGTATTATAATAAATGTCAATGCTGAGTACATTCTTCCAGTCTTGCACAAATTGTTTCAGGCAATGTTGCCTTAAAGTTGGCCTGTCTCCTAAGTCCTGCAGAATTTTCATGCTCACATCTGTTCACCAACCAGAAAGGTACAAGTTAAAAAGGCATCAATATTGCAATGCAAATCAAATAGTTCCTTAATGAAATAGTGGCTTCGCTAATCGTCTTATATGCTTCTGGTTTGTTGCCCCAAACTTACAACTGATAACTTTCAGCTATTTTAAATTGCTTGACATCAAAATAATTTTCCAGTTTTAACGCACCTTAAAATAGGGCATGATTTGCAGTGTATGTTGTGAGGTGATTAGCCAGTGTTTTCAGCAAAGTAGTTACTGCCCATTCTCTATCAGGAATTTGTTTTTTTATATTCACATTTCACATAACGTTGGACTCACAATATCATCCCTCCCTTAACCCACATGTTCGGTATTGGCTTATTGTCATATAGACCAAGGTACAGTGAAAAGCTGTCTTCCATACAGTTTATACAGATCTAATCATTGCACAGTGCATTGAGCTAGAATTAAGCAAAAATGAGACTCTGTAATACTGTACGAGGTACTGTAAATCAACATTTAAGCTTGCAAGCCATATGGGTGGCACTATGATGCTTATGATAAGTTTGGGTGGTCAGTTTAGATTCTTCTGTAATTCATGCAGCTTTGCTATGAACTTCCGTTAAAACATAACAATACATGAACATTCCCGTGCTATTTTTTGTAGATGCACCCATTATCCGCCAGGTGTAACTCGTTTTGTTTGGTCTGTTCTGGCATCATTGCTTCCACTCAATGGATGTATGCCATATGATGGTGCTCCAGGCTATTCCTCATGATACCTTCCCACTGAGGACTAAACAGACTGCCAGCTGTTTCCTTCATTGTGAGAGCTGTATACTCATCTCATTGGTCACATACTGGACTTTAATGATTGCATCTGAGATCCAATGCCAGGTTATTTCTCCCTTTTGGATGCTTCACTTTATCTGGTTTGCACTTGATCTATTATCATAGCCACTTCACAGACATAAAATGGAGTGAGACCAATTTTGAAAATATAAAGTTTTCTGCAATGTGCTCCTTCTCTTGTGCTATTCAATCTTGGAAGAGAATTTTAAAAAATGTCCACATGTGCAAGAACTACAAGTTGTGGCTTGTGAAGGGAAGAAGCATATTGTTCCTGCTTTTGGAGAGCTTTGTAAACCAAAATGATGACAATTAATTCCATCTAGCAAGTGACTACTTATGCATCTAGTTCCACACTTCTCCTCATCCCATACCCGAGTGAATTGATTTCTTATTTGAAAAGAATTTAAATGATCCTCAGATGGAATCTTACTGATGACTAAGATAGGTGGCTCTTGGGCAGCTCAAAGAAACACCTCTGAGTATCTCCATAACCTATGAATGCCAATCAGTTTAGAGTTTTGTTATGTACATTACTCTTAGCTGCCACGCCCATTCTATTTCTTCCCGAACTTTGATGTTGACCAATGATACTAAGGGCTCAAATACTGAAACGAGGATTACACCTGCAGAAGAAGAGAAAAAAGGAAAGTGTTGTTTTCGTTACAAAAGTCAATGCTCTATTTGGTTTGTATAGCAACTTGGTAATACATCCTTTATTAATGTATTCTGATAAAGGAAAAAGTGGGGGGTGAGCGTTCGAGCTGTATCATTTGTCAGCTCTACACTCAGTGGCCACTTTATTAGGTACACCTATTACACCTGCTCACAATGCAAATATCTAATCAGCCAATCATATGGTAGCAGACATGGTAAAGAGGTTCAGTTGTTGTTCAGATCAAACATCAGAATGGGGAAGAAATGTGATCCAAGTGAATTTGACCATGGAGTGATTGCTGGTGCCAAATAGGGTGATTTTGAGCATTTCAGAAACTACTGATCTGGGATTTTCACGTACAACAGTCTTTGTTTACAAAAGAATGGTGTGATACAAAAAAAAACATTCAGTGAGCAGAAGTTCCTTGGGCAATAACACCTCATTAATGAGGAGAATGGCCAAACTGGTTCAAGTTGACTGGAAGGGGCCAGTAACTCAAATATCTATATACTACAACAATGGTGTGGAGAAGAGCATTTCTGAAAGCTCAACACATCAAATCTTGACAGTGTCAGAAGATCACACTGGGTTCCACCCCTGTACCTAACAAAGTATGTTGCAGAATACTATGTTGATATGAATTGTTTTTTTTCTCTGGTTAGTCAGCTGCTATGAATGTCAATCTATACCAATGACAAAGTAACCTTTCTGTAGGAGAGACCCTTCTAACCCACAGTTGAGTAGGTGATGCCACAGGTTTTGTATCTGGAAATCTACCTCCCATACTCAGTCCTGACGAAGGGTCTCAGCCTGAAACATCGACTGCACCTCTTCCTACAGATGCTGCCTGGCCTGCTGCATTCACCAGCAACTTTGATGTGTGTTGCTTGTTCCCATACTTCTTCCTCACTTCACATTCTTTCATTCTGGATTTCACACTCCAAGGCTTCTTCCTTCAGAGTAAGTTGCTAACTGAATATTATCAAATATATTTTTGCTACAGATAGTTAGATTATATATGTTCTAAAATCAGTGCATCTATGAAGAGAATACATGAAGGGTATCTTCAAACTGAGGGAGATATCCAAATCACATCTTGAGCGTACCTATGGCTTTCTCCACAACAATGCTGGAACTCAAGTGCCTTTCGTTATGGTTGTGTTTGCAGCACATGAGGGAACAACACTAACACCTGGACTGGAGAAGAGGGTAGACCTCATCTTCCAGGATCCATGACTCCTGGCTTGATAGCCTTTAATGATATCTGACCATGAGGAATAAAATCTTGGGTGCTGTCAGAAAGTACTGCACTGAGTAAAAGTAAGGGTTTTGATGATCTATGCTAGTAGACGGAAGCTTTTTCTATCGATAAGAAGATTAAGGTTTAATGGGGACAGAGTGTGAGAAAGCAGCAATTCTTACAAGTACTGTAGTCCAAGGTCATCTCTTCCTTGTTAAAATGAAAACAGACTAATGATCTGTCTTGATGATCTTTCTGATGTAGCCATGAACAACAAATTGGGAGACAAAGCAGTAATAAACTGTAGCAGAGAAGAAGTTAAAGTCAAAGTGATTTTGGCCTCGATGGAGACAGCTTAGCAAAAGGTCTTTACTGAAGAGGCCATATACTTTCATCATGACTACTATGAAAACTTGAATACTGTCCTTCAAAAAGCTCTAGACAGGGAATGACACTTTTGAAGATCCTCTTGAAATAGGATCATTTTTGTTGGGCAACACATGCTAACTAAATTCAGCAGGTCAGGCAGTGTCAATAGAGGGAAACAAGCAGTCAAAATTTTACACCTGGAACCTTCATCAGTTCTGGAAAAAAAAAGGACAGAAGCCAGAATCAAAGAGTTGACTCATCATTTCCCTCCACAGATGCTGCCTGACCTACTGAGTTCCTCAAGTGTTTTGTGTCTGGCAGACCTGCAGCCTCTCTTGTATCTTTCTTGGGCATAGGGTGCCTAATGGAGCAAAGGTCCCAACCCACTCTGCTTTAAACATGAGGAACCCACTGCTTAGTCATACTTTATTGATCCCAAGGGCAATTAGTTTTTGTTACAGTTGCACCTTGGATAATTAGTGATAAAACCATAAATGATTAAATAGTAATATGTAAATTATGCCAGGAAATAAGTCCAGGACCAGCATATTGGCTCAGGGTGTCTGACCCTCCAAGGGAGGAGTTGTAAAGTTTGATGGCCACAGGCAGGAATAACTTCCTATGACGCTCTGTGTTGCATCTCGGTGGAATGAGTCTCTGGCTGAATGTACTCCTGTGCCCAACCAGTCCATTATGTAGTGGATGGGAGACACTGTTCAAGATGGCATGCAACTTCAACAGCATCCTCTTTTCAGACACCACCATGAGAGAGTCCAGTTCCATCCCCACAACATCACTGGCCTTACGAATGATTTTGTTGATCCTGTTGTTGTCTGCTACCCTCAGCCTGCTGCTCCAGCACACAACAGCAAACATGATAGCACTGGCCACCGCAGACTCGTAGAACATCCTCAGCATCGTCCAACAGAAGTTAAAGGACCTCAGTCTCCTCAGGAAATAGCGACGGCTCTGACCCTTCTTGTAGACAGCCTCAGTGTTCTTTGACCAGTACAGTTTATTATCAATTCGTATCCCCAGGTATTTGTGATCCTCCACCATGTCCACACTGACCCCCTGGATGGAAACAGGGGTCACTGGTGCCTTAGCCCTCCTCAGGTCTACCACCAGCTCCTTAGTCTTTATCACATTAAGCTGGAGATAATTCTGCTCACACCATGTGACAAAGTTTCCTACCGTAGCCCTGTACTCAGCCTCATCTCCCTTGCTGATGCATCCAACTATGGCAGAGTCATCAGAAAACTTCTGAAGATGACAAGACTCTGTGCAGTAGTTGAAGTCCGAGGTGTAAATGGTGAAGAAAAAGGGAGACAAGACAGTCCTCTGTGGAGCCCCAGTGCTGCTGATCACTCTGTCGGACACACAGTGTTGCAAGCACACGTACTGTGGTCTGCCAGCCAGGTAATCAAGAATCCATGACAGCAGGAAAGCATCCACCTGCATCGCTGTCAGCTTCTGCCCCAGCAGAGCAGGGCGGATGGTGTTGAACGTACTGGAGAAGTCAAAAAACATGACCCTCACAGTGCTCGCTGGCTTGTCCAGGTGGGCGTAGACACAGTTAAGCAGGTAGACGATGGCATCCTCAACTCTTAGTGAGTGTCTATTAATCTACTGAGTGTCCTGTCATACATGTATTTCAGCAGGTAAATGCAGCAAAAGTCACTCACTGTGAGTTCCAGCATTCCCAATTTGCTTTGGATAGTATTTCAGTAGCCAAACCCAATTTGTGAAGGTATCCAGTCCATACATCAGCAATGCACCCATAAATTACAAATGAAATTGCCAAGAGGTATAATGTTGAACTGTGAACAAATCTTGAAACTGGTTGGTTGCAACAAATCAGCCAATTTATGATGTTAAAATTGAAAGGTGAGGCAAAAGAGAGAATGACAATGTCGTTGGCAACTTGGAATTGTTTTCTGCTCGAGTAACGAGTGCATAGATGTGCAGATCAATTATACAAGTGGCACTAGTTCTAATAATTCTTGCTCTAGTCGCTTGAACTTCGGTGGTTTATCTGTACATGAAACACAGATGTTATAGGTTCTGATTTTAAGGCAAGAATTTATACACACTGGCACGTACTTATAAATTGGACATGGTTGGGTCAGGGCAATTTTTCCAACCCTGTGAATTGTGTGGTAAGCAGCAAAGAGGATAATAAGACAGAAAGAATGAGAAATAATAAATGGAGTTATTCCAGATTATGTAGAAATGTAGACTTGAGTATATATGCTATGGAAGTGGCAGAAAATACTTGGGATCCAGTGATTCATGTAGAGCAGGGGCACCCAACCTGGAGTCCATGGATCCCTCAGTTAATGGTAGGAGCCCATGGCATAAAAAAAGGTTAGGAACCCATGATGCAGAGTATAAAATATTGGTTATACAGCATAGAAAACAGGTCCTTCAGCCTAACGGATCCATGCTGACCAAGGTGCCTTCTTGAGCTGGTCCCATTAGCACGTGCTTGGCCCATTAACCATCTGAACTGTTTCTTATCCTATCCATGAACCCACACAAATGTCTTTCCAATGTTTTGATTGTACTCAGCTCTACCACATTCTCTGCCAGTTCATATATACACCCACAACCCTCTGAAAAACCTGTCCCTCAGCTCCCCTTTAAATCCACAAACTTACTAATCGCACCATAGAAATCATACCATAGAAACTGCAGCACAGAAACAGGCCTTTTGGCCCTTCTTGGCTGTGCCGAACCACTTTCTGCCTAGTCCCACTGACCTGCACACGGACCATATCCCTCCATACACCTCCCATCCATGTATCTGCCCAATTTATTCTTAAATGTTAAAAAAGAATCCACATTTACCACCTCGTCTGGCAGCTCATTCCATACTCCCACCGCTCTCTGTGTGAAGAAGCCCCCGCTAATGTTCCCTTTAAACTTTTCCCCTCTCACCCTTAACCCATGTCCTCTGGTTTTTTTCCTCCCCTTGCCTCAGTGGAAAAAGCCTGCTTGCATTCACTCTATCTATACCCATCATAATTTTATATATCTCTATCAAATCTCCCCTCATTTTTCTACGCTCCAGGGAATAATGTCTCAACTTATTCAACCTTTCTCTGCAACTGAGTTTCTCAAGTCCCGGCAACATCCTTGTAAACCTTCTCTGCACTCTTTCAACCTTATTTATATCCTTCCTGTAATTTGGTGACCAAAACTGAACACAATACTCCAGATTCAGCCACACCAATGCCTTATACAACCTCATCATAACATTCCAGCTCTTATACTCAATACTTTGATTAATAAAGGCCAATGTACCAAAAGCTCTCTTCACGACCCTATCTACCTGTGATGCCACTTTTAGGGAATTTTGTATCTGTATTCCCAGATCCCTCTGTTCCACTGCACTCCTCAGTGCCTTACCATTAACCCTGTATGTTCTACCTTGGTTTGTCCTTCCAACATGCAATACCTCACACTTGTCTGTATTAAACTCCATCTGCCATTTTTCCAGCTGGTCCAAGTCCCTCTGCAGCTCTGAAAACCTTCCTCACTGTCTACTACACCTCCAATCTTTGTATCATCAGCAAATTTGCTGATCCAATTTACCACTTTATCATCCAGATCATTGATATAGATGACAAATAACAATGGACCCAGCACTGATCCCTGTGGCACACCACTAGTCACAGGCCTCCACTCGGAGAAGCAATTCTCTACTACCACTCTTTGGCTTCTTCCATTGAGCCAATGTCTAATCCAATTTACCACCTCTCCATGTATACCTAGCGACTGAATTTTCCTAACTAACCTCCCATGCGGGACCTTGTCAAAGGCCTTACTGAAGTCCATGTAGACAATATCCACTGCCTTCCCTTCATCCACTTTCCTGGTAACCTCCTCGAAAAGCTCCAATAGATTGGTCAAACATGACCTACCATGCACAAAGCCATGTTGACTCTCCCTATAATAAGTCCCTGTCTATCCAAATGCTTGAAGATTCTGTCTCTTAGTACTCCCTCCAATAACTTACCTACTACCGACGTTAAACTTACTGGCCTATAATTTCCCGGATTACTTTTCGATCCTTTTTTAAACAACGGAAAAACATGAACCACTCTCCAATCTTCCGGCACCTCACTTGTAGACAGCGACATTTTGAATATTTCTGCCAGTGCCCCTGCAATTTCAACACTAGTCTCCTTCAAGGTCCGAGGGAACACCCTGTCAGGTCCCGGGGATTTATCCACTTTAATTTTCCTCAAGACAGCAAGGACCTCCTCCTTTTCGATCTGTAGTTTCCATGATCTCACTACTTGTTTCCCTTAGTTCCATAGACTTCATGCCAGTTTCCTTAGTAAACCTGACAGGAACATACAAATTCTGCACTCTCAAAATTTCTCCTTTGAAGGCTTCCCACCTACTTATCACATCTTTGCCAGAGGACAACCTGTCCCAATCCACGCTCTTTAGATCCTTTCTCATTTCTGTTCTGATCTAAATCATTAATATACCCAGCACCAATCATTGTGACACACCACTGATCACAGACTTCCAATATGAAAAAACAACCCTCCACTACAACGCACACAAGATACTGGAGGAACTCAGCAGGCCTGTAACGTTGACTGTACTTTTTGTCCATAGATGCTGCCTGGCCTGCTGAGTTCCTCCAGCATTTTGTGTGTGTTGTTCAGATTTCCAGCATCTGTAGATTTTCTCTTGTTGGTGATTTGACCTCCACTACATCCTTTGATTCCTTCCACCAAGTGAATCTTGTATCTGGTTGGTAGTTCATGGTGGATCCCATATGATCTCACCTAATGGACAAGTCTACAATATGCGCTTTCTCTAAAGCACTATTAAAGTCCATGTAGACAATGAAAACTGCCCTGCCCTCATCAATTCGCAAGACCAACTCTTCAAAAAGTTCAATTAAATTTGAAAGAAACTATTATTTTGAACATCATGTGAATTACAAGAATTATTAATAACCTAACTAATCACTACAACACAGAAAAATGATCAGACTTAGAGAGGTCATTCTCAGAATTTTAACTTATTATGATCCATCTAATCAAAGAACAAAATCTTCCAGCAAAAAGGAACTGGAACTTATTGTTGTATAAGAAATTATGTATTGATTGCTATTTACTAAAACAGTAAAGTGCCTCCTGGAGTGCATTTAATTACTAAATAAGTAATGTAGACATGCAGAATTCTGTAGGAAAGCAGAAAATGTTCACATTTATAAATATAATTAAATGTTTGATTATTTAGCTATTTAAGGACAAAGAAAATATATAATTTATAGATGTAGAATAATTAATTAGTCAAACTCGCCTACAAAGCTGATAAAGCAAAATAAAGATTATGCCTATTCCTTCAAGTCAAGGATTGTTAATCCTTTTCCAGTACTGCAGGTTCTGAGGGGGTTGTTAACACAAATAAAGGACCAGAGGCAGAGCAGAAGATGCTTGAAGTTGAGGGCAGGTGGGTAGTTTCGGAGTTAGCATACTCCTAGCATGTACGTTAGGCTTCAGTGTTTCTGATGAACAGAATGGAGATTATCAGTGCTAATCAGAATGATTTTCCTATATTTGCAGCAGTCATGGGCCTAGAATGTTAAACTTATCCAAGTAAGTTTTAAAAACAACCTTGAATTACTTGCCCCCTAAGTGTTTATCAATTGTTGTAACAGAGCTTGGAGTAGATAGAAAGTGTTTCAGAAGTCTGATCAAGCCCTATCCACTGGAAGGGATAGAGTCCATCTCTGTAGCCTGATGTAGGAAGTCAATATCTCAGAAGTTTACAAGACAGCAAGGATCACTATAGTTCAGTAGACATGATACTTGTACTGGACTTGAGATCTTAATCTTCAAAATCGTTCTCCCTTCAATGCCCAAAAGCTGAAATGCACTTTATAAATGACAGTGATTTTTACCATTGAGGTTAGTCTTGTTCAGAGGTAGTTCCCAAGATCTCAGAAGTGGTCCATGTTTTCCATGTTGTAGATAAAACCTCATTTCCTTAGAAAATTATAGTCAAGTAGCCCTATCCACTATATCCCCAGAATCCTCTGATCCTGTATTCACATCAAAGTTGCTGGTGAATGCATCAGGCCAGGCAGCACCTCTAGGAAGAGGTACAGTCGACGTTTCGGGCCAAGACCCTTCGTCAGGACTAACTGAAAGAAGAGCTAGTAAGAGATTTTAAAGTGGGAGGGGGAGGGGGAGATCCAAAATGATAGGAGAAGACAGGAGGGGGAGGGGTGGAGCCAAGAGCTGGATAGTTGATCGGCAAAAGGGATATGAGAGGATCATGGATATTTATGTCATCAGGTTTGAGGTTACGAAGACGGAATACAAAAAGTGTTGCTCCTCCAACTTGAGTGTGGCCTCATTGCGGCAGTACAGGAAGGCATGGGATGACATCAGAGTGGGAATGGGAAGTGGAATTAAAATAGGTGGCCACGAGGCGATCACACTTTTGTTAGTGTTCGGAGCTTAGGTGCTCAGCAAAACAGTCTCCCAATCTATGCTGAGTCTCACCGATATACAGGACGCCACACCAGGAGCACCAAATACAGTACACAGAACATAGAATAGTACAGCACAGTACAGGGTCTTTGGCCCATAATGTTGTGCCGACCCTCAAACCCTGCCTCCCATATAAGCCCCCACCTTAAATTCCTCCATATACCTGTCTAGTAGTCTCTTAAACTTCACTAGTGTATCTGCCTCCACCACTGACTCAAGCAGTGCATTCCATGCACCAACCACTCTCTGAGTAAAAAACCTTCCTCTAATATCCCCCTTGAACTTCCCACCCTTACCTTAAAGCCACATCCTCTTGTATTAAACAGTGGTGCCCTGGGGAAGAGGCGCTGGCTATCCACTCTATCTATTCCTCTTATTATCTTGTACACCTCTATCATGTCTCCTCTAATCCTCCTCCTCTCCAAAGAGTAAAGCCCTAGCTCCCTTAATCTCTGATCATAATGCATACTTTCTAAAGCAGGCAGCATCCTGGTAAATCTCCTCTGTACCCTTTCCAATGCTTCCACATCCTTCCTATAGTGAGGTGACCAGAACTGGACACAGTACTCCAAGTGTGACCTGAACAGTCACAAAGGTGAAGTGTTACTTCACTGGGAAGGACTGTATGGGGCCCTGAATGGTAGTGAGGGAGGAGGCATAGGGGCAGGTGTAGGAGATCAGTGGGGAGGGACGAATGGACAAGGAAGTCGATAGGGACCAATCCCTATGGAAAGCATAAAGTGGGGGGAGGGAAAGATGTGCTTGGTGGTGGGATCCCGTTGGAGATGGTGGATGTTACGGAGAATTATGTGCTGGACGCGGAGGCTGGTGGGATAGTATGTGAGGACCAGATTAACTCTATCTCAGGTGGGGTAGCGAGGGTATGGGGTGAAAGCAGAGGTGTGTGAAATGGCACCTCCTACCACCCTTTTACTTGTAAAACTGCCATCCCCTTCTCTCAATTCCTCCATCTTGGCCACATCAACTCTCAGGCTGAGGCAGGAGGATGGGGTGAAGGCAGACATGTGCGAATTGGATAGCTTTTCCCACTTCGTTACTTGAAAAAAGCCTCAGGATGAGGCTTTTCATTCAAGAATGGAGATGCCCTTCTTCAAAAAAAAAGGTTTCCCTTCCTCCACTATCAATGCTGTCCTCAACCGCATCTCTTCCATTTTGTGCACATCTGCCCTCACCCCATCCTCCCGCCACACCACCAGGGATAAGGTTCCTCTTGTCCATACATACCACCCCACCAGTCTTCGCATCCAGCATATAATTCTGTGAAACTTCCAATATCTCCAGCAGGATCCCACCACCAAGTTCATCTTTCCCAACCCCAACTTTCTGCATCGTGCAGGGATCATTCCCTACGCCACACCTGCCCCTGCACCTCCTCTCTCACTACCATTCAGGGCACCAAACAGTCCTTCCCGGTGAAGCTGTGAGCTCAGCTGTGAGTCTTGTGGGGTCATCTACTGTATCTGATGCTTTCCTATATATCGGCGAGACACAGTGTGGATTGGGAGACCGCTTTGCCAAGCCCCTACACTCCATCTGATAGAAAAGGCAAAATATTCCTGTGGCCACCCATTTTAATTCCACTTCCCATTCCCATATGGAAGTCCATGGCCTCTTCTACTGTCGTGATGAGGCCACACTCAGGTTGAAGGAGCACCTTGTATTCTTGTCTGGGTAACCTCCAACTTGATGGCATGAACATCAATTTCTCAAATTTCTGGTAATGCTCCCCCCTCTCCATTCCCTTTCCTTCTCTCACCTGATCTCCTTACCAGCATATCACCTCTCTCTGGTGTTCCTCCCCTTTTCTTTCTTCCATGGTCTTCTGTCCTCTCCTATCAGATTCTTCTTTCTGCAGCTCTGTATCTCTTTCACCAATCAACATTCCACTCCTTAACACAGCTACACCGCCCCCCCCCCACACTTCCCGGTTTCACCTGTCACCTTTTGTTTCTTTCTCCCCTCCCCCAACCTTCTTACTCTGACTCCTCATCATTTTTTTCCTTCAGTCCTGATGAACGGTCTCCACCCAAGATGTTGACTATACTCTTTTCCGTAGGTGCTGCCTGCTGAGTTCCTCTAGCATTTTGTCTGTGTTGCCACAATCCTCTGTTGACTGTAGTTAACCAGCTTTCTATCCATAATATCCATCTCTCTTGTGTACATTAATCTTTCCTGACAAGCCAGTTATGCTGCATCTTGTCAAAGTCTTCTGGAATTCCTTGTACACATCCAATGGGGTAACTTTACCAACTCTATTATCTCAACAAACCAAATTTAGTTGGTTAAACTAAATTTACTATTAACAAATCTGTGTTGGTTTATTCCAATTAATATACAGAGCTTTCTTCCAAGTAACTACAAATCAATGTCTCTAAAAGATTTCTCATCACCAAAGTTAACTTGAATTGGTGATAGTTGTTATGCTTGTCCTTACTTTCTTTTGTTTTCCACAAGGGAGTAATATTTGCCATTATCTAGTCCTTTGGCAGCATCTCTGCCTTCAAAGAACATTGAAAAACTCTAAATGGTGCTTTTGCAATTTCCTACATTCTTCAAAATTCCAGGATGCAATGCATTTAAGCCTGGTAACTTCCTTACTTTAGGTTCATCAACTATACCAATGCCTCCATATTATCAATTTATTAAAGTATCAGTGGATTAACTGGACTCGTTAATTTATAAGTATCCTCTTCTCTGGTAAAGACAAAGGCATTCTTTAGTACCTTAATGCTACCTTTAGCATCCATATGCAAGTTTCCATTTTTGTCCTCAATAGGCTATACTCCTTCATGTGTTACATGAAAATGTCTGTTTATAAGACATATAAACATACCGGGTATATGCCTTTAGAATGCTTTTAGATTCCCATTTATTTTGGCAACTAATCATTTCTCACATTTTCTCTGCACCTCTTCTTTTACTTTTCAGTTCTCCTCTGATTATTTTGTAATCAGTCTAGTTCCTACTGGCACTTACAAGTACTTACAGAATAATTACTCCATTAATAAATTTTACAGAACAGGCAAAACTATCTCTAATTTGATAACAGATATCTGATAGGTAACTGTGAAAATTAAATTAGATAGCCATCTGCAAATAAAAGACAATGGATAAATCAGACAAAAAATAGCAGATTGTTTGCCCTTTCTGCAATTCATTGATATCAATACACATCTCGCTTTGTAAATTAAACAGACCTGATGATATTCTTTGTAAATTCTAAAGATATCCCAGCCAGTAAGTTATAAACTATGAATGGTTCTTTATGTAATTTGAGATAGTAGATAAAGCCATCTGCAAATTATAGATAAGATCAGCTATCATCAAGTTTCCCATTTATAGCCTGTAGATGGTATATAACTATCTGTGATAGATTATGGATAATCCTGTTTCTGAATTATAATAATGATAACCATGCCTATACGTGATAAACAGCAGATAATCACATTTATAAAATATTGATGAAAATAGATAACCCTGACTGTAAATTGGAGATAACAGATAATCTCACAGAAATTCAATAAAAAATAATAAATGACATCAAGTGATCACAGACAGAAATCTTGCTGAAAGATTTAGGTAATGTAAAACATGGAAGTGAAATTGGGGAGATTACTAATTGCCAATACATCACCAAAATCATACTGTTGCCCAGAAATCACATTCTATTTTATAATACTGTTTATTTCAACACTCATTGATAAAGGTCAAAGAAATTTTTAACAAATTCAAACCCATCTGATGCAACCTTGTGGAACTTAACTTTACATTAATATAAATTCACTGAATAAACACGTACAAACAAGAGAAAATCTGCGATACTGGAAGTTCAAGCAACACACACAAAATGCTGGAGGAACTCAGTAGGCCAGGCAGCATCAACGTTTCAGGCCAAAACTCTTCATCAGGACTGGGAAAAAAAGGGTGAGAAGTCAGATTAGCAAAGTGCGGGATGGGAAGGAAGAACCACAAGATGATGCCTGAAACTGGGAAGGTGGGAGGGGTGAAGTAGATTGGTGAAAGAGATACAGGGCTGGAGAAGGGGGAATCTGATAGAAGACAGAGGCCATGGAAGAAAGAAAACAGTGAGGAACACCAAGGGAGGGAGGTGATAGGCAGGTAAGGAGATAAAGTGAGGGGGAAATGGGAATGGGGAATAGTGAAGGGGAACATTACCAGAAGTTTAAGAAATCAATGTTCATCCCATTTGGTTGGAAGCTACCCAGATGGAATATAAGGTGTTGCTCCTCCAACCTGAGTGTGGCCTCATCGCGATAGTAGAGGAAGCCATGGATTGATGTGTCGGAATGGGAATGGGAAGTGGAATTAAAATGGGTGGCCACTGCGAGATCTCACTTTTTCTGGCAGACAGAGCGTATGAGCTCAGCGAAGCGGTCTCCCAATCTGCATCAGGTCTCGCTGATATACAGGAGGCCATACAGGGAGCACTGGATACAGTACATGCCCCCAACAGACTCACAGGTGAAGTGTTGCCTCACCTGGAAGGACTGTTTGGGGCCCTGAATGGTAGTGAGGGAAGAGGTGTAGGGGCAGGTGTAGCACTTGTTCCGCTTGCAAGGATAAGTGTCAGGAGGGAGACTAGTGGGGAGAGACGAGTGGACAAGGGAGTCATGAAGGAAGCAATCCTTGCGGAAATCAGAAAGTGGGGATAGGAGGGAAAGTTGTGCTTGGTGGTGGGATCCTTGCAAGGATAAGTGTCATACTGGAGGTCCCTCCTTATTCCAGGGAAAGGATGGATATTTGAAGATAGTTTACATCTGGCGATCATACAACTGAAGATGACCTAGGAAATGGCAATGAACATGCAACACACAAGATCATAAATTTGATTGTGTTTTTTTTTAAATGAACATGTATCTGTTTTTAGAATAATGCCAATCCAGATATTTTGGTTTGAGATTCACATTTTTTGGTCTCCACAGTCTACTTTCTTTCAGTAGTTAGTAGTTGCAGGCAGAGTAGTCTAGAAATTAGATTATGAGATGTAAAACGTAACTGTTCCTGAAACCCTAGAGCACTGCAATGCACAACTGACCTGTTCCAATGCAGGGAGCATGCCAAAATAACCTTGAATATAACCAGTTAGACATGCCTGGATACTTCAGCATAGGGCTGATACTGTGATGGGCTCACACCAGATAAATTAATCTGCATCTTACACGACATTGGACTAGTACATTGTGTCAGTGCTGTAAATTATCATACAATGAACATGACCTGGGAAATGGCAAAGAACATGCAATACTAGATTATAAATTTGATTTTTTTTTAATTCTGTAATGAAGACCACAGTACTTATTTATTTAAGCTCATCACTCTTACTGGAGCATAGGGCACAGAAAGCAGATCACCAGAGTCACCTGTCTTGGGCCAATCGTTCAAGTTATCCCCAGGTGTAACCCATCTTCAAAGATTCTTTCTTTCCCAGTAATAAGGACCTTAGAGCTTCTGTTAGCATCTCTGTAGCACTGAGTTTTTACAGGATGGGTTGTTAGCCCAAAACTTCTCTCACTTAAACTGAGGGACTAACATCCTTGAGGGCAGGTTTTCTAGATATAAACTAGTTTGGCAACATAATTAGTCTAAGGATGAAGCAGTTGGTGTAAAGGTAATGCAACACATAGAGACTGAGGAAGAATATTCTTCCTCACTGCCAAATAGGCCACAATTACAAATAGTTGGATGGGTTAGATGGATTTATTTTAATGCAAGTATCAGATACAAGAGTGATCAGTACATGGAACAATGACACGTCAGGGATGTGTGCTTATCCCACTGCTCTACTCTCTCTCTATACCTATGACTCCGTAGCAAGGTGCAGTTCAAATGCAATCTATAAATTTACTGATGACATAACCATTATTGGCAAAATCTCTGATGGTGACAAGAGGGCATATGGGAAGGAGCGAGATATGCCAACTAGTTGAGTGGTGTCGCAGCAACAACCTTGCATCAGTAAGTACAAAGAGCTAATTGTGGACTTCAGAAAGGGTAAAACATTGGAACACAAAGCAATCATCAGAGGGATCAGAAGTGGAGAAAGTGAGCAATTTCAAGATCCTTGGTGTCAATATCTCTGAAGATCTAACCTGGTCCCAACATGTCGATGCAGCTATAAAGGTGGCAAAATAGCAGCTATATTTCCATCAGGAGTTTGAGATGTGGTTTGTCACCTAAAACACTCAAACTTCTGCAGATGGAGAGCATTCTGTCTGGCTCTATTATTGTCTGGTATGTGAGGGGTAGGAGGACGCTACTGCACAGAATCAATTTAAGCTGCAGAGAGTTATAAAATTAGTCTGCTCCATCATGGGTATTAGCCTTCATAGTATCCAAGACATCTTCAAGGAGTGGTACTGCAGAGAAGCAGCTTCCACCATCAAGGACCGCGCACCACCCCCGCCCCCTCACCACCACCCAAGACATGCCTTCTTCGCACTGTTACCATCAGGAAGGAGGTACAGGAGCCTGAAGGCACATACTGAGTAATTTAGGAACAGTTTCTTCCCCTCTGCCATCTGATTTCTAAATGGACATTGAACTCATGAACACCACCTCTGTCTTTGTACTAGTTACCTTTATTTAACTATTTAATGTACATTATATTTAGTTTTATAGTTTTTTCTATATTTATCATGTATTGCATTGTACTGCTGCTGCAAAGTTAACAAATTTCACAACATATGCCAGTGATATTATACCTAATTCCGATTCTGATCCTGATTGTGACATTGTTGCCATCATGGAGACTTGGATGCCACAAGGGCAGAGTGGTTGCTGAATGTTCCAGGGTTTAGATGTTTGAAAAGGAACAGAGAGGGAGGCAAAAGAGGTGCAGAAAGGGAGAATGTCATGGAGGGATCATCTACTGAGTCAATGTGAGTGGAAATCTGAAATGGGAAGGGAGCAATCACTCTGATAGGAATATTCTATAGATCCCAGTAGCAAAAGAGACACTGTGAAGCACTGAGATTTTGGAAATCAACAAAAATAGTTGTTGTCATGTGGTCTTCAACTCCCATCATACTGATTGGCGCCTACTTAGTGCAAAATATGTGGATAGGCTGACTAGAGGAGAGGCCATACTGAATCTGGTTCCATGCAATTAACCAGATCAGGTGATAGACCTCTCAGCAGATGAGCATTTTGGAGAGCGACCACAACTCCCTGACTAGAGCTTTGGACAGGGATAGGAGCAGACAGTATGGATAAGTATTTAATTGAGGGAAGGCGAATCATGATGCTATTAGGTAGGAACTTGGATTATAAATTGGGAAGAGATGTACTTAGGCAAATGCAGAATAAAAATGTAGAGGTTATTTAGGGAGCACTTACATGGGTTTTGAATAGGTTTGTTCCACGGAGGCTGGGAAAGGATGGTAGGGTGAAGGAACCATGGTTGAAAAGAGACATGAAACATCTAGTCAAGGGGAAAAAAGAAGGATATTTAAGGTTTAGGAAGCAAGGATCAGCAGGGCTCTGTAGAGCTATAAGGTAGCTAGGAAGGAGTTTAAGAAGGGATTCAGGAGAGCTAGAAGAGGGCATGAGAAGGCCATGACGAAAAGGAGTAGGGAAAACCCCACAGCATTCTAAGTGTACGTGAAGAATAGGAGGATGACTACAGTGAAGGTAGGAATAATTAGGGACAAAAGAGGAAGCACGTGCCTGATGTCAAAGGAAGTAGAGGAGGTCCTTAATAAATACTTCACTTCAGTATTCATCAGTGAGACCCCAACGAATACGAGAACAGGTTGATATGCTGAAATGTGAGTCCCTGACTCGAGACAGGATATACCCCAGTATTCTATGGGAAGCAAGAGAAGAAATTGCTGTGCCTTTGGCAATGATCTTTGCATTAGTATTTTGCAGAACTTCATGTGGGAGAACCATATTTCCTTCATTAACAAAAATCTCAGCAGGAGATGTATTTCTTGCAGCAGTTGGTAAAACTCCATCTTCCTCAGAACACACTGGTGCAATTCTACACTGCCATCATAGAGAGCTATTACTGTCTGGTTTGGTGCAGCAGCCTCTCATAATATACTAGAACTACAAATGAACTGTCAGATCAGCAGAAACTATCATTAGCTGCAATCTACCATCACTGCAGTGCTTGTCTCTGTCTAGGACAAAGAAGCGGGTAGGATAAACACTATCCACCCTGCAAACTGCCTTTTCCAAAAGCTCCCCCTGGAAAACACGATAGGGCTATTAATACAGATATGTCACGTGACCTTAACCGCTTCCCCCAGGCAGTTAATCTAATCAATAATTCAAGATAACCTCCACCCCTCACCTCACACCCCAATATCTTTTACCCCCGTCACTGCACTGCTTGCACTTTAAACCACTTTTTAATAATGCTATATACTCATAAGTATGCTGGTGTTTATGCATTCTTGCACATTTTATTTCAGATTCAATGTACTGTATTCCAGATACAGTGGATTCCAGTTAATTGGGACACATCAGTACATTTTGGCCCAATTAAGCAGCTGCCCCAAATGGCTGAAATTTCATGAAAAATAGTTAAAAAGGTACAAAAGTAAACACAAGCTACCACTTAACTGAGAAACAATTTATATATTTAAATGAAATACAGAACAAATGAGAACATCATTGAAAGTGGGCATGCAGGTACAGCAGGCGGTGAAAAAGGCGAAGGGTATGCTGGCATTTATAGCCAGAGGATTCGAGTACAGGAGCAGGGAGGTACTACTGCAGTTGTACAAGGCCTTGGTGAGACCACACCTGGAGTATTGTGTGCAGTTTGGACCCCTAATCTGAGGAAAGACATCCTTGCCATAGAGGGAGTACAAAGAAGGTTCACCAGATTGATTCCTGGGATGGCAGGGCTTTCATATGACGAAAGACTGGATCAACTAGGCTTATACTCGTTGGAATTTAGAAGATTGAGGGGGGATCTGATTGAAACATATAAAAACCTGAAGGGATTGAACAGACTAGATGCAGGAAGATTGTTCCCGATGTTGGGGAAGTCCAGAACGAGGGGTCACACTTTGAGGATAAAGGGGAAGCCTTTTAGGACCGAGATTAGGAAAAACTTCTTCACACAGACAGTGATGAATCTGTGGAATTCTCTGCCACAGGAAACAGTTGAGGCCAGTTCATTGGCTATATTTAGGAGGGAGTTAGATATGGCCCTTGTGGCTAAAGGGATCAGGGTGTATGGAGGGAAGGCTGATACAGGGTTCTGAGTTGGATGATCAGCCATGATCATACTGAATGGCTGTGCAGGCTCAAAGGGCTGAATGGCCTACTCCTGCACCTATTTTCTATGTTTCTATTACCAATATTATTACAGTACTGTAAAACTGCATTTGTTCCCAATAGTTATTGACCGAGGAATTCATCCAGTGTACACTGCCATGCTCTTTCGATTGAATGTAAATCAACGCAGACACCTGGTGCAGGTAATGGACTGCCTTCATCCAATGCTTTCAATGATTGCATCCTCCAAATTTTCATTTTCATTGTAACATTCAAGATCATTGTTGATACCTTCAAATTCTTCATAGTTCTAACTTGTTAAAGTGGTGAAATCATTTCATTTTCACTCCCAGTATTTCTGAAATCTCCAAGCATTAATGCTTCAAACTTCAATGAACAAAATAGTTCTGAATTGTTCTACTACTTATTTCTCATCAACCATCAGTGACAAGTCACTGTTTTTTGAACAAAAGCACACAACTGTTTACTCTGAGCATTGTAGTGTCCAACAGCCACAAATGTACACATGACTGATGCTAGTTAGAAACTGTTCAGCAACAGTCTCCTGTCACAATTAAGCAGCATATTATATATGTATATTTTAAAAATAATCTTTATTCTTTATAATTGTTGATGCCATTTTCTGTTGCATGTCGTACCCTGAACAACACACCACTGCAGGTTCCTAATTCAAGTAAATGTACATATATGGTGAATGAAGTTAGAACATAGAACACAGAATAGTACAGCACAGTACAGGCCCTTCAGCCCACAATGTTGTGCCGACCCTCAAATCCTGCCTCCCATATAACCCCCCACCTTAAATTCCTCCATACACCTGTCTAGTAGTCTCTTAAATATCACTAGTGTATCTGGCTCCACCACTGACTCAGGCAGTGCATTCATTCCATGCACCAACCACTCTCTGAGTAAAAAACCTTCCTCTAATATCGCCCTTGAACTTCCCACCCCTTACCTTAAAGCCATGTCCTACTGTATTGAGCAGTGGTGCCCTGGGGAAGAGGTGCTGGCTGTCCACTCTATCTATTCCTCTTAATATCTTGTATACCTCTATCATGTCTCCTCTCATTCTCCTTCTCTCCAAAGAGAGAAGCCCTAGCTCCCCTAATCTCTGATCATAATGCATACTCTCTAAACCAGGCAGCATCCTGGTAAATCTCCTCTGTACCCTTTCCATTGCTTCCACATCCTTCCTATAGTGAGGCAACCAGAACTGGACAGAGTACTCCAAGTGGGGCCTAACCAGAGTTTTATAGAGCTGCATCATTACATCGCGACTCTTAAACTCTATCCCTCAACTTATGAAAGCTAACACTCAATAAGCTTTCTTAACTACCCTATCTACTTGTGAGGTAACTTTCAGGGATCTGTGGACATGTACCCCCAAGATCCCTCTACTCCTCCACACTTCTGAGTATCCTGCCATTTGTTCCTCCTGCAGCACGTGGGAAATCAGGGATACTTCCAGTGTCCCTGACGACTATGTGTGCAGGAAATGTGTCCAGCTGCAGCTTCTGGAAGACTGCATTGAGCGGCCGGAGCTGCAATTGGATTCATACTGGAGCACCCGCAATGCTGAGAAAGTCCTGAATAGCACATTCAGTGAGTTGGCCACACCGCAGGTAAAGGCTACACAGGCAGAAAGGGAATGGGTGCCACTAAACAGCGTAGCAGTAGGCAGGTAGTGCAGGAGTCCCCTGAGGTCATCTCCCTCCTAAACAGATATACTGTTTTGGATACTGTTGGGGGAGATGTCTCATCAGGGGTAGGCAGCAGTAACCGAGTTCACGGCACCATGGGTGGCCCTGAAGCACAGGAGGGAAGGAAAAGAAGTGGGAGAGCTATAGTGATAGGGGATTCGATTGTAAAGGGAATAGATAGGCGTTTCTGCAGCTGCAAACGAGACTCCAGGAGGGTATGTTGCCTCCCTGGTGCAAGAGTCAAGGATGTCTCTGAACGGCTACAGGACATTCTGGAGTGGGAGGGTGAACAGCCAGTGGTCGTGGTGCACACAGGTACCAACGATATAGGTAAAAAACAGGATGAAGTCCTACAAGGTGAATTTAGCGAATTAGGAGTTAAACTAAAAAATAAGACCACAAAGGTAATAATCTCTGGATTACTACCAGTGCCATGTGCCAGACAGAGTAGAAATAGGAGGCTATTTCAGATGAATACGTGGCTTGAAAAATGGTGCAAGGGGGAGGGATTCAAATTTCTGGGGCATTGGAACCAGTTCTGGAGGAAGTGGAACTGGTACAAACAGGACAGTCTGCACCTGGGCTGGACTGGAACCAATGTCCTAGGGGGAGCGTTTGCTACTGTTGCTCAGGAGGATTTAAACTAATGTGGCAGGGTGCTGGGAACAAGTACAGAGAGACAGAGGGGTGTAAAATGAGGGTAGAAGCAAAAAGTAGTAAGGTGAAAAGTAAAAGTGGCAGGCTGGCAAATCCAGGGAAAAAATCAAAAAGGGCCACTTTTCAACATAAATGTATAAAGGCTAAGAGTGTTGTAAAAGCAAGCCTGAAGGCTTTGTGTGTCAATGCAAGGAGCATTCGTAACAAGGTGGATGAACTGAATGTGCAAATAGTTATTAATGAATATGATATAGTTCAGATCACAGAGACATGGCTCCAGGGTGACCAAGGATGGGAGCTCAACATTCAGGGATATTCAATATTCAGGAGGGATAGACATGAAAGAAAAGGAGGTGGGGTGGCATTGCTGGTTAGAGAGGAGACTAATGCAATAGAAAGGAAGGACATTAGCCGGGAGGATATGGAATCGATCTGGGTAGAGCTGCATAACACTAAGGGGCAGAAAACGCTGGTGGGAGTTGTGTACAGGCCACCTAACAATAGTAGTGAGGTTGGGGATGGCATTAAACAGGAAATTAGAAATGCTTGCCATAAAGGAACAGCAATTATAATGGGTGACTTCAATCTACATATAGATTGGGTGAACCAAATTGGTAAGGGTGCTGAGGATGAGGATTTCTTGGAATGTATGCGGGATGGTTTTCTGAACCAACATGTCGTGGAACAACTAGAGAGCAGGCCATTCTGGACTGGGTATTGAGCAATGAGGAAGGGTTAGTTAGCAATCTTTTCGTGAGAGGCCCCTTGGGTAAGAGTGACCATAATATGGTGGAATTCTTCATTAAGGTGGAGAGTGATATAGTTAATTCAGAAACAAAGGTTCTGAACTTAAAGAAGGGTAACTTTGAAGGTATGAGATGTGAATTAGCTAAGATTATCTGGCAAATGATACTTAAAGGGTTGACGGTGGATATGCAATGGCAAGCATTTAAAGATCGCATGGATGAACTACAACAATTGTTCATCCCAGTTTGGCAAAAGAAAAAACCAGGGAAGCTAGTGCACCTGTGGCTGACAAGGGAAATTAGGGATAGTATCAATTCCAAAGAAGGAACATACAAATTAGCCAGAAAAAGTGGCACACTTGAGGACTGGGAGAAATTCAGAGTCCAGCAGAGGAGGACAAAGGGCTTAATTAGGAAAGGGGAAAAAAGATTGAGAGAAAGCTGGCAGGGAACATAAAAACTGATTGTAAAAGCTTTTATAGATATGTGAAAAGAAAAAGATTGGTTAAGACAAATGTAGGTCCCCTACAATCAGAAACAGGTGAATTGATCATGGAGAACAAGGACATGGCTGACTAATTGAATAACTACTTTGGTTCTGTCTTCACTAAGGAGGATATAAATAATCTTCAGGAAATAGTAGGGGACAGAGGGTCCAGTGAGATGAAGGAACTGAGGGAAATACATGTTAGTAGGGAAGTGGTGTTAGGTAAATTGAAGGGATTGAAGGCAGATAAATCCCCAGGGCCAGATGGTCTGCATCCCAGAGTGCTTAAGGAAGTAGCCCAAGAAACAGTGGATACATTAGTGATAATTTTTCAGAACTCTTTAGATTCTGGATTAGTTCCTGAGGATTGGAGGGTGGCTAATGTAACCCCGCTTTTTAAAAAAGGAGGGAGAAAGTAACTGGGGAATTATAGACTGGTGAGCCTGACATTGGTGGTGGGGAAAATGCTAGAGTCAGTTATCAAAGATGTGATAACAGCACATTTCTACTGCAGTTGTACAAGGCCTTGGTGAGACCACACCTGGAGTATTGTGCGCAGTTTTGGTCCCCTAATCTGAGGAAAGTCATTCTTACCATAGAGGGGGTACAAAGAAGGTTCACCAGATTAATTCCTGGGATGGCAGGACTTCCATATGATGAAAGACTGGATCGACTAGGCTTATACTCTCTGGAATCTAGAAGATTGAGGGGGGATCTGATTGAAACGTACAAAATTCTAAAGGGATTGAACAGGCTAGATGCAGGAAGATTGTTCCCGATGTTGGGGAAGTCCAGAACGAGGGGTCACAGTTTGAGGATAAAGGGGAAGCCTTTTAGGACCGAGATGAGGAAAAACTTCTTCACACAGAGAGTGGTGAATCTGTGGAATTCTCAGCCATAGGAAACAGTTGAGGCCAGTTCATTGGCTGTATTTAAGAGGGAGTTAGACAAGGCTCTTGTGGCTAAAGGGATCAGGGGGTATGGAGAGAAGGCACGTATAGGGTTCTGAGGTGGATGATCAGCCATGATCGTAATGAATGACGGTGCAGGCTCGAAGGGCCAATAGGCCTACTCCTGCACCTATTTTCTATGTTTCTATTTACTTTGTACCCTGCCTTGGAGTTTGTCCTTCCAAAGTGTACCACCTCACACTTCTCCGGGTTGAACTCCATCTGCCACTTCTGCATTCAATGTCTCTCTGCAATCTTCGACAATCCTCTCCACTATCCACAACACCACCAACCTTTGTGTCATCTGCAAACTTGCCAACCCACCCCCACATCCGGGTCGTTAATAAAAATCATGTAAAGTGGAGGTCCCAGAACCAATCCTTGTGGGAAACTACAAGTCACCACCCTCCAATCTGAATGTACTCCCTCCACCACGACCCTCCGCTTTCTGCAGGCAAGCCAATTCTGAATCCACCTGGCCAAACTTCCCTGGATCCCATGCCTTCTGACTTTCTGAATAAGCCTACCATGTGGAACCTTGTGAAAAGCCTTACTAAAATCCATATAGATCACATCCACTGCACTACCCTCATCTATATGCCTCCTCAAAGAACTCTATCAGGCTTGTTAGACATGATCTGCCCTTCACAAAGCCATGCTGACTGTCCCTGATCAGACCATGATTCTCTAAATGCCCATAGATCCTATCTCTAAGAATCTTTACCAACAGCTTTCCCACCACAGATGTAAGGCTTACTGGTCTATAATTATCTGGACTATCCCTACTACCTTTTTTGAGCAAGGGGATAACATTCGCCTCCCTCTAATCTTCCAGTACCATTCCCGTGGACAACGAGGACATAACGATACAAACACGAGCAAATCTGCAGATGCTAGAATTTCAAGCAACACACATAAAAGTTGCTGGTGAACGCAGCAGGCCAGGCAGCATCTCTAGGAAGAGGTACAGTCGATGTTTCGGGCCGAGACCCTTCAGCAGGACGAAGGGTCTCGGCCCGAAACGTCGACTGTACCTCTTCCAAGAGATGCTGCCTGGCCTCCTGTGTTCACCAGCAACTTTTATGTGTATTGCAGGACATAAAGATCCTAGCCAGAGGCTCAGCAATCTCTTCCCTCGCCTCGTGGAGCAGCTTGGGGAATATTCCGTCAGGCCCCGGGGACTTACCCGTCCTAATGTATTTTAACAACTCCAACACCTCCTCTCCCTTAATATCAACATGCTCCAGAACATCAACCTCACTCATATTGTCCTCACTGTCATCAAATTCCCTCTCATTGGTAAATACCGAAGAGAAGTATTCATTGAGAACCTTGCTCACTCCAGGCACATCTTCCCACCTTTAAGTCTAATCGGTACTATCTTCACTCCTGTCATCCTTTTGTTCTTCACATAATTGAAGAATGCCTTGGGGTTTTCCTTTACTCTACTCGCCAAGGCCTTCTTATGCCCCCTTCTTGCTCTCCTCAGCTCCTTTCCTGTTACCCTATATTCCTCAATAGACCCATCTGATACTTGCTTCCTAAACCTCATGTCTGTTGCCTTCTTCCACCTGACTAGATTCTCCACCTCACTTGTCACCCATGGTTCCTTCACCCTACCAGTCTTTATCTTCCTCACCGGGACAAATTTATCCCTAACATCCCGCAAGAGATCTCTAAACATCGACCACATGTCCATAGTACATTTCCCTGCAAAAACATCATCCCAATTCACACCCGCAAGTTCTAGCCTTATAGCCTCATAATTTGCCCTTCCCCAATTAAGAATATTCCTGTCCTCTCTGATTCTATCCTTTTCCATGATAATGTTCAAGGCCAGGGAGTGGTGGTCACTATCCCCCAGATGCTCACCCACTGAGAGATCTGTACCCTGACCCAGTTCTTTACCTAATACTAGATCTAGTATGTAACGAACCTAATCGGCCTGTCAACATACTGTGACAGGAATTCCTCCTGGACACACTTAACAAACTCTGCCCCGTCTAAACCCTTGGAACAAGTCAGGTGCCAATCAATATTAGGAAAGTTCAAGTCACCCATGACAACAACCCTGTTATTTTTTCACCTTTCCAAAATCTGTCTCCCAATCTGCTCCTCAGTATCTCTGTTACTACCAGGGGGCCTATAGAATACTCTCAGTAGAGTAACTGCTCCCTTCCTGTTCCTGACTTCTACCCATACTGACTCAAAAGAGGATCCTGCTACATTACCCCTCTCTTTCTGTAGCTGTAATAGTATCCCTGACCAGCAATGCCACCCCTCCTCCCCTTTCCCCCCTCTCTATCCCTTTTAAAGTACTGAAATCCAGGAATACTGAGAACCCATTCCTGCCCTGGTGCCAGCCAAGTCTCTGTAATGGGCACTACATCATAATTCCATGTTTGTATCCAAGCTCTCAGTTGATGAAGTCCTCACTGGTCAGAAATAGTATCAGATGCTGGAGGGTGGCAAATGTTATTCCTTTGTTCAAAAAAGCTGTAGGGATAATCCGGGGAATTATAGACCAGCGATGCTGCCTGGCCTGTTGCATTCCACCAGCATTTTGTGTGTGCTGATGAAGGTAGAGCACAAGGTTCCCCATTGTAGGCTCATTCAGTAAGCAAGGAGGCAGGGGATTTAGGGACACTTGACTGCATGTATTCAGAATTGGCTTCCCCACAGGGATTAGAGTGTATTCTGCCTGGAGGTCATTGATCAGTAGTGTCCCACAGTGATCCGTTCTGGGAGCCCTGCTTTGTGATTTTTATAAATGACTTGGATGAGGAAGTGGAAGGATGGGTTCATAACATTGTAGTTGACACAAAGACTGATAGTATTGAGGATACCATAAACAGCTGTCATAAGTGACAGCTACCACTACTACGTCAACTCAGGTCTATTGGGCCAGCATCGGGCATGACAATGGAGTCTCCATTCTCCCTCACCCCCATCAGTGTGTTCAGTTCATTTACATTAGCCGCACTACTGTCTTCTAGGAGCGTGTTGTCCATAGTCTTGGGAGGGCGGTTTATCCTTCCATGCTTGGGCTCCGATATGATGACTAGGCTTGCAGGTAGCTCGGGGTGGTGTAGACAGTGCCCTGCTAGTTGCAGTCTTCTCGCTTCGATTTTAGTGGTGAGCATTGGTAGGTCGTCATAGAGCTCGACGTTCGTCATGTGCTGTTGCCAACTCACGTCAAGAGCCATCCGGAGCATTTGTGTATAGCAACCATCTAGGGACTTTTGCATAGTCTTGGTGAATGTCCATGTCTCGCATTCGTACGTGAGAATGGACTCTATGACTGCTATGAAGATCCTCTTTTTAAGCCCTCTGGTCAGATTCGACTTCCAGATTTCCTTCATGTCATTCATAGCCCTCCATGCCAGTGCCTTCCGTATCTTTATATCCTTCTCTGAACTCATCATTCTTGATTCTTGAAGTGACAGCAGTTTATCAATAAGATGCAAAGCTGGGCTGAGAAGTGGCAGATGGAGTTCAATACAGCAAAGTATGAAGTGATACACTTTGGAAAGTTAAAATTAATGTCAGAGTAGAGGATCAATGGCAGGATTGTTAGCAATGTGCAGGAACAAATGGATCTTGGGCCAAGTCCAAAGATCTTTCAAAGTTGCTGTGCAGTGGTTAAAAATTCCTAACACACATTGGCCTTCACTAGTCAGATAAATGAGTTCAAGAGATATGAGGTAATATTACAGCTCTATAAAACCTGATTAGACCAAACTTGGAAAATTGTGTTCAGTTCTGGTCACCTCATTATTGGAAGGAGCTTTAAAGAGGGTAAAAGGAGATTTATCAGGACGCTGCCAGGATTGGAGAGCATGTCTTACAAGGATAGCTTGAGCAAGCAAGGGTGTTTCCCTTTGAAGCAAAAGATGGATGAGGTGACTTGATAGATATGTACAAGTTGATAAGACATAAAGAGAGAGTCAACAGCCAGCAACCTTTTCTAGGTTAGACCAACTGAATATGACAACACTGCCATAAAAATGAGAGTTCCCAACATTCATTCAATGATGTCTCAAGGGTCAAGTCAATCACCAGCAACATTCTGCTGACTAAAACCTACTGTTCTCCCCCAGCTGAGGGATCAGTGTTCCTCTACAAATGACATGATAGACATTAATCAGGAACCAAATAATGATGATTAATTGGCCTTTGTATACAACATGGCATAAATTTATTTATAAAATTGGTTTGGAATGCACCCACGCAATTGGACAATATGATGCCCAGTGACAGAGAAAGGATATGCTATGATTATTTTTTTAAATAGATTCTGGTTAATAGACTGTTTTCCTAAACATCAGCTTTACATGCAACTCCATCTTTTACCTTTACTGGAAGCTATTATTGATTCTGCTCTCATTACCCTTACAGGCAATGAAAAGAAACAGAGTTTGGTAAATTTAAAATGTGTGTGCAAAACAGAGGCTTACTCAGTTTACAAACAGCACATGAAACAAAGTAAATTTAAATCAAACATTTTAGTTTAAATGAAGCAAATGAACAGTGTCTACATTTACAGGCAAGAAAAAAGGTAAGTGGGAAGGCATATTGTGAGAAGGTAGTTTATCAGAGAGATATTGATCAGATAGGTGAATGGGAAAAATCTTGGCATATTTTAGTAAGTTCATTTGGGGCAAGTAAAACAATAAGTAATTTAGTAGTAAGAATATCTGAAGTCCAATATTTGATTGTCAAGGAAGTTTAATAAGCACGGCTATGCCAGGGCAGCTCACGGTCCCGAAATGCCCATCCTGTACCACTTGATACTGGACAACCAAACATTCAGGAATTGCCACCGCAGGAGCTCAGCCCCGAGATTTAGGAGCCTAAGCAACAACCGATGTTTCATGGTTGGCATATTTCAGGAGGTGAAGACTGTAGGCGGTGAAAACAGCCAGCCAGAGAAAAAGGAGTAAGTTTGGAAGACCTGGAGAGCATCCAAGTCTCTTGACAGTATTCAGTTTTGAACAGTGCTGAGGGCAAGTATCTCTCTGGAGAATCTAGTTAAAGCCAAGTCCATGCACCATGGGTGGCTCAGCTGTGCAGGAAGGAAAAAAAAAAGACCAAGAGCGAAATAGTAAGAGGGGATTCCATAATTAGGAAAATAGTAAAGCTTGTCAATGTGTGAACTCAAATGCACTAAGTTTGCATTTGC
Organism: Mobula birostris; assembly: GCF_030028105.1. NCBI lineage: Eukaryota > Metazoa > Chordata > Chondrichthyes > Myliobatiformes > Myliobatidae > Mobula > Mobula birostris. The sequence goes on from NC_092370.1 coordinate 147,457,789, forward strand.
ACTGAAGACCCAAGGACACTAAGTATGATATTTGAGCCCTATCATGGAAACATTGTTTGAAGAATAACACTCAACACTCCTGGTTACAGAGCATTCATATGAAATGTTCATGTAAAAAGGGAAGAGAATGTGGGGTTCAAAAATCAATCACTGCAGTGAGAAGAGATGATACATTAAAAGAAATCAACACACGAAGAGTTACGTGTTGACATAAACAGCAAAATCACAATACTGGAGATGTACTGTTGACCTCCAAACAATTCATGAAAAATGGAACCAAAATATAGGCATATTTCTGAGAACTGAACAAATCCTTGGAAAAAATAGTGGGATATTTCTATAACTGTGCAGTGCACAATTATGGAGGGTGTGAGAATGATGAGGAGGGGGGCAGAGAATCCTGAATTGCATTTAGAGAGAGATCATTAGCCAATCCGATGGCAAGCCCAACACAAATGGTGGCAGGGAAGGGCAAGTTTGAATTTCATTTTACGGACTGAGGCTGGGCAGGTGCAGGAATATCACCGGGAAAATACTTTAAAGGCATTAATCATACATTAGTTAAATTTTGCATAGTTAAGGGCAAGGGCAAAATTAAAAATTGGAGTAAGAATTCTAAGTTTAGACACTAAGGGGAGATTCGGCAAAAGCGTAACAGAACCAGTTGTCAATAAAACAGCCTGAATGCAACATGAGACTCTTCTCATAACAACTTCAAGTAGTTCAGGTCAAAAGGTGAAGGTGGGATTGCCAAATCTAGAGCCTTCTGGGTGGCAGTGTATAGAGGGTAGGATAGGGCAAAACAGGGAAGCTTGTTTCAGATACCAAATCTTAATCTGTAGAAGTAAGGAAATTAAGTGGTGAAATTAAAAGAAAGAGGACAAAAAAAGTATTGCTAGTAAAATCAAAGAAAATCCAAACACATGTAGAAGAATAATCAAGAATGGAGCCTATTAGTGAAGTATAGGACGTGCATAAAGTCTTCTGCAGTTGTTTTTACAAGTGTTGAAACTATAGTGTGAAATACTAGATGGGAGCAGCACAATTAAAGCATAAATATTGTTTAGGTTTTTAAAAATAGATGAAATCAAGAGGAAATCAGACGACAAGAGCACGAAATGAGGCTATTTGACCCTTTGAGTCTGCACTACTTCTGTGCACGAGTGAATCAATGAGTCTACCTCTCGCAGCCTCTACCAATAGCCCTGTAAATTGTTTTCTTTTAACTTTTAAATACTTAAGCTGCCTTTTAAATGCTACAGTTTGTTCTTTTAATTATCACAATCCCTGACAGCAATCCAGACTACAATATTCACTGTGCAAAAATACATTTTTATTCTGTCACTCTTAAGTCTTCTTGCCAATCACTTTCACTCAAGTCCAGTAGTTCATGACCTCTCCACCAACAGGAATAGTCTCTGTCTACATTACTCTTCATTATGTTAAATGCCTCCATCAATCTCCTCCCAGCAGCCTCTATTCCAAGGAACACAATACAAAATCTCTAGTCCATTCACAGAACTAATCTCTCTCAAGGTATGAAAAGACCCCAGGATCTCTCTGTTCCTGTAACACTTTCAAAATCATAACTCCCTGTTTTAGTTTCATCTCATTCATTCTTCCAAAATGCTGGTTTCATACATCTTCATATTCAATTTCATTTGCTACCTGTTGCATCTCACTAAATCAATCCATTACACCCTCAAATGTTATATCATCTAAATATTTAAAAATTGCATCCTATACATCAAAGTGCAAATTATTAATATACTAGATTCTGGTTAATTGAGCCATCAGTTAATTGGGACTTATTTGGGAAAAACTCTGAAAGAACAAAACAGAAGACTGTTACCAAACAGTTTTTAACTATTGTCCATTGTGTTCATTTGTGTGGCCGCTAGACACTACACTGTGCTTACAGCGAACAGTTTTTAAATAGCATGAACTGCATGTGTTTGTATTATGTTATGCATTTGGGCCAACAGACACTGATTCAAAGAGCAGCGATTCATGATAATTTTGTTTTTTTTATTTTGAAGGCAGTCCCTTAGCTGAACCAGGTGTCTGTGCTAATTTTCTTCATCTACAGTCAATCAAGTAGATTAATTCCTCCACTGATAACTATTAGGAACTAATGCACGGTTTTATAGTACTGAAGTAGTATTGGTAGTGTTCAAATGTGTTCTGCATTTCATTTAAATACACAGTTTGTGTCTCAGTTAAACAGTAGTTTGGCTAATTTGGACAGCCGCTTAATTGGGCCAAAATGTACTGGTCCCATTGTTCCCTAATTATCCAGAATCCACTGTATATAGCAAAAAAAGCAAAAATACTGGTGCCAAACCCTGGAGAGAATTCCACTGTAACCTTCCTTCTTGCCTGACAAATTTTTAATTGAATACAGTTTACATCCTCTGTTTTAACAAAGAATATAAATATATTGAAAAAGTTGACAGAAAGTTTACCTCGACCATACCTGGAATGGGGAAAGATAATTATGAGAAAAGATTGGACAGCCTGGGTTAACTGCTAGAGTTTACAAGAGAAATTATTTAATTGAAACACACAAGATCCTGAGAAGTCTGCATGTACCTTGACAGAATGGATGTGGACAGAACATTTTCTCTCCTATGGGAATCAAAAACTAGGGTGTCACTGTTTGAAAATAATGGCTTGCCCAATTTGAAAACAAAATGACATGAGCAAACTTCTGTCTGGCTCATGATTTTTTTGAAACTGGCTTCCTAGAGGTCAGTCTTTGAATATTTTACTACAGTGTGAGTTAAAGTAGGATGAAGTTAACTGGGAGTAGGCAGTAATACAAAGCTAAGGTTAAACAGATAAGCCATGATCTTATTGAAAGGTGGAGAAGACTTGAAGAGCTATTCTATCTCCACATTCCTATAATACTTAGCCAATTTTGTCTTTAAGGACTCTATATGAACTTTTTCTAAATAATCTACACTTCTCCAGGTGACAGTTATATTGTTGCTGGGTAATGCTACCAGAACCTCTCCACCATTGAGATTAAGCAGACAGGTTTCATATGTTTTATATGTTTTAAAGAGCATAACTCTTTAATTTTTTTCTTATTCAGGTACCATCTGGGAATTGTCAGATTTAAGAATAATGTCAAGGCCTCTGGGCCAGGTGATATATTCACTTTAAGCGCAGCAAGCCTTCCTAATAACTTTCCTTTTTCCAAATTCAGTGCATAAAAAACTCGGGACACATTCTCCCTTGCTGAAATACTAGCAGCATCTTTTATCAGAATATTAAAAGAAGCAAAGAAACAAATCACAGAATTTCATATTTCAACATCCCTGGCTACAGAACTGCTACAAGACAAGAGGATTGCTAAAGTTGAACCATCATTTTAAAAGGAAGGAAAGAATAAACTAATTACAAACTAGCTAGTTTAATTTTGATATTGGGCAAATTACTAGAATCAATTATAACCATAATGTAGACATACAGATTAATCAGGAATACTCAGCATAGATTTCCTAAGGAAAAATCATAGCTGATTTACTCAAATGAATTTTTTTTTTTTTTTTTTTATAAAAAAGAGGAGTGTTGACAGCTTCAAGTAATCTGCATGGATTTTAGTACTTCTTTCGACAAGGTCCCACATGGCAGGCTGGTCATAGAAGTAAAGATACAAGGATCAAGGGGAAACTAGATCACAAATTAGCTCAGTGGTGGGAAAGAGAGGATAATAATTGACAACACACATAAAAGTTGCTGGTGAACGCAGCAGGCCAGGCAGCATCTCTAGGAAGAGGTGCAGTCAACGTTTCAGGCCGAGACCCTTCGTCAGGACTAACTGAAGGAAGAGTGAGTAAGGGATTTGAAAGTTGGAGAGGGAGGGGGAGATCCAAAATGATAGGAGAAGTCAGGAGGGGGAGGGATGGAGCCAAGAACTGGACAGGTGATAGGCAAAAGGGATATGAGAAGATCATGGGACAGGAGGTCCGGGAAGAAAGACAAGGTGGGGGGAGACCCAGAGGATGGGCAAGAGGTATATTCAGAACTACAGAGGAAGAAAAAGGAGAGTGAGAGAAAGAATGTGTGTATAAAAATAAGTAACAGATGGGGTACGAGGGGGAGGTGGCCTTTTATATATTGGCGGGACCCGACGCAGACTGGGAGACCGCTTTGCTGAACACCTACGCTCTGTCCGCCAGAGAAAGCAAGATCTCCCAGTGGCCACACATTTTAATTCCACATCCCATTCCCATTCTGACATGTCTATCCACGGCCTCCTCTACTGTAAAGATGAAGCCACACTCAGGTTGGAGGAACAACACCTTACATTCCGTCTGGGTAGCCTCCAACCTGATGGCATGAACATCGACTTCTCTAACTTCCGCTAATGCCCCACCTCCCCCTGGTACCCCATCTGTTACTTATTTTTATACACACATTCTTTCTCTCACTCTCCTTTTTCTCCCTCTGTAGTTCTGAATATACCCTTTGTCCATCCTCTGGGTCCCCCCGCCCTTGTCTTTCTTCCCGGACCTCCTGTCCCATGATCTTCTCATATCCCTTTTGCCTATCACCTGTCCAGTTCTTGGCTCCATCCCTCGCCCTCCTGTCTTCTCCTATCATTTTGGATCTCCCCCTCCCCCTCCAACTTTCAAATCCCTTACTCACTCTTCCTTCATTTAGCCCTGATGAAGGGTCTCGGCCTGAAACGTCGACTGCACCACTTCCTACAGATGTTGCTTGGCCTGCTGCGTTCACCAGCAACTTTTATGTGTGCTGCTTGAATTTCCAGCATCTGCAGAATTCCTGTTGTTTGCGATAAAAATTGACAAGTGATTTTTCTTGTGAATGGAAAGTAGTCTTGGGAAATCAAATTTTTTTTGTTCTAAATATTACTGATTTACACTTTGAAGACAATACAAAATTTGCAATGTGGTTCACAGAGGAGAAAAGCTTTAAACTGCAGGAAATTACAAATGATCTGGTCAGTTGGTTAGAAGAGTGGCAACAGGATTTAATTTGGAGAGGAACAACGAGAAAAGAGCATGGCCCGAGCAGCAAGGACCCCGATGATGGACGCCACCCTTCTCCAGCAATGCTTAACACAGATGTGCACAATGGCTGGAAGGGGCCTACTCGCGATGACTGGGCTGAATCCACCACCCCTTGTAGGATTTTCCATTGAAAGGCATTGGATTTCCCATACCAGACCATAATGTAGCCAGTCAGCATACTTTCCACCACACATCTATAGACATTTACCAAGATTTTCAATGACATGCCAAACCTTCGCAGACTGCTGAGGAACTAGAAGTACTGTTGGGCTTTCTTCATAGTAATATTTATCTGATGGGTCCATTGCTGACACAACATGCTCATCTAAATATGTAGATTCATAGAATTGTAGACCTATGCAGCACAGAAATAGACCCTCCACTACAGTTTGTCTATGCAGACTGTGATCCCTTTCTACACTAATCCCACTAGCTTACATGAGGTTTGTGACCTTCTAAATTGTATCAGTCCAAATAACTTTTAAATTTTTTCTTCAATCTGCATCTACTACCTTCTCTAGCAGCTTATTCCAGGTAACCAGATCACACTATCTTCTGCGAGAAAATCTTGCCCCTCAAATTGCTCCCCTCTCAACTTTTTAAACTTTTGCCCTCTGGTTCTAGAATCCCCTGCCCTGGCAAGAAAATGTTGACTATCTCTGCACTGCATAATCTTATAAGCTTCTATAACTTCACTTTTCAGCCTCCTACGCTCCAATGAAAACAAACCAGCCTATCAAAAAACTCTTTACAACTGGAGCACTCCATTCCAGGCAGCATCTTTGCAAAGTTCTCCTACACTCTCTCAGTGGCTGCCACATCCTTCCTTACACAATGCTTTAAGTGCAGTCTAACCAGCTGATGTCCTAATTCAATGCCTAAAACATGGAAGAAAATGTCAAACTCAAATGGGTCAAGGACAGTGGAAGCAGACAGCTCAATTGTCTGTTTCTGCCATGTGCTTGGAGATTGAAGCTGCCATTTTGTGAAACTTTTATTTCCTCCATTTTGTGAGATGAGGTTGCTTCAATCCCTCTGTTTTAAAGTAACACAATGTTGCTTCAGGTAATCTGCTGGACTAGAGGTAATTCTAAATAAGAAGTTTTTATAGAAACATAGAAAACCTACAGCACCACACAGGCCCTTTGGCCCACAAAGTTGTGCCGAACATGGCCCTACCTTAGAAATTACTAGGCTTACCCATAGCCCTCTATTTTTCTAAGCTCCATGTACCTATCCAAAAGTCTCCTAAAAGACCCTATCGTATCTGCCTCCACCACCAATTTCCAAATAACACTTGTGAGGTGGTTTTGATCTCCTATGCAAGTTTGTGAATGTTGGGTTCTGTGCTTGCCTGGAGTGATTTGAGCTGGTTACTGAAGAAAATAAAGAGCCATAAATCACTAATTGTCATTTGCTGGGAAGAGGGCAATAAATAGTTGTTGGCCTGGAGCAGAGACAATAAAAAGGTGCTGAATGTCAGACATATGACCTACAGCCAATGACACTGGAACGTAATATTTTAATTGGTAAGGAACAAATATAAAAGTGGACACTTCCAGCATGTTATCAGTGATAACTCTCTCAAGACACCCACCATCAGGAGGAAGAATATCCAAGCCAGGGGCTCGAAGAACGGATCAATCATCTGACCAATGGAGATGCCCTATTTCAGTGATATAAATTGGACAAGTTGTCTGAGTGATATTGTTAGAGAGAACAGCAGAATTCACGTTCTAAGTTGTTGGCGTGGGGTCAACATATTCACATTGTCGTTTGTGCAGACACAATAACATGCAAGCTTTGATTAATTAAAAATAGCATAACCATAAATGAACGGTCAACACCTTGGCCTGTTACCCACATAGGGAGAGGATAAAAATTACTGAAAGTTAGAGAAATCGACCTTCATTCTGTCAGTTTGGAGGCTACTCAGACAGATTACGAGGTGTTGCTCCTCCAACCTAACAGTAATCTCACTATGGCAGTAGAGGAGCCATGGACTGACATGTTGGAATGGGAATCGAAATTAAAATTGTTGGCCAACAAGAAATCCTGCTCTTTGCAAACAGAGTGAAGGGTCTCACCAAAGTAGAGGAGGCCACTCCAGGAGCACCAGATACAGTAGATGACCCCGACAGACTTGTAGGTATAGCGTTGCCTCACCTGGAAGGAGTGTTTGGTGCCATGAATTTTGCTTCTAGTGGATATGAATGGGCAGGTGCAGCACATCTTCTGTTTACAGGGATAAGTGCCACGAGGGAGATCAGTGGGACAAGATGAATGAACAAGTGTATCATGGAGAGAGAAAGATCCCTGCAGAAAGCAGAGGGCATGTCCTTTGTAGCTGGGGTCCTTAATGATGGATGCCAGCTTTACAAGGTGTCCTCGATGCTGGGGAGGTTAGTGCCCATGATGTCATTCTTTTCTGCAAACAGTGAGGAAGCCTGAAATATGCCTGAAACAAACTGATCCCGTATTGTTCCCAACCACTGCCATCTGGCCCATTTGAGTAGCCTTCTGGGATATCACAAAGTCACAGAATGAAACAGAGGAAAATATACCATGGAAACAGGCCACTCATCCCACCATTACTATACTATGCACCCACCCATTTTCTATCACTTGGCTCATGTAAACACCTGTTATGTTGGGTCAGTCACTCTGTTCCCACCACTCTCTCTGGCAGTGTGTTCCAGGTACACACACACCACCCTGGGTGAAGACAGCCCCCCTCAGATCCACTCTAAATCTAGAACATAGAATAGTACAGCACAGTACAGGCCCTTCCACCCACAATGTTGTGCCAACCCTCAAACCCTGCCTCCCATATAAGCCCCCACCTTAGATTCCTCCATATACCTGTCTAATAGTCTCTTAAACTTCACTAGTGTATCTGCCTCCACCACTGACTTAGGCAGTGCATTCCACGCACCAACCACTCTCTGAGTAAAAAACCTTCCTCTAATATCCCCCTTGAACTTCCCACCCCTTACCTTAAAGCCATGTCCTCTTGTATTGAGCAGTGGTGCCCTGGGGAAGAGGCGCTGGCTGTCCACTCCATCTATTCCTCTTATTATCTTGTACACCTCTATCATGTCTCCTCTCATCCTCCTTCTCTCCAAAGAGTAAAGCCCTAGCTCCCTTAATCTCTGATCATAATGCATACTTTCTAAACCAGGCAGCATCCTGGTAAATCTCCTCTGTACCCTTTCTAATGCTTCCACATCCTTCCTATAGTGAGGTGACCAGAACTGGACACGGTACTCCAAGTGTGGCCTAACCAGAGTTTTATAGAGCTGCATCATTACATCGCAACTCTTAAACTCTATCTCTCAACTTATGAAAGCTAACACCCCATAAGCTTTCTTAACTACCCTATCCACCTGTGAGGCAACTTTCAGGGATCTGTGGACATGTACCCCCAGATCCCTCTGCTCCTCCACACTACCAAGCATCCTGCCATTTACGTTGTACTCTGCCTTGGAGTTTGTCCTTCCAAAGTGTACCACCTCACACTTTTCCGGGTTGAACTCCATCTGCCACTTCTCAGTCCACTTCTGCATCCTATCAATGTCTCTCTGCAATCCTTGACAATCCTCTACACTATCTACAACACCACCAACCTTTGTGTCGTCTGCAAACTGGCCAACCCACCCTTCTACCCCCACATCCAGGTTGTTAATAAAAATCACGAAAAGTAGAGGTCCCAGAACTGATCCTTGTGGGACACCACTAGTCATAATCCTCCAATCTGAATGTACTCCCTCCACCACCACCCTCTGCCTTCTGCAGGCAAGCCATTTCTGAATCCACCTGGCCAAACTTCCCTGGATCCCATGCCTTCTAACTTTCTGAATAAGCCTACCATCCTTGTCTTTTACTCCAGTCCAATAAAAGATCTTACTGTAGTCTACCCTATATATAGCCTTTCTGTACTTTCACCATGTTCCCTCTTAACCTCCTCCAATCAAGGAGAACAGACCTGGTCTCTCCAGTCCTGCCTCAGAAGTGAACCAGTCAGTTATGACCACAATCCTGGTGAAACAAAAACAGGGTGGGGGTGGGGAGTGGAATGCAAGGCACATAGCTGTGGAAGAGAAGAATAAAGGGACAACAGATACAGACACTTGGAAATGATGGAATGGAGGATACAGAAGTGTCTCCTGATACAGAGTCTCAGCCTGAATTCTCAACTACTATTTGCTACCACAGATTCTGCCTGACATGCCTAGCAGTTTGCATGTAACATCCTGGTGAATTACCTCTGCACCCTGTCTGATGTCATCTGTCCTAGACTGTGGTGACCACTAATGCATAAGACCGTAAGACACAGAAGCAGAATTAGGCAATTCATCCCATTAAGTCTGCTCCGCCATTCCATCATGGCTGATCCCAAATCCCACTCAACACCAATAACCTGCCTTCTCGCCATATCCTTTGATGCCCTGACCAATCAGGAAACTATCAACTTCTGCCTTAAATATATCCATGGACTTGGCCTCTACCACAGTCTGTGGCAGAGCTTCAAATCTCACATATCAAACAAAAACCAAATTCCTTTTTAGTTGGAATCACTGAGAATCAGTAGAATGACCTTTATTATTCCAAATTCTCAAACCAATTAGATCTAGTGTTATTCCCTATTTAAAGGTTTACAGACTAGCTTTTCTTTAGTTAGTTTGAAAACTAATTGAATTCCTATTTTTAAGTACAGATCGACCTTCACTAATCTGGCACCACTGGAACCTGAGGAGAGGCGGATTAGTGAAAATGCCAAATTACAGAAGGATCACATTAAGCATAATCAGTGCCGGATTATCGAAGGAACCAGATTACAGGTACAGTAGTCGGATTAGTGAAGGTCGACCTGTATTACGATTAACTTCTGTTCTAGTTCAAGTCAGTACATCTACAAATACAAATTATATATATCTTAACTCTTTTCACCACAATTCTCCAACATCACAACTTTTAAATAAAGTAAATCTCTTTCAGTAACCTTGCAAAAATAATCAGTTCTTGCAGAAAATCAAATTCAGATCCTTCAAATGAAAATAAACTTACATGTCCAACTGTATTAAATCCTCTACATCATTAAACTTTTTGTTCCTGGGCTGGTTCTTCAATCTTGGGTGGCTCACCATCTTGTTTCTTGGTTCGTTGATCGAAATAGTTGGTCATCCATGGAAAGTCGATTCACAAAACTTATACAAAAAAAAACCTCTTTAGGAGGTATATATTCTATGCCTTCCATATTGCTTCCAGAAATTACAGACATTGCTGCTCTGCTGTCATCCCTGCCAGTGTTCTTTTCCAATCAATTCTGGCCAACTCCTCTTTCATGCCTCTGCAATTCCCTTTACTCTACCGCAACAGCGATACATCTGACTTTAGGTTCTCCTTCTCAAATTTCACAGTGAATTCTGTCATATTATAATCACTCCCTCTTAAGGGTTCCTTTACCTTAAGCTCTCTAATCAATTGTGGTTCATTGCACAACACCCAATGGAGAATAGCTGATTTCCTAGTGGGCTCAGACATGAGCTGCTCTAAAAATCCATCTTGGAGACATTCTAGAAATTTCTACCTCTTGGAATCCAGCACCAACCTGATTTTCACAATCTCCCAATTTACAGAACAGATAATTGGATTTTATATACTGTATTTTAAAGCAAATCAAACAGCCAGTGAGGAGGGAGTACCAATTGAGGGATCATTTAGTTAGTGGAATCTTACAAGAAAGCATTCAAAACTGGCTTCTAACTGAAGCACAAATTACATTTAAATAAGCAGTTGAAATTGCTGTATCAATGAAAACAGCAGAGGGTGATGCAAGTGGTCCCTTAGTGTTGTTGTAGCTGGCAGTGGTAATGGGAACAAGCTCTCCCTACCTATTAAACATTTCCAATGGGGTGCACTTCAAATATCCTCAAACAACCAAGTACAGCTCCTGGCCTTCAGATGTGGCTTAGCTACTAAGCCCGGCAGAAGCATATCTACTGATAGGAGAGGGCGCAAATGTGGGTTAGTGGTGCCTTAAAACCAGTCGCTTTGGGCAGATAGGGCTCATTAGCCATGGTTGGCAGCTCATCTAGGAGGAAAACTCTGATTTCAAAACTGCGCTGCCTTGCGCTATACCCACTCAACAGGAAGGCTTTGGGAGTAAACCCTGAGGGAAAAATCCTGAGTTACAGTCCCCAGGCAGTCCTGCATGAAGTTCAATACTTACTGGCAAATCCTGCAACGCTGCAGGTACCAAACTGTATCGGTTCATCAGATGCACAGACAGGGGGAGCTTGCTACATGGGCAACAACTTGCTCGCCATATCGTACTGCCCAGGCTTACATATCAGCAACATCCATGATTGATCCTGACCAACAGAGGACCCAGTCACGACCCAAGTGAGCTGCAGTCAGAAGTGAAAAAGCGCGTGAACAAAATTGCAACGTCAAAACAGAAACTGGTCTGGCCTAACAAATTGTGTTTGTTACATAGTCATAGTCATACTTTATTAATCCTGGGGGAAATTGGTTTTCGTTACAGTTGCTCCATAAATAATAAATAGTAATAGAACCATAGATAGTTAAATAGTAATATGTAAATTATGCCAGTAAATTATGAAGTAAGTCCAGGACCAGCCTATTGGCTCAGGATGTCTGACCCTCCAAGGGAGGAGTTGTAAAGTTTGATGGCCACAGGCAGGAATGACTTCCTATGGTGCTCAGTGCTGCATCTCGGTGGAATGAGTCTCTGGCTGAATGTACTCCTGTGCCCACCCAGTACATTATGTAGTGGATGGGAGACATTGACCAAGATAGCATGCAACTTAGACAGCATCCTCTTTTCAGACACCACTACGAGAGAGTCCAGTTCCATCCCCACAACATCACTGGCCTTACGAATGAGTTTGTCGATTCTGTTGGTGTCTGCCACCCTCAGCCTGCTGCCCCAGCACACAACAGCAAACATGATAGCACTGGCCACCGCAGACTCGTAGAACATCCTCAGCATCGTCCGGCAGATGTTAAAGGACCTCAGTCTCCTCAGGAAATAGAGACGGCTCTGACCCTTCTTGTAGACAGCCTCAGTGTTCTTTGACCAGTCCAGTTTATTATCAATTCGTATCCCCAGGAATTTGTAATCCTCCACCATGTCCACACTGACCCCGGTACCTTAGCTCTTACCTTTGTGGCAAGGCCTCACATACACCAGACTAATGCTGGTTTAAAGGCAAAACTAGCAGAAAACGTAACAAAGTAGGACACATATAAAGAGTATGTTGCGTAGACAAAAATAAATGGACCTCCCAGGGAAGAGAAAAATATAAAAAGTTGCAGTTTCAATAAGACAAATATTCTGCATACTGTTGCTGAAGTATCTGGTAATGATAAGAGTGACACAGGACAAGGTAGCCTTAAGATTTGTACTGTGAAAACTTGCAATAGACAAGCAATATGGCTTATGCCAGAAGAGAACGGCAAATAAATAAAAATGGAATTGGACACTGATTCAGCTGTTTCAGTTATTCCACAAAAATACTTAGCTGAAGCCTACAGATATCCAACTAAGAACCTATACTGGAGACAAGATCACTCCTGTGGGAATGACATTCATAACAGTGAAATACAACAACCAACAAGCCACATTGGGCTTGAATGTGGTAAAAATAAGAGGACCAGCATTGTGGGGGTGTGATTGACTGAGACAACTGCAACATGATTGGAGATCCATCCACCATTTGCATGCGACATCCCCCGTAAAAGTGTGTCAACTGAAAGTGAATTAAGAAAGATACTGGAAGATGTTACTGCAGTGTTCAAGAATGTCATTGGAAAACGCAAATATACCAAGGGTAAAATAGTGTTAAATGAAAATGCCGCACCAAAGTTTTGTAAAGCCTGGCTGGTTCCTTATACCATTTGTGAAAAAGTAGCCAGTGAATTTGATTGCATGGTGATTCAGAGTACTTCTAAAGTTGAGTAGAGCCCATGAGCAACGGAAATAGTCTTGGCAGCCAAGAAGAATGGGTCTGTCAGAACCAGTGCGGTTTTAAGGTCATCATCAACCCAGAACCGGAAGTAGATCAATACCCTCTGCCCAGGATAGAAAATACCTTTGCAAAGTTCTCTGAAGGTAAACACATCAGCAAAATGGAATTAGCTGAGGCCTATCTACAGATGGAAATGGAAGAAGAGTCCAAAGTGAGTTGCACCATAAATATTCACAAAGGGCTTTATCACCATAATAAACTTATTATTTAGAGTGGTATCTACACCTGAACTCTGGCAGAAAACTATGGACCAGGTGCTGCAAGGCTGCCGAGGCACTCAGGGTTACCTGGATGACATCACTGTTACCAGTATAGATGACAAAGAACATCTCCAAAATCTCAGGACACTGTTAAAAAGATAAGATTATGAGCTCAGAGCACAACCCACCAAGTATGACTTCTTCAAACCAAGCATCACTTACTGTGCTTATACCATTGATGCACAGTTGAGGGAGTTAGATATGGCCCTTGTGGAGGGAGTTAGATATGGCCCTTGTGGGAGGGAGTTAGATATGGCCTTGTGGCTACGGGGATCAGGGGGTATGCAGGGAAGGCTGGTGCAGGGTTCTGAGTTGGATGATCAGCCATGATCATAATAAATGGTGGTGCAGGCTCGAAGGGCCGAATGGCCTACTCCTGCACCTATTTTCTTTGCACAATTGTGCGGAGGAAATTCAAGCAGTGGCAGATGCCCCAAAGCCAAAGGATGGGTCACAGCTGCAGTCCTTTTTAGGATTTGTCAAAACTGGCTACTATGCTCCACTCCTTGAACTCATTACTGCATATCAGGAAGAAATGGCAATAGACAAAGCAGTACGAGGTGGCTTTCAAAAAGGTAAAGGAAATGGTGATAGCAGACACTGTACTCACAGAATTTGATCTACTTCATCTAGTGAAGCTTGCCTGTAATGCCTTGCCTTAAGGTACAGGTGCAAGTCATGTCACGCTATGAGTGAACACCCCATAGCTTTTGCATCATGCCTCCTTACCACTGCAGATAAAAATTGTGCATGGATTGACAGAGAGGCCTTGAGTCTGGATTGAGGTGCAGAATGTTCAACCAGGGGTACTTGTATGGGAGAAAGTTTACCCTTGTTCTGGTCATCAATGACTCATATTGATTTTTAATCCACAGAAGAGTGTTCCACTAATAGCAGCAGAACGAAGGCAGAAATGCTGATGGATTATCCAGTTTACTCTTGGGATAGGAAATACCAGAAAAATTTACAAAAGAAGGCACTCCTCCTGATGCATTTGATTTTTTTTTTGGAGGAAGTCTCCCTATTATGGCAAAGATGATCCAAAGGGAAACCAGAGAAGACGAACACTGTTTCATCCAAAACATGGCCACCCAAAGTGGTTGCAATGTGCAGCAGAAATTCCAGTTTCCCCATGTTTACCAGTGCCAAGATGAACTTGCCCTTGATGGAGCAGGGTTGTATCTCCAAACTGAGAACTACAGTGTTGGAAGAGCTACATGTCAGTCATCTAGACGATGTTAAAATAAAAGCGTTGGCTCGAAGCTTTGTCTGGTGGCCTGCAGTCGAAAACCCGAGATTGAGGAAAAATACATGCACACACCACCCATAAGGGGATGAGAAAAATAAATTTTTATATTATATATATATATATATATATATATGCAGCCCCCCCTGGCCACCCTCAGGGTCGCTCGGCTGGCTGTCGTCTAGGGAAACAGCCTCGGCCCCGCCAAACTGGGTAATTCGTTTGTGTGGATGCTGTGTGAGGTACCCCACCCTGCCCAAATAACAGACATTACACCAGATGCAATTAAATGATTTACAGTTTATAGATATTACTGGAACTATATAATTAATAGAGAATAAAATATAAAAGGAAAATAAAAGGCGCCACACTTATCAAAGTTCAATCTCTTCGTGCACAAAACCGTTGGAGCTCAAGGACCTTCTTCTTCACCCTGTGACCCCTCGGACCACCTCGACCGGCCGCCTGGGACCAACAACGGTGGTCGACCAGACGCTCCACACGAGTCCGTCTCCGTCTCCTCGCCGAACGTCCCGCTCGGGGTCCGACCCCGTTAGCGGACTCACAGCACCTGGTCCATCCTCTGTCTCGCTCTCCCGCCTTCTGCCCCAAAACCCCGCGCATACAGTATCTTCAAATACACCAAAACCATAACAACTATCCCAATTGGTTAATAGCACCCTCTTATCACCCTCTAAACCACAATAAGCTGCTAGCGCAAACTTTCTCAGCGTTAAAGCACAACAAAGCCGCATTCCCCAGATTAACATAACAAAAACGCCATTTTAATTAGCTTCCGCAGTAACATAAAAATCAAAACCCCCTTACACTCTCCCCCCACCAAATAAAGTCATGTCCTCATGACTTCTAAATAACTCGCCACCCAGTCCTACAGACACACAACACACACATACACAGATACACACAGTGACAGTGCTCCCCAAACAGTAGACCTTACTCCCGTCCCACGGGCGCTAAATAGGCCAACCTATCTGGGAGCTTCTTAACCCTCTGAGACCTCCGTACCCCCTCACCTAAACCCACAAGGCTCAGACACTACTAGGGATACCTCGGGCCTGCTTGCCAACTCCTCTCTCACTCAGGCCACCACTACAGCTCGGAGCCCCCTGTCCCGTGGCCGGGGCCCCGCCTCTCCTCCTTCCTGATCCTGCCGTAACTCAGACTGCCCACAGCTAGCCCTCCCCACTACACCTGACTCAGTGGGAGAAGGGCCAAAGGTCTCTTCCTCAATCACGGGGAAGTTAGCGAAAGGCAGCATGTACCACATGTGCAGCACATCATCCTTCGAATCCGTATCCTTCCTCATTCCTTCGATCAGTAGCTGCTGTTTGAGTTTCTCCAAACTGAAACATTTAGCTGGGGCTACCCCTTCAGCCTCCTGCAGTCGAGACATCAGCTTCTTCGGGGACTCCTTCAACTCTCGCCACAGCCTCAGCAGTTCTGACTCAGGGTTCCTGGCCATCTCAATCTGGGACGCAGTTACCCCACCAGCTTCTTCCACCCTGACTTGAAAAGCAGCAGTTAAAGGATGTTCAGCCTCCGGTTGTTTCTTCCTGAGGACGTCTTCCAGGTCAACTTTCAGTTTTTCCACTTCATTTAAACTCACGATTGTCACCTTCAGGTTCCTTTCAAGCGTCCGCCTCCTTTTTCCGAGATCTGTCCTCCATTTCTTTACCTCCTCGGGAGTGTAGTCAAACTCCCCTCCCTGGGCTCTCGGTTTTCTGTTGACCTTAGTCAGAACACTTCCTTGATCTTCCCCAACTTGTAAATCTTCCAATCTGTTCTGAATGGACGTCTTGAGTTTCTGCTGATCCCTTCGAAGGTGGGTCATTGTTTCTTCTCGCTGGATTAATTCGTCAGTATATGACCGCAGTGCGGTGCAAATCCCCTCTCTTCCCTGTGTCTCATTCAGATTGACGACCTGGGTTTCCAACCCCCGGTCCACCACCGTCTGTCCCAACACCAGGAAGTTCAACTGGTATGTCGGGTCATTTTCCTCACATTGCACCAAACTCCTCCGGCCAAAAACTCCTCCACATTTGACACTTCGCTCCGGTCGCCCGGGCTCAGCCACTCGCCTCGCCTCATAGTCCCCCCAGGCGAATCCAAGCTCTAGGCAGTCATCCACATACGTCAGAACTCCACACACCTTCACTTCCCCCATGGTTTTCCTCATGCCCCGCGGGAAGGATGCAGGGGCTCCGAATATGCCCTTGGGCATCTTTTCGGATCGGAAGAATCCTAGGGAACTAGTAAAGGCCATCTTCGGCTCAACAGCCGCACTCCTCAGGATCTGGCAACATCCACCCCTCAGATGCAGCACATTAAACCACGTCGCATCATCCCCACACACGCTGCCTTCATCTTCCACGCCGCTAGGGTCCAGTTGCCGCGACCTCTCTCTCACTGAGGTGTCTTCAGCGGTCAACTCCCCTCCCTCGTGGTGGTTCGGAGCATCTACTAAGAGGGTCTCACCCTCAGCTACTTTCCCCAAGCCGTACCACCGCCGGGTCTCGTTTAAATTCGGTACTGGCTCAAGGCTGCTACACACGTCCTCAGAAGCAACTCGACACACTGGGTGCCCAGAAAATGCCTCCATGAACTCCAGGGTCATTAACCAATCATCATCTTCTGGATAACTACTGCCACTAGTACCCAAAGTCTCCGGTGCCCTTGCGGTTGTCAAGGATAAATGCTTCAGACACCGGTTGTAAAACGAACTGTAAAACAACTTGATCTGTGCCCCGGGGTCGAGGATAGCTTTAGCATCGCTTCCCTCTATCCATAACGACACTCTGGGGCATGGCCCCTCAATGTCTTCAGGAATAGGGTCTTTTCCTTGCGGAAGTTCAGTGGTACATTGCTGGGAACGTGCTTCCCCAGAGACCCCAAGATGTTCCCCTCACTGGGCCTCCACTAAGTTTCCCGACACCTCTCTGATCAGCTGAACAGCTGATCCCCTGAAATGATCCCCCTGGCACTACAAGCAATTTAGCCGCCCTCCTCGCCAGAGAAGACACACTGAAAACTTTCCCCCCTCTTTCAAATAACTGACAGCTGTCACTATGGTGTAAGTGAGCCTGACAGCTCTAACACCGTCACCAGCCCGCCTACTCAAACTTTCAACCAATCCCTGTCGCTCTCCCGCAACCAAGCACTGCCACTCATCTAACAACTGAGAAATCCACTCCGCCCACGTCTCACGCGCCTCCGCCCCTCCTGCGGTGGACACTATCCCCAGTGCCAGGCGGAGCCTGCCAGAGCTAGAACATTTATTCGCAGACTCTACCTCCAAATCAGACCACTCTTTCCTCTCTCTCCCAATTGCATGGATAGCCCCGAGTGCCACCTCTAACTCGTCAATGCTAATCTGAACTCGAACAAAGACCGCACCCACAACGCATACAGCAATCAACAGCAAATAACCCACAGAGACACACATTACAGATTTAATCAGGGCACCCACACAGCATACCAACAGACTCAAGCATCCCGGACAAAGCCCCCACAATGCAGCCCCCCTGGCCACCCTCAGGGTCGCTCGGCTCGCTGTCGTCTAGGGAAACAGCCTCGGCCCCGCCAAACTGGGTAATTCGTTTGTCTGGATGCTGTGTGAGGTACCCCACCCCGCCCAAATAACAGACATTACACCAGATGCAATTAAATGATTTACAGTTTATAGATATTACTGGAACTATATAATTAAAAGAGAATAAAATATAAAAGGAAAATAAAAGGCGCCACACTTATCAAAGTTCAATCTCTTCGTGCACAAAACCGTTGGAGCTCAAGGACCTTCTTCTTCACCCTGTGACCCCTCGGACCACCTCGACCGGCCGCCTGGGACCAACAACGGTGGTCGACCAGACGCTCCACACGAGTCCGTCTCCGTCTCCTCGCCGAACGTCCCGCTCGGGGTCCGACCCCGTTAGCGGACTCACAGCACCTGGTCCATCCTCTGTCTCGCTCTCCCGCCTTCTGCCCCCAAACCCCACGCATACAGTATCTTCAAATACACCAAAACCATAACAACTATCCCAATTGGTTAATAGCACCCTCTTATCACCCTCTAAACCACAATAAGCTGCTAGCGCAAACTTTCTCAGCGTTAAAGCACAACAAAGCCGCATTCCCCAGATTAACATAACAAAAACGCCATTTTAATTAGCCTCCGCAGTAACATAAAAATCGAAACCCCCTTACATATATATATATACACACACACACACACCATATATATATATATATATATATATATATATATATAGTTTGATTAAGCATTCTTGTTCATTTAAGTAATTCATGATCGGTTATAGGTATAAATACGTGAATTGCAAACATCATCATGCTACCACACGATGTGTGTGTACCTCACTTAAAGTAAACACAAACACAAACTGAGACTCACATCTCCTGGCTCTCGTTTTCCTTTGGATTAGTTTAATGTTTTGAAGTTACAAAACATAACACCTTTCTGTTTGGTTTCAATTTCTGCCTTAACTTGTCTAGAAAATACATGCGATTAAATAAAAGCAAATGTTTAAGCTGACAGAACTGATTTCCAATGAATATGATACTGTAATTTTGGCTTCTTCATCTTTCTCACAAGGCTCCAAACTTGTAATATTTATACTTGCAACAATGACAGTATCTTCAAAGCTACACAATGTGACCTGTACTTCAAGAATATTAACAGTTTAATTTGGATCATTAAAATCATCAGTATTATATTAAGTTTTAATGATGAAAATGATTTAATACAGACAAGTGTGAGGTATTGCACGTTGGAAGGACAAACCAAGGTAGAACATACAGGGTTAATGGTAGGGCACTGAGGAGTGCAGTGGAACAGAGGGATCTGGGAATACATATACAAAATTCCCTAAAAGTGGTGTCACAGGTAGATAGGGTTGTAAAGAGAGCTTTTGGTACATTGGCCTTTATTAATCAACGTATTGAGTATAAGAGTTGGAATGTTATGGTGAGGTTGTATAAGGCATTGGTGAGGCCGAATCTGGAGTATTGTGTTCAGTTTTGGTCACCAAATTACAGGAAGGATATAAATAAGGTTGAAAGAGTGCAGAGAAGGTTTACAAGGATGATGCCGGGACTTGAGAAACTCAGTTACAGAGAAAGGTTGAATAGGTTAGGACTTTATTCCCTGGAGCGTAGAAGAATGAGGGGAGATTTGATAGAGGTATATAAAATTATGATGGGTATAGATAGAGCAGGCTTTTTCCACTGAGGCAAGGAGAGAAAAAAACCAGAGGACATGGGTTAAGGGTGAGGGAGGAAAAGTTTAAAGGGAACATTAGGTGGGGCTTCTTCACACAGAGAGTGGTGGGAGTATGGAATGAGCTGCCAGACGAGGTGGTAAATGCGGGTTCTTTTTTAACATTTAAGAATAAATTGGACAGATACATGGATGGGAGGTGTATGGAGGGATATGGTCCGTGTGCAGGTCAGTGGGACTAGGCAGAAAATGGTTTGGCACAGCCAAGAAGGGACAAAAGGCCTGTTTCTGTGCTGTGGTTTCTATGGTATGGTTTCTAAAATCAAATCATAAAAATAAACTGAAATAAATCAATTATTTCTGAATTTAAGTCAGTAATTATTCTTAATTATAGTGAGACAACTTTAGAGTGAGTCATAGTTTCAACTGTTCATAGTTCTGATCAAAAATGGCAGAGTTCATAAGAAATAAGAAAAGTAAACATAAGGTAAACAAATCAGGAAAGGTTGTACAGAACAGGTGTATTTTCCTCAAAAGAAGGCTGAAAATTGACTTGCTAAGTTTTCAAAATTATGAAAGGCTACCACTGGAGCCTGTGATTTTGGAGCTACTAAATTTTGTTGTTGTTTTTGGACCAATTCAGCAGTCTGGTACTATGATGTCTCCGGCGGAGGGGGGGGTTCCTATAGGGTTTCAAGCAAAGCGTTCATCCTGGAGGCTAAGAAGTGAAGATGGGGCATGAGCCAATGATTGACTCCATTTCGCACCGATCTCGTCGATTTAACTGTTAAGGAAGATTGAAATCATCAAGGCGAGGTGATGTTCAGTGCCCTAGACCAGCATGTCTGCATGCGACGGTGTGTCTCTGTCTCTCTCTTCTCCCCCTCCCCCCCCAGGCCGGCTGATGGCACAATGGCATCAGCACTGGACTCCGGAGCGAAGGCTCCTGAGTTCAAATCCAAGTTGGGCCACCCCCCCCCCAAGCGCACTTTTCATCCGTGCTGGGTTGAGCGTCAAGCTAGCCACTCAGCCTCGTTAAAAAAAAAGGGTTGAGTCAGGAACGTTCATAACATGACCCATTAATCCTAAAGGAGACCAATTCTGACACCATGTGCCAGACAAGAATGGCTGATTGCCTGGTGCAACACGCTAAAAGAAAAACCCTCCCTCTCGTCCACTGCTCCAGAAGAAGGTCCCTGCATTCAGATAGTCTCCCTCTTGCTCGATGCTTCTGGCATCCCGGGTCTTGAACAAGGTTTAATCAACACGGTTTGTGGATTGGACTCCATAGTTTACATTATGGTGTGTTCCTGGTTGCTCCTTTCTTACTGCGATTTTGATCAGTGCAGCCTGAAGTTAATGAACGACACAGAGCTGGATCCAACTGACCAGAGTTGAAATAAATATGCCCGGTCTGGTTTGATAATTTGTGGGTTGGTGTTTTAAATTCTGCATTTTTTGCTCATTTTTGTGTGAATTGTTCTTCTTACATTTTTGCACGTTGAGGGTTTTAGGTTTTTCTTTGAACAGGTTCCATGATTTTGTTTCTTTGCTTCATGGCTGTCTGTGGGAAGAAGTATCCCAGGGTTGTATACTACATACATACTTAGATAATAAATGTACTTTGAACTGAATTGAATTTGATGGTGTGATGCAAGGCAAATGTTTCTACTTCCAGAAAAGGACATAACTAAAAGAGTGTAAAAGAGAGGCAAGAGTGGATATCGGACCGCTAGAAAACGATGCTGGAGTGGTAGTAATGGGGGAACAACATCAGTCTTCTAAAGAGAAGGCTCTTGGTAAACTGAAAGGTCTAAAGGTAGACAAGTCACCTGGACCAGATAGTGTACACCCTAGTTCTGAAAGAGGTGGCTGAAGAGATAGTGGAGGCATTAGTAATCATCTTTTAAGAATGATGAGATTCTGGAATGGTTCCGGAAAACAGGAAAATCAGAAATGTCACTCCACTCTTCAAGAAGAGAGAGGGGCAGAAGGAAGGAAATTATAATTATTCTGATCTCGGTGGTTAGGAAGATGTTGGAGTCAATTATTAAGGATGAGGTCTCAGAGTACCTGGAGGCACATGTTAAAATAGGCTGTAGTCAGCATGGTTTCCTCAAGCAAAAATCTTGCCTGACAAATCTTTTGAAGAAGTAACAAGCCAGGATAGACAAAGGAGAATCGGTTGATGTTGTGCACTTGGATTTTCAGAAGGCCTTTGACAAGATTCCACACGAGGTTGCTTAATAAACTATGAACCCTTGGTATTACAGGAAAGTTTCCAGCATAGATAAAGCAGGAGACAGAGAATGAGAATAAAGTGTGCCTTGGGTCCCGGTGACTCGTGGTGTTCCACAGGCGTCTGTATTGGGTTCAATTCTTTTTACGTTATATATCAATGATTTGGATGATGGAATTGATAACTTTGAGGCAAAGTTTACAATCGATATGAAGGTAGGTGGAAGGCCAGGTAGTTTATAGGAAGTAGGATACAGGAAGACTTAGACAGATTAGGAGAATGGGCAAAGAAATGGCAGATAAAACAGTGTCAGGAAGTGTATGGTCATTAACTTTGGTAGAAGAAATGAAAGGGCTGACTATTTTTTTGGATGGCGAGAAAAAACAAAAAACTGAGGTGTAAAGAGACTTGGGAGTCTTTGTGGATTCCCTAAAGGTTAATTTGCAATTTGAGTGTATGCTGAGGATGGCAAATATAATGTTAGCATTCACTTCAAGAGGACTAGAATATAAAAACAAGGATGTAATGTTGATACTTTATAAAGCACTAGCGAGGCTGCACTTGGGAGTATTGCGAGTTAGCTTGAGCCCTTTGTCTTAGAAAGGATGTGCTGAAACTAGAGAGGGTTCAAAAGAGGTTCATTAAAATGATTTCAGGATTGAATTGCTTGTCCTATGAGGAGCGTTTGATGGCTCTTGGCCTATATTCACTGAAATTCAGAAAGAGGGGTGATCTCTTTGAAACCTATCAAATCGTGAAAAGTATTGATAGAATGGCTATGGAGAGGATATTTCCAATGGGGAAGAATCTAAGACCAGAGGACACAGCTTCAGGAATAAATGGGTGTCCTTTTAGAACAGAGATGAAGAGGAATTTCTTTAGCCAGACAGCAGTGAATCTGTTGAATTCTTTGCCACTAGCAAAGGAAACCATAGGACGTGGAAACCATAGAAAGGTTGCAGAGGCGATTTACAAGGATGTTGTCTGAATTGGGGAGTATGCCTTATGAGAATAGGTTGAGTGAATTCAGCCTTTTCTCCTTGGAGTGACGGAGGATGAGAAGTGACCTGATAGAGGTGTATAAGATGATGAGAGGCATTGATCGTGTAGATAGTCAGAGGTTTTTTTTCCAGGGCTGAAAGGGCACAGTTTTAAGGTACTTGGAAGTAGATACAGAGGAGATGTCGGGGCAAGTTTGTTTGTGTATTTTTTTTTTTTCCCCCACAGACAGTGGTGAGTGTATGGAATGGGCTGCCGGCGATAGTGGTGGATATAACGGGTCTTTTAACAGACTCCTGGATAGGTGCATGGAGCTTAGAAAAATAGAGGGCTATGGGTAACCCTATGTAATTTCTAAAGTAAGGACATGTTCGGCACAACTTCGTGGGCCGTAGGGCCTGTATTGTGCTGTAGGTTTTCTATGTTTCTAAGCAACTGTGGAGGCCAAGTCTTTATGTATATTTAAGGCAGAGGTTGATAGACTCTTGATTGGTCAGAGCATGCAGGGATACAGGGAGAAAGGAGGAGGCTGGTGCCAAGGAGAAAGTTGAATCAGCCATAATGAAATGGCAGCGCAGACTCAATGTACCAAATGGCCTAATTCTGCTCCTATATCTTATGACCTTATGGTCTAACTTGAGAGTATCATTATAAGAAAGCAAGAAATATAAGAGGGAATACAAAAAGAACTTATTTAATGGCTGAAGTGACTGGTGTGAATGTATTTAAGAAGATGTTGAACAAACATATGAGAAATAAGAGAATAGAGGGTTATAATGATAGCATAATTTCTTGATTTATTTTGTAATTTATAGTAATTTTACATCTGCAACCACAAAACAACCAATTTCCCATCATACAGTTCTAAGACATTTGATAATAAACCTGACTCTGTTTCTGATAAATTTGGATAAAGAACAATCAAGAGGTAGTTCAAGTGGAGCACCACTTAACTCCCTTGCAGTCCAAAGTAGTTCAACTTGCTAAAATTTAGCTGCATCACATTTCACTAGGGCAGCATCTCTTTAATTCCTGCACTAGGTTAGTGGAGAAGGTAGCATGAAGACTTATAGGAAAAGAGAAGGCAAATGATTCTTTTTAAGTACTTCATATTATTTTAAAATCTATCAACTGTTTATATGTTTTATTTATTTAAGTAAATATTTTTGCATTTTACTTTAAATACAGGGGGATTCAAAACTTACAACTTTCTTAGCTAGCAATGCCTGTCCTCACTTTACCTGGATCCAAAGACTATTCAAAGTATTTAGGAGCAAGGTTTAAGATGGTGCTGCTGAAGGCAGGCAAGAACTTAGTGGTGGTTCGCAAAGCAAGAGTTACAACTAAATGCTTTCTTAATAATAACACTTTTTCTGTAAAAAAAAATATGGCAAACGATCAAAACAATGAAAAGACAAGGCTGACTCGAACGTCAAGGCATGAGGGTGAGAGCAAGGTCAAGGCATATTCAAAGAGAAGTAGTCAAGGTGAGGTTGAGGTATGTTTGAGATGGAGAGAGATTTAGAGCAAGCAGAGCGGAGGAGTTTCGGACCCCTCCACCTAAACCAAGAGCAAAGTTTGACTGATCTAAAAGCCGGGTCGATTTGGAAGGGTCAGGTACGGGCCAGAATGATGTGGCAGGATCCATGCCCAGAGTGTATCAATTCAATAGGGTTCGGGTCCTAGAGCAAGGAACAACCTGAAATCTGGACAATTTAAACGCAGGGCCAGATAGATTGAAAAGGCACGGTGTCAGGACCAGAGGCAAGAGAATCAGGCCGGGCCAGTTCTGCTCCCTGCTCCACAATGTTTGTTCCACTCTTTGCTGCACTGAGGCAGAGGCTAATAGTCTGTTCCAACTGCTCCAGGCTTCATGTTTTTGAGTTCCATAATATCTGTGTGATGAACTGAGACTGAGGCTGAGGCTGTGGGCCTGCTCCGGCTGCTCCAGGCTTTGTGTCTATGGATGCACTTTCATTCTGAATGCCATTTACTTACCTCAATTGTGTGCATGATTTGTTTCTCTCTCTCTCTCTCCCCCCCTGTGTGCACATTGCATGTTTATTGGATTTTTTAATGGGTTTTTTTGGGGTTTCTTGTTTTGTGGCTGTAAGGAGACGAATCTCAAGGTTGTATAATGTACAAGTACTTCGATAATAAATGTACTTTGAACTTTGCTGCTGTTGTTGGATGAGGGATGTGGATGACTTTATGGCCATGGGCAGACCAGCACAGGCAATTCTAGGTGGGGAACTACGCCAGTATAATTTGGCCTTTTATTGTGAAAGCCAAGCATAATAATATTTGTCAATCTGTCAGGAGATCATTGCATAATTTAGTAGAAGGTAAAGTCATTTAGGACAGTTTTGCTTTGGGAATGGTCCATTAACTGCTATTTTGCATTTGTATAACGTAGCAGCACCACAATTCCATAAAAACTTCTACTCTTTCATTTCATTCACCAAAAACTTTACAACATAGACTTCAAAGTATTGCCCAGAGTGTAGTTGAAGTAATTGCATACCTTAAAAAAAACACAATCGGTTCAAAAGAACAAAATGGGATTAATTAGATAGCTTTTTCCAGAGCTGGAAAGAGCACAATGGACCATATGCTGCATGATACTCCATGATTGCCATTAAATATGCTAATGTTTTGATTTTAAATTGATCACATTGAACAGTATTTTCGAAGACACTATTAGTTTTGTCCCAGAGGTACCAGTAATATTGGCAAGATACACTTATTACCCAACCCCCAACTGCCCTCAGGTGGTGATGACGGGCATTATCCTTGAACCACTGCTGTCTGATTAGCCATCTTTAAAAAGCCACAACACAGAAAATGACCATTCACAACAAAATTAGTTACTTGTATATTAACTTCTATACTTGCATTGGTTACTTTAACTGTAATCAGAGTTAATTTTGCATTTATCCTTGGAATCATCCAGAAAGCTGTGCTATCAGTATAATATGGTTTGCCAACAGCATCTAAGCAATGAACATTCTCATATTATTTGACATATGGTGCTTTTGACCATGTTTTGTGTTTGCCATTCGCACCTCCCTCATTCCTTCTGCTAAATTCTCTTCATGGAAACAAACCAATTAATTTTGTGCAGTCTTCATGTTAGGCTCAAGCCCTGAAAAGAATAGACACACTGCTCGTGGGGCACCTAGAGAGACAGTATAAAGAAAATACATCATTTTAAATTCAAGCCCAATAGTTTACTTATCTCAATAAAGACAGGAAGCTCCTTTCATATAATATTTCAAGTGCACTGGCATTCAATCTATTGCCATTTATTCTTCCAGTGTGATACTACAGGCAATATGGGCAGCTGCAAAACAGAAGCTGCAGCAGGAGGCAAGATGTAGACTTATGGCATAAATCCAAAAATTCAATTCATACTCCATGCAAAACAACTCTGAAGGATTACTGCAAATGATTGTAAAGTGACTGCTGACCCACTTAAAAACAGCTTCCCCCCCCATTTCTTCTCTCTGTGGACCCAGAATACACGAAAAATTTACAAAAGGCGCTGTCTACATAAGATATATGCATTTAAGCAATAGCATGGGAACCATAATGGCTAAGTCAATATCCATTTTGTAAATGTCCATTTTATTAATAGTTCAAGCAGCCATCCTGTTCACAGTAAAAATAGTCCAAAAGTCAATCTTTTCTTTATTACAGTTCAAAAAATGGAAGTTCTAGTACTGGTTTTGGTTTCAAGTGATCAAGTTTATTTTTCTTGAAATTACTTATAATGTTTTATGTGACCTGAATTGAATCTGTGGCACATCAGGTACTCCGATCCTAGGATTGATACTTAAAGCAGTTAGCTTACTGTTATATCATTGACCTGGTGCAGGAGACGGAAAAAATAAAATCAAATAGCATCTGAAATAATTATTTATAACTTATTACAAAAAGTAAACTCCACCATGGACGGTGTGAGTTGAGCATAGGGATAGCAACCCCACCCATAAAAACCCAGCACTACAAAAAGGCCAAAACTTGAAAGACTGGCCCAGGACAGAGGACTCAGGTGAGCTGCTGTCAACTGCCTATGCCCCAGTAGGGGTGATGGGCTAAGAAGAAAGAAGAATTAGAAAGTGGAACATTTGACTTCCTAATCTGCCTTTATATTTTGTAGTTCATCTATATTTTCCC
Organism: Mobula birostris; assembly: GCF_030028105.1. Lineage (NCBI taxonomy): Eukaryota > Metazoa > Chordata > Chondrichthyes > Myliobatiformes > Myliobatidae > Mobula > Mobula birostris. The sequence continues at coordinate 147,485,062 of NC_092370.1, forward strand.
TGTTTGAAAGCATTAGTTACAATACTGTCAATGCATAGTACATAACAAAATTGACAAACAGTATTACAATTAGAGTATTAATTGTCAAATGCAATATATAATAGGACACCACAACAAATAATCTTTTCAGATTCCAGGTTTAATTTCTAATGCATTAGGACAGAGTTGATTTCATGAAGGACATCAGTTTTAATTGGTCTCTCTACTCTAAAGTAATGCAGTGGAAAATGACTACTGTAGAGATGTGTTCAATATGCTTTGCTGAATATGGCTTAGACAAATGCAAAAACAGACAAGACTTGTTAGAGGTTACCTATACTCAAATACCCTCCCAGCACATAGTCAAGGTACAGGACAAAGATATAGGCTAGTTGGATAATGCATATTTTGCAATTTTTTTTTTTAAGTCCCTGGAGGTAGTGCAGAAAATGGGACAGGTCACTGAAGAATCCCAGCCAAAGTTAAGGTAGTAATTTTAATATTAACTGTTGGTTTTGACATTATAGACTAAATAATAACCAAGCCACACACGCAGTATATTTAGGCATTGCACACTATCAAACCTACACACTGCCTTTGATCTCAAACTGTATTCAGAAATCAATCATTTTTCCACATGTCATCTGTAAACTTTGGGTGTAGCTGTGTGTTGTGGGCCAATGTCCCTTGAGAATTGAAATATTGCTTGATATCCCTTCTTTGGAGCTTTAACAGCTGTTGGGCTGGTGACTTCCACTTCATCAATCTGAGCTGCATTTGAATTCAAACCCAGGTCTCAGACTTGAACATATAGTTATTTAACATACAATACTTTCCAGTTCCTTCAATACCTTGCAACACCCACAAAATGCTGGAGGAACTCAGCAGGCCAGGCAGCACCTATGGAAAAAACTATCTGACGTTTCAGAGCGTCCTGCCAAAGGGTTTTGGCCCAAAATGTTAACTGTACTTTTTTCCCATAGATGCTGCCTGGCCTGCTGAGTTCCTCCAGCATTTTGTGTGTGTTGCTTGGATTTCCAGCATCTGCAGATTTTCTCTTGTTTGTGCCTTGGATACCTTTAGTTGAATTAGTGAATCGTACAATTGTTTCAAATAAAATTGTAGAAAATAAACATGGATCAAACATGCAATAAATTATAATTAAACAATGGAAATATCTAGCTCAAAGCAAAACACATGCCAAAGCACCTTGTATATTGTTCACGATGTAATGACAAATGTTAACAAAAATCATAGAATGTATCAGACACAACAGCACAAAAATTACAACAAATTATAGTAATAGTACCAATAGGGAGATATTTATCTCTAACTACATAATAATTTAGATCTTGAAATAGTATGATGGCAAATTTATCAATACTCACTGTCCTATACACACACTTAACCATCGTGCTTCAAAGATTGTTCCAATCTCCAAAGCAGGCAAGCAAGTAACTTGAATTCCCATGAATTTATGATACTTAAATTTGCACTACAAACAATTTCCATTACAAAAGATGCTGGAATCTGGAGGGAGTCTATCACAATATGGGATGAATAAAAAGAATGTGTTTAATGTCAGATTAATGTTGATGATTGACATGGACGCGGTGGTCTGAAAGGCTTATTTATAGTCACAGAGTCATACAATTGGCCCTTTAGCCCAACTCATCCATGTCGAACAAGTTTTCGTAATGAGCTAGTCCTACTAGGTGTAACAATAACAGGGTTGTTGTGGTGGAAGATTTTAATTTCCCAAATATCGATTGGCATGTCCCTGGAGCGAGGGGTTTAGATGGAGTGGAGTTTGTTAGGTGTGTTCAGGAAGATTTCCTGATACAATATGTAGATAAGCCAACAAGAGGGGAGGCTGTACTTGCTCTGGTATTGGGAAATGAACCTGGTCAGGTGTCAAATCTCTCAGTGGGAGAGCATTTTGGAGACAGTGATCACAATTCTATCTCTTTTACCACAGCATCAGAGAGGGATAGGAACAGACAAGTTAGGAAAACATTTAATTGGAGTAAGGGGAAATATGAAGCTATCACACAGGAACTTGGAAGCATACATTGGAAACAGAAGTTCTCAGGGAAATGTACAGAAGAAATGTGGTAAATGTTCAGGGGATATTTGCATGGAGTTCTGCATAGGTACATTCCAATGAGACAGAGAAAGGATGATAGGGTACAGGAACCGTGGTGTACAAAAGCTGTTGTAAATCTAGTCAAGAAAAGAAGAGCTTACGGAAGGTTCAAAAAGCTAGGTAATAATAGAGAACTAGAAAATTATAAGGCTAGCAGGAAGGAGCTCAAGAAAGAAATTAGGAGAACCAGAAGGAGCCATGAGAAGGCCTTGGCAGACAGGATTAAGGAAAATCCCAAGGCATTCTACAAGTATGTGAAGAGCAAGAGGATATGACGTGAGCTAATAGAACCAATCAAGCGTGACTATGGAAAAGTGTGTATGGAACCAGAAGAGATAGCGAAGGTACTTAATGAGTACTTTGCTTCAGTATTTACTACGGGAAAGGATCTTGGCGATTGTAAGGATGACTTACAGTGGACTGAAAAGCTTGAACATGTAGATATTAAGAAAGGATGTGCAGGAGCTTTTGGAAAGCATCAAGTTGGATAAGTCACCGGGACCAGACCAGATGTACCCCATGCTACTGTGGGAGGCCAGGGAGGAGATTGTTGAGCCTCTGGAGATGATCTTTGCATCATCGATGGGGATGGGAGAGGTTCTGGAGGATTGGAAGGTTGTGGATGTTGTTCCATTATTCAAGAAAGGGAGTAGAGATAGCCCAGGAAATTATAGACCAGTGAGTCTTATGTCAATGGTTGGTAAGTTGATGGAGAAGATCCTGACAGGCAGGATTTATGAACATTTGGGAAATAGTCAGCCTGGCTTTGTCAAAGACAGGTCATGCTTTACTAGCCTGAATGAATTTTTTGAGGATGTGACTAAACATATTGATGATGGTAGAGCAGTAGATGTAGTATATATGGATTTCAGCAAAGCATTTGACAAGGCACCCCATGCAAGGTTTATTGGGAAAGTAAGGAGGCATGGGATCGAAGGGGAAATTGCTTTGTGGATCCAGAACTGGCTTGTCCACAGAAGGCAAAGAGTGGTTGTAGACGGGTCATATTCTGCATGGAGGTCGGTCACCAGTGGTGTGCCTCAGGGATCTGTTCTGGGACCTGGATGAAGAAGTGGAGGGATGGGTTAGTAACTTTGCTGATGACACAAAGGTTGGAGATGTTGTGGATAGTGTGGAGGGCTGTCAGAGGTTACAGCAGGACATTGACAGAATGCAAGACGGGCTGAGAAGTGGCAGATGGAGTTCAACCCAGATAAGTGTGAGGTGGTTCATTTTGGTAGGTCAAATATGATGACAGAACATAGTTTTGATGGTAAGACTCTTGGCGGTGTGGAGGATCAGAGGGATCTTGGGGTCTGAATCCATAGGACGCTCAAGGCTACTGCGCAGGTTGACTCTGTGGTTAAGAAAGCACACGGTGCATTGGCCTTCGTCAACCGTGGGGTTGAGTTTAGGAGCTGAGAGGTAATGTTGCAGCTATATAGGACCCTGGTCAGACCCCATTTGGAGTACTGTGCTCAGTTTTGGTCGCCTCACTATGGGAAGGATGTGGAAACCACAGAAAGAGTGCAGAGGAGATTTACAAGGATGTTGCCTGGATTGGGGACCATGCCTTATGAGAACAGGTTGAGTGAACTCGGCCTTTTCTTTGGAGCAACAGAGGATGGGAGGTGACCTGATAGGGGTGTATAAGATAATGAGAAGCATTGATTGTGTGGATAGTCAGAGGCTTTTTCCCAGGGCTGAAATGGCTAGTACGAGAGGGCACAGTTTTAAGGTGCTTGGAAGCAGGTACAGAGGAGATATAAAGGGTAAGTTTTGTTTTGTTGTTTTTTTTTAAAACGCACAGAGTGGTGAGTGCATGGAATAGGCTGCTGGCAACGGTGGTGGAGGCAGATACGATAGGGTCTTTTAAGAGACTCCTAGACAGGTATATGGAGCTCAGAAAAATAGAGGGCTATGGGTAACCCTAGGTGATACCTCAGGTAAGGACATATTCAGCACAGCTTTGTGGGCTGAAGGGCCTGTATTGTGCTGTAGGTTTTCTTTGTTTCTATGTTACTTGCCTATATTTGACTCATATCCCTCTAGGTCTTTCCTATCCAGTAACCTGACCAAATATCTTTTAAACGTGGTAATTATACCTGCACCCGTAACTTCCTCTGGAAGCTCATTCAATATATCCAGTACCGCCTGTATGAGAAGCTTGCCCCTCAAGTCCCCTTTAAATCTTTCCCCTCACTCTAAACCATACACCTTTTTCACCCCCTTGTCTACCTGTGTGACCACTTCCAGAGAACTATGTGCTAGTCTCTCTAGAGTTCTCTGATCTAGAACACATCCCAGGGCTGCTGTGCAAGTGTTGCTCTGGTTTATCTTTCCACAATGTTCACATTTGTTAAATTTAAATTCTATCTGCCATCCCCTAGCCCACTTTCCCAGTTGACCCAAATCTATTGTAACATTGGAAAGCCTTTGTCACTATCACTATGGACACCATCAATTTTCGTGTCATTTGCAAACTTACAACTGATATGCACCTACATTTTCATTTAAGTATGATAATATAAAAATATTTATCATGAATTTATTATTAAATGTAATAACTGAAGTCCCAGCACCAATCCCTGTCATACAGCACTGGCCACATACCTCCAATGTGACAAGTAACTCCCCATTACCATCTTCTGACTCCTGCAACCAAGTTAATTTTGTGTCCGATGTGCTATATCACTTCACAAATCTCTATGTTCAGTCAAAGCAAGTGCTTCCTCTGTCACTCCATCCAGTATTGATAGGATCACCTAATACTTGAAGATAGTTGCCAATTGATACCTCATAACTTTACGTTAAGATTTGGAACTTTCTAGACTTGCTACTGTTGCAACAATCTGAAGGGTATGATATACTGTTGTTGAAAGTCTGCTTTGGCTTCAAATTTCTGTACCAACCTGTTGCTCTTAATAGACTGATTAGTAGGCTTGTTGTTTAGATTCTCAATACTTGAGGACACAGTAATCAACCCAATAGAACCCCATCAGCGGTCTTAAAAATTATTCATTTATTCTTACTCTGTTTTTGCTCATTAGTCAATCCACAATTCTTGCTCAAACACAAGGAATTCTGCAGAAGCTGGAAATTCAAGCAACACACGTCAAAGTTGCTGGTGAACGCAGCAGGCCAGGCAGCATCTCCAGGAAGAGGTACAGTCGATGTTTCGGGCCAAGACCCTTCGCAGAGTCCTGACGAAGGGTCTCAGCCCGAAACATCCACTGTACCTCTTTGTAGAGATGCTGCCTGGCCTGTTGTGTTCACCAGCAACTTTGATGTGTGTTGCCACAATTCTTGCTAGTACTTTTTCCCAAAACAATACGTTTTCAAATGCTGAATGGAATGGAACTAAAGATGGTGCCAGAGGTAGACTTCTCCTAGCCCATCAGCGAAAGTTAAATTCTTCCTCTTCTAATGTCTCTACTTTCGTTTTCAAGGTGGCTGGGGCTCCAAAGTCTGTGATCTACAGTGGCACTTAAATTATGGTTCTGCACCGCGGTGCTTTCCCATCCTTGGTGCTCGCTGATCAATGTGCAGCCTGAAGTTGGGCACCTTTGGGTTGCAGCTTTATGTGGCTCAGTGGACACAAATTCTTTCCAGCGTTGCAAAATGAAGGTGGTACATTGGGACAGCTTTTTGCCTCTCTTACTGTAGAAGGAATGATATGTCTCTGCTTTCTGAGAAGAGAGAGCTTGAGGGATGTCAAATTGTTGGAATGAACAGTTTGTTTTGATGGACTGTAGACCACGGTCTCCCCTTGGGGACTTTACTGTTGCTTGCATCATGGGTGGTGGGTGTGCTGATGCTATCTGCTAGATTAAGTTGGGGGGGGTGGGAGGGTTGATGCTGCTTGCATGTGGGAGGGGGGCCAGGGGCTTTGGGGTTCTTACATTTTTTTCTATCATTCATTCTTTGGGGTTTTTCTTCTGTTTCAAGAATATTTGCAGAGAGTAAGAGTTTCATGTTGTATATCATATGCATTCTCTGATATTAAAACAGAACCATTGAACATTTTAAGGCACCTTAGGGAACTCAAAGTACATTGCTTCCAAGAGATGTGTCAATGAACTCTGATAACCTCATTAAATCATTTCTTTTTCACAAAACCACATGACTCTATTTGTATTAGCAATGCACTGACAGAACACAAATATTACTGCTGTTGCTCTCTGGGAGAACCACAATTTCATGCTCCTTGGCCTGACTAATTGAAGAAAGCGAATGGAACAGTTTACTTAACTGGTAGAATACTACATATTCATTTGAATGCATCTCCAAAGTCACAGCAGCAGGAGCAGTTGCACTGTAGCACTGAGAAAGTTCTGTTTGGTCTGCAATGCAAGTTAAGCAGCAAGTTGAAAAGTGGTAGGTCATATAGCTATCAACAAGTAAAAGTACGCAGATGAGGGAATTCTGAAATCAAAATATAATACATTGACAATGCTTAGCAGGTTATGCATCTTCTACAGAGAGAGGAACAAAATTCCTATTTCAGTTAAATGACCTTTCATTGGATTTTTCTTTGGAGTTGGAGCTATACAGTTCCTCTGGCAAGCCTATCAAAAGGCCAGACATTTCACTGTACATACCCCTTAGCCTTACTCTGTAGGGTATTCCATCAAGTTCCTGAGTCCATTACAGCAGAATCTCATGTTATTCTATACAGAGTGCAGACCATTCATTTCCAGTGATCCTTCATGTCCCCCTCCAAAGTACATAGAATGTCTACAGCTAATTCCATCTTTGTAGGCAAAAGCTGTAGCTACAGAGAGTGGTATAAAATTACACCAGCTGCACCTTGTAAATGAGATGAGATTGTGGAATGTGGAAAGTGCAAGACACATATTCAGTGATGGAAACTCCATTCTCCCAAACACACCCTTACAATTGGAATAAGCTCATCCATTATCAGTCAGGTACTGCAGTGTTTGAGTGCTTCCTCGTTTTGCAAGAAAGGAAGGTGTGGCAAATTTCCAACCATGCATTTGGATGACCGATCTCCCACGTGAATAGCCAGTAGCCTGTATAGGATTGAAGTGTGAGTCTGAGGCTTACAACAGATATGTCTATGAGGAGAAACAGGAGTAAAATTAATATTAGTTATCTATCCTGATTGACAGAAATTGCAGGCAGGCAAGTGAAAATGGTACTGTGAAGAACTGAGCGCAGACTATGATGTGTAATGCGGTTATTAGAAAATGACATTCAAAAACACAGACAGAAAACTTCATTCTGCATGTGAGGTCACTAAGGCACTGTAGTTAAGTAGTTAAGGACCCCCAAAAGAAGCCGGACATCTTTCCTCCTCTCCACCAAGCCCCAAGTATAGCACAGAAAAATGTGGGTTCTGTGTATTTCTATGTGATTATATTATTGAATATCTCGCAAATTAACTCCAGTTGCTTATAGCAGCAAATATGCACTTCTTTTTAAGAGATATATCCAGGCTTCTAGCGTGAACAATTACTGCCCATCACACAGTAGACCTCTGGCAAAGCAGCAAAACAATGAAAAGTAAATTTAGTACTGATTTCACTCAGAATTAATTGAGTGTTGCCTATTTCAGAAAATAAAACAAGCTCAGATTGATTATGCATTGGGTTACCAGTTCCCATTTTCTAAGGGAATCCAGTTTAAGCCTCTATTTATGCTACAGGTCTTGGTTTGTTTCTCATGTGCCAAATGAAAAGCATCCACCAGATTTTATTCATACACTTCTATCTATAGTTTAGAAGATAGGAAAACCACAAAAAAGCACTCAGCTCAGAAGATCCCGACAAAACGTTTATTTTTTTTTAAATTCTCTTTCCACTAGTCCAGTAAATGTCTCAGTTTTGCAAAGATCAATGCATATTTTAACCTTAGACTGTTGTTAACAAATACAGAACTGTTGCCAGTTGTTCTCAAAATGAAAATTCCAATAACGAGAATGTTCATTCTGATCACATCAGACTGCACTACCCTTCTCTCAAAGGGTGCCCCAACAAGTCACCCTGTTGTCTAGATAAAAATAATATTCTCTGAAGTAAACACGAGAGACTGCAAAGGCTGGAACCTGGAGCAACATACAATCTGCTGGAAGATCTCAACAGGTCAGAGCTACTACGGAAGAATAGAATTGTTGTCATTTGGATCAAAACTCTACATCAGGACTGAGTGGAGAGGAGAAATGGATGGAATAAAGAGGAGAAGGAGAGTAGTCAATGAAGGAAAATATTCTACCAAGTTCAGACATATAAGGCACCTGAAGAAAGCTAGCTTTATCAAATTAAGAGAAATATCAAATAAAAGTGGAATACTTTCTCATGAGATTTTAATGTTTTTTTAAAGTCAACCCATTGAACCCTTTTCAAAATCATCGGTTAACTCTTGAATATTTTTGAGTGCTACAGAAATGTTTTATAAGAACATCTCCACAAAAACAAAATAAATTTTTAAATCAGAAGTATGTGAACTGTTATGCAAAGGTTAGTCAGAGCAACAAGCCAGTCTAACTTCAACCTACAAATCAGGCAGATAATGAACACAACAGATTCTGTAGATGCTGGAAATCCAGAGCAAGACACCCAAATTGATGGAAGAACTCGGCAGGTCAGGCAACATCTATGGAAATGAATAAACAGTTGGCGTTTTGGCTGAGACCTTCCACCAGGACTGGAAAGGAAGGGGAAGGATGCCAGAATATAAGGTGGAAGAGAGGGGGAGGAGGACAAGCTAGAAGGTGATACATGAAGCCAGGTGGGTGGGGGAGAGGGAAATGAAGCAAGAAGCTGTGATAGGTGAGAAAGGAAAATGGCTGGAGGAGGAGGAATCTGATGGAAGAGAATGGGCCATGGAGAAATGGAAGGAGGAAGGACACCAGTGGTTGGTGGTAGGCAGGTGAGGAGAAGAGGTAAGAGGCCAGGATGAGGAATAGAAGAGGGAAGGGGGAGGTGGAAAGAATTACCAGAGGGAGAAATCAATATTCATGCCTTCAGGTCAGAGGCTATCTAGATGGAATGAGGTGTTGCTCCTCCAATCTGAAAGCGATTTCATTATGGCAAAAAAGGAGCCCATGTCAAATAGGAATGGGGAAAGGAATTAAAATGGCCAACCTCTGGGAAATTCTGCCTTTTGCAAATGGAGTGGAGATAATGAAGCAACAGAAAGCTCCAAAGAATGAAAAATGCAAAAAGGCTGCTGGAGGAACTCAGCACGTTAAGCTGCATCTGAAATGGGATAGGAATTGTCACTGTTTCAGGTTAAAACAGTAACATTCTTTGAAATAGAGTCTGATACACTGCTTCATTCGGAAAGGTTTGCAACCCTGCCCCCCCATAGATATTGTTCAACCCAGACAGAGTTCTCCCAGCAGTTTGCTTTTTTATGCTTGTTTCCAGCACTCTGCAGTGTCTTCCGTCTCAGCTCTCATGAGATCTTGAGCACAAGGTTCAAGAAACAGTAAGTGCAGACTTTAATTTAATTCAAATGATAGTCCATCTACCCAATGACCTCAGGAATTAGGCAGTCAGATAAATAATGCGCATGATTTCATGCCTACTTATAAGACCTACTGAAAATGGAAGTAACTTAAGGATAGTTGCAGTCCCTGCTTTCAATACTGTTTGACAGCACGGAAAAATCAAGATACTAAAGATTAGAGGATCCAGAACAGAAGTATGGAATCTGAGGGCATACAAGTCATGATGAACTTTTGTAAAACACTAGTATGGCCGCAAATGGAGCATCATATCTAGTTTTGAGCTTTCAAAGATACGTACAGACTTCAGAAAGTTCTGAAGAGATTTAATAAAATGATTCTAGGGATAAAAGACTTCTATTACATGGATAAACTGGTGAAGTCAGGGTTGCTGCAAGGGAGTCCAAAAGAGGTATTAAACATGGTGAAGGGTATAGAATATATGGTGAGGTATGGAGAAATGAACTGGGAGTGAAACTAGCTGGAGCATCAGTATTGACAGAAAAATTCTGTGATTTTCTCATTGAATCTCTAAAACAGAACAGATGAGAGCAATTACAATAGATTTGAAATAAAATATAGGTGGCAAAAACAATGAACATGAAACTAGTGGTGTTCACTGATGTCCTTAGGGGGAAAAAATTGCCTTCCTCACTGATTTGTAACTCCTAACCCCTAACCCCCAATAATATGGCTGAATCTCAGCTACCATCATAAACAGCCCTCAACTCACAAATCTGGAAAAGGATGCTGCTTACACAATAGTAATAAAAGTAAAGAGACCACTAGTGCCAACCTGGACATCAGAAACAGCAAAGTCGTATCACCCCTGCAGAGTTCTCTTCACCTGATGTTAATGCACTGCAGTGTCATAGGGGCTAACATGACGTACATACATGGAGCGCCAGAGGTTGGAGTTCAGTTCTGACATCATCTGTATATCCTCCCAATAGAAACCCCGGGTGCTCCGGTTTCCTCCCACAGACCAAAGACGTTCCAGTTAGTAGGTTAATTGGTTATTATAATTGTCCCGTGACTAGGGTTAAATCAGGGACTGCTGGGCAGTGTGGTTCAAAGGGCCAGAAAAGCAAATTCCATTCTATATCTCAATAAATAAATAAAAGTAGGAGAGCTATCACACTGTCACTATCAATCTGACTGAATCCCTTTAAAAGAACCTTCCATACCAGTGTATGTCCCAGACTCCCCCATCGCCATCTATGATACACCCTTCAGCAAGGCATGCCTGCATGTAGTCATAAAGGAATGGGTTTTAATGTCCTCAATATTGCCTCCAGATCCCATTAAGTCTCACGGCATTGTATCAAAAACAAGCAAAGGAATCGCTTAATTGCATCACTCTAATTTATCTAATGAGTCAATATTCATTATATGCTAAAAAAAAAAAAAAAGAAATACTTGTAAGGGCACAGAATGTACTCCAATTTGGTGGTCATTTGGAGAAGATATTACCAACTTATTTAGCCAGTTTGTTACTAATTGGGTCAACATGATGAGAGATCAAACTCATAAGGAAGTTGTATTCAAACTCATCAATTTACCTAACATACATGAATTTGACCACAATGGCTGCCCTAGGGTTCTCACCATCACAGAAGTCAAATTTTAGCTGATCCAATAATTCTACCTGGTGTCTGGAAATGACTGAATTATCCTGAATTATCCAAAGCATAGTCTCCAACAATATTCCAGCATTAATGTTAATGGAAAGAGTTTACCATGGCCATCACATCAGACCAATGTGGAAAATGGTTGCATACACCCTGCAAAAAAAAAAGAAGAAAATCATTCACACCACTTAGCAACGAGGCAGCAGAGGAATGAAAAGCAACAAAAACTGTGTGATCAAATGTCACATAGCAATTGCTGGGTGTGCCTGAGCCACTAAACTTCAGACCTATAGCTTTGGTACAAACATGAACAAAAACCTGAATTGCGAATGTGAGGTGAAAGTGATACTCCGACATCAGGGCACCATTTGACAAAATGGTACTAGGGAGCCAGCATATAATTGAAGTTAATGCAAATCAAAGAAAAATATTCACTGACTGGAGTCATTGTTGCTAGAGAGATAGGACATGATTGACATGAAACATCATTGCAAGAGTTCCTCAGTGGAGTGTCTTACACAGAACTATTTTAGTCTACTTCACTCAGTCTTCAACTCAAGGTTTCATCTCAAAACAAAGCCTTAATTTCCATTCATAATTAAATATACATTGCAAGACCGCAACAAACTAGAACCAATAAGCAGCCAGTAGCATGCAGAGTTAAAAACTATCAAATGGTATGAAAGACAAAGAGAATTTGGACTGCCTATGCAGTTCCTTAAAAGAAAGTATGAGAGATCAGAGATGGCATGCTTGCCTTTATTAGTTTCAGTATTGAGTATATGAAGAAAGAAGTTATACTCCAATTGTGCACAGCAATAGTTTGAATGTTGTACATGAAAATTTTTAAAAACTATAGACAGTGGAAATCTGAAATAAAAACAGAAAAACTGGAAATACTCAGCTGGTCAGGCATCAGTGGAAAAATAAAAGGAGTTAATGCTTCATGTCCAAGACTCTTTGTTAGGACAGAAGGGTCTTGGACCTGAAATGTTAGCTTCTCTTTCCACAAATGATGTCCAACTTGCTGAGCAATTCCAGCACTTTCTGTTCTTGAACACTGTAGTTCCAGCCAACATATTAGATACAAGAAAAATATGATAGCAGTGAATAAGGTGTACAGAGACATATGAAGAGGTTACCAGCACCAGAGAAATTCAGCTATGAACAAAGATCAAATCTGCTTGGGTTGTTTACTCTGGAATGAAAAAAAGGATAAAAGGATACTTTAAATGAGGTATGTAAAATTATGAGGGGGTTAGAAAGAGTCAGTAGAAAGTATCTATTTCCATTAGCAGTGGTGTCAAAAACTAAGGGATCAACAGGATTACCGACCTGGTGCTGAAAAGTGGAGCTTAGGATAGGCATGACAGGCCAAATGACCTCTGTCTGCATCATAAATTTCTGATGTTCTTTGACTCGTTTAGATAAATACCAGGCATTAGTCATCCCTAGCAATACACACAATTCACTGAAGGGACTCAAAGTCAGGGAGCATCTGTGGAGGGAAACAAGTAGTGGATGTTTTGGGCAATATCATCAGGACAATAGTCATCTCCAAAAACACTGGGATAGCACAGAGGCACAACTAGTAGAGCAGCCACTTCACAGTTCCAGCAATCAAAGTTCATTCTCCCTGTGAACGGATCTTTTTTGAATGTTCTGGTTCCCTTCAAAATCTCAAAAATGTTCATGCAAAAATGTCAATTGGTTACCTGTAAATTGTCTCTAATGTCTAAATGAGTGACGAAATCTGTGGCAGGATGGAAATAACAACAGAGAGAATGGTGAAACTGGCTGTCTGATGAACACCATGGATTCACTAAAGCCAAGTTCCATTTTTGTGCTCTATAACTCTATGACTTTCTTGCCTAATGGTCTCTCTGATATTCACTGGCAAATTCATCAATGAATAATCTGGGACAACCTGGTGTCACCACTGATGAGAAACCATGGGGACGAAGTGTGTTGAATGTGGGATGAGAGAAAGTATCTTTATGGATGTGGACATGTTACCAAACCATTGAACCGAAATAGTCACAATACTATAAGGGCAGGTTATAGGCAATTTCTCAACATTGTTTTAAATCATCACAAGATAAAAACTATTGGTGTGATGAAATATTCCCAATTTCAAATATGAAGCAACAACACTAAAGCTTGGTAAAATCCAGAACAACACAGTTCAATGGTTTGGTAACATGTCCACACCCATAACAACTTTCTCTCTTTCCACATTCAGCACACTGGTACCCATGGTGCACACCAATTCCCCAAGGTCACATGAGCAGAATACCCGATACCAATGGTCCCCAACCTCCGGGCCACGGACCGATACCAGGCCACAAAGCATGCAGGGGTGCAGCAGTAGCCGGAGCGCACCCAGCACATCTTTAAGAAAAAAGCCAAAATAAACAAGCTAATTAATTAGGTGCCACCCAGAAGCCAGTCTTCATTCGAGGAACTGAGGTGGAGAGGGTCAATAACTTTAAATTCTTCGGCATTAAGGATCGACGTTTTTCTCTCACTGAAAAGTGCCAGAGGATCTGTCCTGGGACCCCAGCATGTGACTGTCATTACAAAGAAAGCACGGCAGTGCCTATACTTTATTAGAAGTTTGTGTAGACTCAACATGTCACCTTGATCCTGACAGCCCTGTCTTTTCAGCTTGCCTGGGCTGGCGTTTCAATTGACCAAACAATGGAACAGCTAAAGGCTCCAGCGCCCTGGAAAGAGGAGTGAACATCGCATAGAGCAAGTGAAATCGGCAATCGCCTCTGATATGGGCCAATGTTTACGTGCCGGGCGGCACCTAATTAATTAGCTTGTTTATTTCGACTTTTTTTCTTAAAGATGTGCTGGGTGCGCTCTGGCTTCGCGGTCCAGTATTGGTCCGCAACCCAGAGGTTGGGGACCACTGCCCTATACAAATGGGGATCAAGATTTCCCAGTACAATTTCTTCGGGGGTTAAAGAGGCATTTAATTATGGCCAATTTTAAACTCTAAAAGCATCACAATGTCCCACAGCAGGGTTTAACATAAAGTTATGCGTTATTCAATATTGCCAGGCCAATTTTGGAAAAACAAAAATGTTGCAGAAACATTTCTGGATTAATAGTTTCTCAGCATTTAGGTAAGACTTCATCAACTTGCCTTTAAAGGCATACAGTTATGTACCCCATAATGGTTTAAAGAACCTGCAGAAATGGAAACACACCTGGAGTCTGGTACTGCTGTTAATTAAAGCTATTTTATTAGTAACTACGCAGTACAGTAATATAAAAATCAGATAAATCAAACAGGTTAGCAAAGTTCATGCATATATAAGTGTGGAAATATAAAAAAGCCAAGCTTCTTCAAGCTTAGGAGGTAAATGGATACAGTCTTACGATGATGCATATATAAAATCAGTTCAATTTGTGGTATTGAGTTGAGTAGTGTTGGGGAGAGAGAGGTGTTATGGTTGTCCGAGTAAACCGATGCCGTCAATCCTCCGTTGTCCTCCGAAATCCTTTAAAGTCACCGAATGTGACCACAAAAAGGAGACCGTCTTCGTGGTGAAGCTATCAACCCAGGCAAGGGTTGGATACACTGATATCTTCCCACTGGTCACCCCTTTTCCACACTGCGAGAGCCAATGATCAATTCTCCCACTCGATCCCCAAAACCCACCTTTCTGTGGGCACACGAAGCTCATCCAGTGTCCAAAACAATGTGTCTGTAACTGTCCTTGTAAAAAGTAAACACGCTACAGATAAACCATAACATCGATTGTCCATCAAATAACTCCACCTCTCTCTGGAGCAGCTCAAACAGTCTCCAAAAGTCAGTCTCATTCTCCGGATGTTTTAAAGTGACAGTCCACAAAAAATATGAACCGTAGAGGTACATAACAACACATGCAAAACACCACTGGCATTCTTTCAATGACTAGATATTGCTGATTATTTCAACTATTTACAGTACTCATGAAGGCAAGGAGAATACTCCCTGGTTTAGTAAGAGGGATCTGGAGAAGCTGGTACAAATACCAAAATGAAGAAAAATGCAAAGCGCCATGGGTCATACAGATATTCCAGTGCTGCCTGCAAATGTACAAGGGTACCAGAATGCGCCCTTAGAAGCAACATTGTCCATAATGATATAACCTCACAAAACACATCATGGTTTCACAACATTGGCTACAGGTGAGTTCTCAGAATTTAAAACTTATCCATTACATCTACAGCTTTTGCCTTCAGTCCCATTCACATTTTACTAATACCATTCATTGCAATACCTCATATTTCTGCTTCCCTTCTTTCCTATCTCCCTCTCCATGCCCCACTGCTCTGATCCCCTTTTCCTTCCCAGCTGTTCTATGTGCTTCTTACTCACTCTCCCCATGTGTTTTCTTCTGTGCCCCTTCCGGTCTCTGACTCACCCTCAGTGCATCTCCAACAAGCATTTTTAGTCACCTATGTTTGAGTCATTTAACTACCATGTGCTTTTAAATATTTCAACAGCTGTCACTGGTGGATGTAACTTGCATTTTATTGTTGCTTTCCTTGGATAATCTTTATGACATTATTCTAATGACAGGGTAGTAAACTTTAATTTAAAGATTAAAGAGTCAAATGTACATCGAAACATACAGTGAAGCACATTGTTTTGCATCAACGAACAAGGATTGTGCCGGGCAGCCTGCAAATGTTGCCACCCTTTGAATTCTAACATAACATGCCCACAACCTATTCACTCCACATCTTTGGAATGTGGGAGGAAACTGGAGCACCCAGAGTCATGGGGAGAACATACAAACTCCTTACAGAAAGCGGCAGGAATCAAGCCCCAAACAGTGATTGCTAGTGCTTCAAAGCGTTTGAGCTAACCGCTACACTAATATGCCAGCCTTTATTTTACAAGGGTACTATCTTGTAAGGGCTTATCGAATTATCCTGCTTTCTTCAAAGAGTCCTGGTCAAGAGAGTACTCAATGCTGCCAGCAGTAGCTTACTACTGTTTGATTTTATGTGAGCAATAATTGTACATTCATGTAATCATTCACAGGCTTATAATGGTGACAAAGTTTCCTCATAAGCTCTACACTACCAGATTTTTATTTAGAGCTACAGCATGCTAAGACCCTTCTGGCCCAACGAGCCACATTGCCCAGTCATACCCGTGTGATCTGGATTCTACTAACCTGGAATGCGGGAGGAAACCGAAGCACCCAGAGGTCATGGAGAGAATGTACAAACTCATACAGGTAACAGCGGAATTGAACCTAAGTAGTGTTACATTGTTACACTTCCATGTCACCAATAGAGATGGTGCCATTGCAAATCTAGTCCACTAGTAGAAAAATACCTTTGGAAATGTGATTACAGTAATGGATGCCAAACATCAAAGGTTTGCAATCCCTTGCAGCTTGCTGTTCAAAAATGTGTGTCATTGAAACGTCATTGATGTTTGAAGAATCAAAGAAGGGCAGAAACAGATAATCTAGAATGCAGCCTGCACAGCACAAGGAGTTTCTTTTCTCACTTTCTGCATCTCTGTTATGGAGTCCACAAAATTTCTGATAATGATGTGATTTTAAATGGACTGGTAATCTGGTGTGTTTGCAGCTGTGAATAAAGTTACAAGTCCTATGAGCAGGAGGTAGGTCCATTCCTCAAAAATCTCTCCTTCACAGCAATGTGGCCTGGAAGATGAGAGGCAATTATGTATGATTAAGAATGAATGAGTCGAGGAAGGTGCCAGTAATACTGGAATTAACCCTTACAAAAATTGAGATTCCATCAAATGCAGATTAAGACGAAGTAATTACATTCTATTAAAGTATATTTATGTGTCGAGAATGGAAGCTGTAATGGCCACGTAATTGCCACGTTTGAGGTCCTACACTTTGGGAAAGCCTGCAATGGCAGTAAATGCCTGTCCCTGGTTTGCCTGTTCCTATAACTGATGAAATATAAATCTGGTCTCAGAGTAGAGCATACCAACAATTATCCCAATAGAAAGGCAAGCAGCGAACTGTGAGATGCTGCAGCACATATAAGTAGCTATCAGCTGTAATGATCCTGAGGCTTGAAGTTGAGAGTAAGGGTAACTTAAAAGCAGCAAAGACATCTAAGCAACTTGTACTTGAAGTTTAATGGGATCAGGGATCAGTACGAGGACTAACTTGTTGAGGCATGATTAAATGGATCAAACCAAAAACTGTAGACAGAAGTGTAACTGAGTAGAAATTCAGTGCTGAGGCCTTGCACACTTTCTACCCAAGTAGTTTCCATGGGTACCCAAGATGCCTGAGAGGAGTCTTCTGTACACCAATGAACAGGAACGTCAGGTCCAGAAAAAGGACCATTGTAAGCCAGTTTTGACTGCAACAAAATATCACCTTTACTTTATTGTTTTTAAGTCAAAACACAAACTACGGCTGAAGTCTTTCACAATCAATTTGTAATGGTTAAGCGAATGGCCACTCTCAATAAGACAAAAAGATTTTGCAGCAAAGTCTTCATCAATGAAAGAATATACAAGGTAGCCTAATAACAAGAGTGAATACTAGAATCAATGTCATCAGCATCACAGCTAGTGCTTTGATGCACTTTAGGATGACTAATAAAAAAGCTCAGTAAACTATAAATGACAATTATTTGAAAAATGTGCATATGCAAGTAAAGAATACTTGATATTGACAAGCACAAATCCATAAAAGGGAACTGATTTAGTCAGCTCCATCTTGGGTACTAGCCTACAAAGTACCCAGGACATCTTCAAGGAGTGGTGTCTCAGAAAGGCAGTGCCCATTACTAAGGACCTCCAGCTCCCAGGGCATGTCCTTTTCTCACTGTTACCATCAGGTAGGAGGTACAAAAGCCAGAAGGCACACACTCAGTGATTCAGAAGCAGCTTCTTCCCCTCTGCCATCCAATTCCCAAATGGACATTGAACCCGTGAACACTACCTCACTTTTTTAATATATTATTTCTGGTTTTGCACAGTTTTTAATCTATTCAATATACGTATACTGTAATTGATTTACTTTTTTATTTGTTATTTTTTCTTCTATATTATGTATTGCTTTGAACTGTTGCTGCTAAGTTAACAAATTTCATGACACATGCAGGTGATAAGAAACCTGATTCTAATTCTGATAAAAGTGTTGCCTATTTGCATAAACATAGCTCAATAAATCACTTGCTTTGTCACAAAAAAGCCATGGACAATTCTGCACACTATACACCCGGTAGTCATTTTATTAGGAACAGGAGGTACCTAATAAAGTGGCCAATGAGTGCATGCTTGTGGCCCTCCGCTGCTATAGCCCATCAAATTCAAGGTTTGTTGTGCATTCATAGATGCTCCTCTGCACACCACTGTTATAACACATAGTTAGTTAAGTTGCTGTCACTTTCTTGTCAGCTTAAAAAAGTTCGGTCATTCCCCTTTGACCTTTCTCATTAACAAGTCCTTTTCACCCACAGAATTGCGCTCACTGAATGTTTTCCGTTTTCTGCACCATTCTCTGTAAACCGCAGAGACTGTTGTGCATGAAAACCTCAGGAGATCAGCAGTTTCCAAGATACTCGAACCACTCCATCTGGCATCAACAATCTTTCCACGGACAGTCACTTAGATCACATTTCTTCCCCATTCTGATGTTTGTCTGAACAACAACTGAACTTCTAAACCATATCTGCATGCTTTTATGCACTGAGTTGCTGGCACATGATTGGCTAATTAGATATTTGCATTAATGAGCACGGTATAAGTACACCTAATGAAGTAGCCACTGAGTGAGAAAGGTGTAAAAAGACATCAAGAGCAGTGTTCTTCTTGGAATAATTAGGTAAAGTAGTGATCCAACAGAGACCCTGAACCTAGTGAAACACTTAAATTGAGTAATTGGAGAAAAGAATCCCTTTTCTGAAAAATGTTAAAAGACCTAGCTGAAAAAGAGCTGGGAATCCAAGGGCCATGAAGAAATTGTCTGACATAAGCAGTCCAATGGCTTATTAGGAGGCTTATAAAAGTGTTTCAACAACTTGACTGAAAATGAGGTAGAGTTTGCTTCACTTTACATCTGTCATCCCGTAAGTATTAACATGCTGAAATCTACTTTGATGACCACCTCCAGGCATAATGCATCCAGGCTGTAATAAAGGGAGTCAGAGAAGGTTTACAGAGTTGGAAAATTAAATGACTATTTTGCAGGCTCTCGAACTCAACACAGAAAGAGTCAGGTATCTGAAAACTGGTGGACTGCACAGATCAAAAAAATAAGTAGTTTCCTTATCTCTATAATTCATTTCCCTGTGGACCAGCAGAGAGCAATATCTTTGGTCTCTCTCAGCTGAGATGTATCAGTCTGCAAACAGAAACCTGTCACATTTCAGGACGTAGAACTGCTGGGCAAGAATATTGTATTACAAGTGACCATAGACCTGCACCGTTGACAAAGACCACTGCAGTACCAGCGTAGAAATTATAAAATAGAATTATCAAGTCTTCCATGAAAGGCACACAAACTTATTTGGTATAGAACTGAATGGTTTTCCACCAAATTATCTCAAGTGTGGAAAATACAAGATGAACTATATTTCACAGAGTATTCTGACTGGAAACTGAACGGAGCTACCAGATATCTTCAAAACACACAAATCTGTGCTAACAATTATTTAATTTTAAGAATCAAAATGCATATTTTGAACTCAAAGGAACCACTATGTGTACGAAGTGAGTAATTCATCTGTATGAAGACCATGAAGTACACTTTAGTGAGTCATCATTGGGTTCAGTCTATGGACTTCTCTTTGAGAAATGAAACACTCCTTGCTTCAGCCATACTAAAAACATCACACAACTCTATAAAGGAAAAGGAACCCACTTGGCCTGCTGTTATGCCTGTCCCTTGATTGCACAGAGTTTATTCCATTTTTTCTCAGGTCCTCTTTTTTTATCCCTGTATCTAAAGCATTGATCATTGTATAAGTGCTATTTCCTGAACCAAATACAGAACTCAAAGACTTCATTACCTTTGTGCCACCTGCAATCATTTCTCTCAATTCCTCCGTCTCCACTGCATATGCTTTTAAGATAAGGGTTTTCATTCCAGAACAAAGGAGAAAGGGATTTTCCTTCTTCCACTGTCAATGCTACCCTCAAACTCATCTCTTTCATTTTGCGCCATCTGCCCTCACCCCATCTTCCCACCACCCCACTGGGGAGAGGGTTAGTTTTGTCCTCACCACCACCCCCACTAGCCTCCACATTCAGCACATAATTCTCTGTAACTTCTGCCATCTCCAATGAGATCCCACCACCAAACACATCTTTCCCTCCTCCCCACCTTCCGCAGGGAAAGCACCCTACACGACTCCCATGTCTACTCATCCCTCCCTACTGATCTCCCTCCTGGCACTCATCTTTGCAAGCAGAACAAGTGTTATACTAGCCCCTACTCCACCTCCCTCACCACCATTCAGGGCCCTAAACAATCATTCCAGGTGAGGCGACACTTCACCTGAGTCTGCTCGGATAACCTATTGTATCCAGTGCTCCTGATGTGGCCTCCTGTATATCGGTGAGACCTAAAGTAGATTGGAAGCACGCTTTGCCAAGCACCTATGCTCTATATGCCAGAAAAAGCGAGATCTCCCAGTGGCCATAACCATTTTAATTCCACCACGTTCCTATTCTGACATACTTTATACTTTATTGTTGCCAAACAATTGGTACTAGAACGTACAATCATCACAGCGATATTTGATTCTGCGCTTCACACTCCCTGGATTACAAATATTAAATATTTATATATTAAAATAGTTAAAATTAGTAAATATTAAAAATTTAAATTATAAATCATAAATAGAAAATAGAAAAATGGGAAGTAAGGTAGTGCAAAAAAAACGAGAGGCAGGTCCGGATATTTGGAGGGTATGGCCCAGATCTGAGTCAGGATCCGTTCAGCAGTCTTATCACAGTTGGAAGAAGCTGTTCCCAAATCCGGCCGTACAAGTCTTCAAGCTCCTGCACCTTCTCCCAGAGGGAAGAGGGACAAAAAGTGTGTTGGCTAGGTGGGTCGTGTCCTTGATTATCCTGGCAGCACTGCTCCAACAGCGATACCAGTCCATGGCCTCCTCTAATGTTGCAATGCGGCCACACTCAAGTTAAAGGAACAACACCTTATATTCCGTCTGGGTAGCCTCCAACCCGATGGCATGTACATCGATTCTGAACTTCCAGTAATGTTCCCCCCCTTCACCATTCCCCTATCTCACCTTATCTCCTTACCTGCCCATCACCTCCCTCTGGTGTTCCTTCCCCCTTCCCTTTCTTCCATGGCCTTCTGTCCTCTCCTATTAGGTTCCCCCTTCTCGAGCCTGTTATCTCTTTCACCAGCTCATCACTTCACCCTTCCTCCTCCCAATTTCACCCATCACCTACAACCTTGCACTTCTTCCTCTCCAGTCCTAATGAAGGGTCTCAGCCCAAAATGTTAACTGTTTACTCTTTTCCATTAATGCTGTCTGGCCTGTTGAGTTCCTCCAGTATTTTGTGCATGTTGCTTGGATTTCCAGCATCTGTAGATTTTCTCTTGTTTGTGATTGGACTTCCTGCATATTTTGTTTTGTTTTGTTCTCCCCCCCCTCCCTCTTGTCCTCATTCATCTTCTCCCTCCTCCAAATATATCAGCTCTAATTAATAAGCATTCCTTTCTTCTCTAAAATAGCATCAGAAGCAACTGTGGCACCTGGACAAATGTGGCCTCCCCCTTCTTTCCTTTCATCACCACACCTTACCCAGTCTCAAACTTAAAACATTTGTTTTCTCACTTTTCCAGTTCTGATGAAAGGTTAATGAGTTGAAATGGAAAAACTGATTCTCACTCCCCTGATACTCTCAGATTCTATCATTTTCAGCTTTTATCTTGATTCTGTTCAGGTTTGTGATGGCAAATGTACCAATAACTTCTGATTTAGACAAGAGTGTTCTCACTACCCTAAACCTCAGAGCAAATATACAATGAATATACTCTCAAAAGATGTGTTCAAATTATAAAATCATTTCTTCCAAGCAGTCAAAGAAATAAAGTAGACCTTATGGCAGGGCATAATGCACATAATATGTGAAGGACAGTTGAAGTTATTCTGTTATACTTTTCAACCTATTCCAGCCTTTCAAAAAGCAAACATATTAGATTTAAACTTTCCATACTCAGGTTTCTGATGCTATCCTCAACCTGCTTGCTAACCTATTAATCTCTATTTAGAAATAGACATTTAATTTACTAAGATTTCACTTGTCAGATGTATTTGACTTCATTTCAGCTTCCATTTTAAAAATACCAAGTTCTTTTTCAAAATGCTGAATGTCAATAAAGACAAGAATTTTCTGCAGCTCCATGTAGTAATTTACTCTCATACTTTGAAAGTATCTAAAAGTAACTCCAAATATGAGTTTTGTATTCTAATTTCTTTAAATACTAAACAGCGAGTGCTAATGACCAAAACATTTACGGTGCATTAAGATTTTAAGATAACAGTGCAGCTGTAAATGGAAGTGTTGCGGGCTATGGATGAGGTCTTGTCCACTGGGTGCTGAGAGACTTATTTTGCATTATAGTTGTAAGGAAAGAGGTGGAAAGGCTGTTGCCTGAAATTAGCTTCAAGGACTACTCTTGCACACTCTCTACAGCCTTCCCACATGCTATCCAAACATGCTGTGGAGGTTCTCTATGTCACCTGGCTGCAGTGGAGGTTCCCAGTGGAAGTCTCCCTACACAAAACTCCTCCCTATTTACATCAGGGACCTGGGATGGAGAATACTGCACAAAGAAGTCCTATGCTACAACTTTTAAGTTGATAAGTTGATTCACAAATTCTTGGACCCCTGCTATTTTGTATCTTCCACATATTTATGGAATGTGAGAGATTGCAGCCCTATTTGTGTAATTCAAAATACTGCTCCTCAAATTATGATTGCATCTCAGCCCCACAATTCTGATCTTTGTACACATCAGAAAGTGGGGTCAGTATGAGGACCCCTTTGTGGGTCTGCTACTGTACCTGGCCAAGGCTGTTATTCACAGCTCCAGGCAGTGGGCCAGTTCCATGCCCTTCTTCTGAGAATACATCCATGGTATCCACTGGTAGCCTTCCAGAACCAGTGGTCACTACATCCTGGAGAGCGAGAATTGCATTTAATCTAAACTGGTTGCTTTAAAATTTCTAAGAGTTCAATGAGAAATGTCCACAATCTAGAACCACTTACCCCTGCACACATATTAGTTTAAATTTATGCTAAAATCCTAAGAACTATTTACTTTAAGCTTGTAAGGGGATCAGAATTTATAATGTGTTCAAGTTATGAAATGTTGACTTATAAATTCTATGTTTACATGCTTTAGGTTTTCTTATGAATAAGGTACATTTTTAATGTACATGATCTGTGAACGAGGCATCCAGGTACAAAAAGATATCTACCTATGTTTCATTGACTATACAAAAGCTTTTGACACTGTCAGACAGCAAGATCTTCTGGAAGTGCTTCAAGAGCTTGATATAGATTGGAAAGATAAACGTTTCTTAAAAAACTTATACTGGGACCAGACAGCATCCATCAGAATAGAAGGAGGAGTGAGTATGTGAATATCATGAGGGGAGTCAGGCAAGGTTGTGTTTTTAGAAACATAGAAACATAGAAAATAGGTGCAGGAGTAGGCCATTCGGCCCTTCGAGCCTGCACCGCCATTTATTATGATCATGGTTGATCATCCAACTCAGAACACCGCCCCAGCCTTCCCTCCATACCCCCTGACCCCCGTAGCCACAAGGGCCATATCTAACTCCCTCTTAAATATAGCCAATGAACTGGCCTCAACTGTTTCCTGTTTTTCGCCAGACTTATTCAACCTGTATAGTAAAAATATCTTGAGAAGTATCAAAGACATCAAAGGATTCACAATTGGAGGCCATAATATAAATAACATCAGATATGCTGATGGCATCGTACTAATAGCTGACTCAGAAACAAAACTTCAAGAACTACTCACTATGGTGGCAGCAGAAAGTAATCGCAGAGGCCTCTCAATCAACACCAAGAAGACAGGAAGCATGGTCATCTCCAGAAAGACAATCATCCCACAATGTGTGATCAAAGTCGCAAATACAAACATCAAACAAGTCAACAAATTCAGATATCTTGGCAGCCTAATAACAAGTAATGGCAGTTGTGACACAGATATCAAATACAGAATAGCAAAGGCGAAAGCTTTCCAAAAAATGAAGACCATATTAACAGACAGAAAGATGAGCATGTACACTAAAAACAGAATACTGCAGTGCTACATTTATTCTATCCTGACCTATAGAAGTGAATGCTGGACCATTTCTCCAGCAATGGAAAAAGAGACTAGAAGCAGCTGAATTATGGTCCTACAGGAGAATGTTAAAAATATCATGGACCACACACGTATCAAATGAAGAAGTTCTCAGAAGAGCCCAAGCAGTTCAATCACTCATACCAACAATAAGAGAAAGACAACTCAGATTCCTCGGACACATTATGCAGAAAGATGAACTAGAAAAACTCATACTCTCTGGAAAGATTGAGGGGAGCAAACCTAGAGGAAGACCTCAGCTTATGTACATCAAAAGCATAGCCAGGTGGCTACACGTCGAGGAAATGGAAGTCATCCAAAAAACAAAGGATAGACCTACAGGGAAAACCATGGTCACCAACGTCATCGGATATGGTATCGAGTTAGACAGACAGACATTTTTAAATTTAAAAAGTTAGATTTTGGGAGATGGTGAGGAGGAGAGGGACGTGGTGCAGGGAGTGGTCCTGAGTAATAACAAATGATCACTTGTTTCATGAATATGCTAAAAATGGAGAGATAAGGCTCACATGCAGGCAGAGGGAATTAGGTGTCATTAGTTTAATTAGTTTGGCACAACATAGTGGGCTGAAGGTCCTGTTCCTGTGCTGTCCTCCTTCAGCAAGACAAAGGAATTGGTTGTTGACTTCTGAAGGAGTAGCGGATCGCACGACCCAATTTACATCGGTGGTGCGCAAGTGGAACAGGTCAAAAGCTTTAAGTTCCTCGGAGTCAATATCACAAATGACCTGACTTGGTCCAACCAAGCAGAGTTCACTGCCAAGGCCCACCAGCACCTTTACTTCCTGAGAGAACTAAAGAAATTTGGCCTGTCCCCTAAAACCCTCACTAATTTTTATAGATGCACCGTAGAAAACATTCTTCCAGGGTGCATCACAACCTGGTATGGAAGTTGTCCTGTCCAAGACCGAAAGAAGCTGCAGAAGATCGTGAACACGGCGCAGCACATCACACAAACCAATCTTCCATCCTTGGACTTTACACCACAGGCTGTCGGAGCAGTGCTGCCAACACACTTTTCATCCCTCTTCCCTCCAGGAGAAGGTTCAGGAGCTTGAAGACTCATACGGCCAGATTTGGGAACAGCTTCTTTCCAACTGTGATAAGACTGCTGAACAGATCCTGAGCCGGATCTGGGCCGTACCCTCCAAATATCTGGACCTGTCTCTCGGTTTTTTTTATTTTTTGCACTACCTTACTTCCCATTTTTCTATTTTCTATTATAATTTAAATTTTTAATATTTACTAATTTTAACTAATTTTTAATATTTAATATGTGTAATCCAGTGAGTGTGTTGCGCAGAATCAAATATCACTGTGATGATTGTACATTCTAGTACCAATTGTTTGGCGACAATAAGGTATAAAGTCCTGTTGTATGTTCAAATTAGCAATTAGGAAATGGAGATGCAATGGTTACATTAGCTCACCAAGAGACATGGTCAACCTGAAGGCTAAGGGTAAAGTTAGAGGAATTCCAAATGTTAGATTCTTCAATCTGTGACAAGCCTTCTCAATTAATGACAAAATCTCTCCGATTTTTGCATTCTCCATACACAGCAAAAGATCAAGGCATACAAGCCTAGACGTTATACAGCTTCCATGTATTACAATATTATAAGTACAAAGGACATGGAAGGATTGTTACTGACATTGCAGATTTCCCACATTTTTCCTTAATGAAAGGTACTTTTATTGCATCATGTAAGGTGTTGTGAGTGTGAACAAAGTCACCAGAGAGACACTGAAGCTAGTGATATAGCAGCCTTTCTTCAGCACAACAAGCAAACATCATTGTGGAGACACTTAGTAGAGACTCACAAACCCAAAGGTACATCACATTTTTATACCCTTAAATGACAGAAGATTATCAGAATGATCTGACAACCAGTCTTTTTGATCAATCTTCAGGAGGGTTTATATTCAAATGTGTTTCAAGTTTCGAATATTCGAGTTTGCTGCTGATTCTTGAGTCAGTGAACCTGGGGAAAAAAAGGCAATGCGACAGATTTTATTATTGCAAATCAGTGAGTTGTTTTGTTATGTCTCCCCTTTCACTGTGAAAGGGGATACCTCTCTTTCCCTTTATTGGGAGGAAGAGAGAGCCTATCGTATCTTGAATTGTTAGGTGAATGGTTAGTTTTGCTGTACTGTAGATCATGGTTTTGGGTGCTTTGCTATTACTTGCTTGGTGGGTAGAGAGTGCTGATCTTTTCCTTGCGGAAGTAAGTGGAGGTGGGGGAGGGTCATTGCTTTGCTGCTGTTTGTGTGTGGAGAGGGAGTGGGGGGGGCTTTGGGGTTCTATCATTTTTACTGACATTCACTCTTTGGCAGACAGTTCTGTTTTCAAGGTTGTCTGCGAAGAAGAATTTCAGGCTGTATATTGCATATAATTTTCTGATATTAAACAGAACTACTGAACAGCTACAAAGACCTTGCCTTAGTTGCACCTCTTTCCAGACTGTATTTTCCCTCTCCCTCTCTTTCCTCCCCATCCCCATATCATCAGGTCAAGACACCTAAAGGACAAGGGACACTCCTTTGACGATAACAATGTGCATATTTTGGACAAGGAGGACAAGTGGTTTGAAAGAGGGATTAAAGCAGTATGTAGATGTAAACCTGTCTGCTATACTAGTAAGGGCTTTTGTATAGCATGTTGTGGCGATGTCTATATCTTGATGGAAGTGTTCTGATAGCTGATATCTATGAGGGGAAGAAATGTAAATGTATCTGGAAATTGAAAGTTTTGTTATGCTGAGCAAAAAAAAAAAAAAAAAATTTAAAAGCCATCTTTGTCAAACTGGAAAACCCACCCTGAACAGAGGGAGTGGGGTACGACACCACCGATCAGCTACTTACAATGCAGTCCTAACATACAATATAGAAATCTACAGCACATTACAAGCTCTTCGACCCACAATGTTGTGCCAACCATTATCAAATGCGTACTGAAATCCATATACAATACATCCACTGCTCTACCTTCATCAATGTAACATCTCTAACATCTCTACCCACAACAATTCATACCTCCATTCATGCAAAGATTAATCACCCTCTCATTACCTCTACAACTCCTAATGATCTTCATGTGATTGCTATACCTTTAAACAACTCACTGAGTTTATAAGCCAGAAAACTACCCTCCATGGATCAGAACTGAAGAAGTCTCTTGGACAAGTGGCGAAACGTCTTCAATACAACACAGCAAGTCCAGTTCCCTTGATTTACTACAGCTTGATATACAATGACTTGGATGACTGAGAACGTTCACAGACACTGCTTCTAACAGTTCTTATCTATGTGGGCCCCTACCCATGAGACTTGCTTCACCAAATTCAGGAAGAATTCAGGGTTGTCCAACCCTGAGTACTCCTTATATACTCGACATTTATGATCTACGTAATCCATGGTAGGTTCATCAGCTCTCTGAACCACTGACATCATGACTCCCCATTTACTCTCACCTCTCCCTCATCACTGCCTCACTTCACCCTTAAAGAAGCAATATCTCTCTTCATTACTGGCATTTCCATTAGGTGCCATTTACCATCCCACACTCCCTGGCCTACACTATCTCACATATTCCTCATGCATTTGGCTTGAACTAATACATGTATATCTTTTGGGTGCATCTGGTGAATTACAATCATCCCTTCGAGTTTACGGCAGAATTCTGAATTCTCACAAGCGGCTTTAAGAGAGGACAGCTCAGACAAAATACGCTGCTTCTTCCTGGGGCTGAAGGGCTTATGAATGTTAGTAATCAGCGTCAAGGGCTGACTGGGGTCATCAGGATTCTTGACCTGGGATTGCCTGACCTCGACACGTGTCATCCCAACAGATATACCAAGGCATAACGTCTCCCTCAAATACTTCCACACTAATTCCCTTACCAAGCAAAATATAAAGAATGGATAAAAATTAAACAGTACATACTTAAAACCACAGAATGGTACTCTGCAATCTTCCACTTACATGCTGCTGACTCATGATGCCCGTTTTACTTTGCATTTAAGACTCTTGTTACTGAGGTTTCAAACTTATTCTAGAACACACAAACACACTCACAAACAAGTACAGGTATGGCACTGTAAGTTCCCTGAACGAGTATATGCACACCCTCTGCAATCCTGAACAGTCAGTAACCACCTTTCGCAACTGGTGGTCATTTCACCAAGCTACACAAAACTGTCTTATAGCTGGCCCTTTACACAAACACATACACACACCCCACTCTTTTATATCTGTCAGTTCAGCTCTCTGTCATGTTCCTTGATACTTCATTATCCTGTGATTATTGTCCTGAATACATATAAGCATGGTTCTACTTTTAAAAATACTCATGCTCTTATACTGCTGTGATCACTGGTTACAAACCTATTCCAGATGAGCCCCCAAATGTAGTGACTGTGAACAAAGTCACTGGAGAGACACTGAAGCTGGTGATATAGAAGTCTTTATTTAGCACAACAAGTAGGCATCATTGTAGAGACACTCTCAGTAGAGGCTCACAAACCCAAAGGTACATCACATCTTTATAATCTTTAAGATCAGTGACAATATCAGGTGATTCAACACCATTTCAACAGTTACAATGACATTGTTTACTTCAATACTTTGGGTTGACAAATGGTTCCCTTGAGACACACAGTGAAAACATACTGTAATTGATAAGATACCTCCGAAGGTCCAAATGTCTTTGGGAAAAACTAACACAAATATTCTAAAACATGACGACAGACAGCCGGACACCCAAAATTAATGCTGTCAGGACTGTACTTGAATACACAAATATGGTAAATACACAAAAAACTAGATAGCCTATACCTGTGACCATGTTGGTATGCTAAATAACAACATCCATCTGGTCTGCCAGCTTGCACTAAAATCACAATGGTGCAAATAATTTAGCCATGTTGCTGGTTTGATGCAATCCAATTAACACAAAGCCATTGTTTTAATGTTTGGATCTTGCATATGCAATCTCTTAGTCTATGGAGCAGCTTGTGCTTTTAACTTTAATTTACTGCTTGATAATCTACAAAAAAAAATGAAGACTAATTGAAAGCTTCCTGAACTTATTGACATTTACAATAAGAACTGAACCTAGGTTCTTGTCTGAATTAGTATATGCTTTATTCACATAATTCCAGAATGTTCCCCAACACAGGGCACTTAAACATTGAGTTATTCCATTTTAGAATTTTAGGTCTATGTGTCTTAATTTTAACATTACTTTATAAAATTATAATATCCCAACTCCTTCATACAATTTAAATTTCAACTTACAAATCAACATAAGTCCAAACTTCTTCCCTCCAACCAGATACGTGGTCACACACAAATTTTAATAAACTGTTTTTTTTTTTAAAAAAAGTGTCCTTTATCCACGTGATACCTTCCCCATTTTCTGAACAGCTATTTCCATAATTTGGATACAGATGCTTTCACCATTTTTGGCTTTCTTCTGCAACTATCAAGGTGGTACTAGGGAATGAAGCACTGTATTCTCTGTACACCAGTGAGTATCAAATAAGCTCTTTCAATTAAAGTATGAATTAGTTTATCTTAAAAATTCCACTAGACAAAACCAATGTCAACTTCAGAACATCAATGACCTGTTGAGATGCTAGTCATTCCCAACATCATGGATTGAATCTCTCAAACTAGTCCATTTATTTCTGATTTATGTTCTATCATGTGACCTAATATGAAAAACTCACTCAACCAATCCACATGACCTACAATAGTATTGGTTACAGTCAAATGCAAAATCATTTCAGCATCCACATGGAAATTATATAAATACTGAATATACAACATGATATGTATGTCAATGCAACTTGCATTAGTGATAACTGACCAAAGCTCTTTCAGCCATGATTAATTTGACAGTCATTTGTGCAGCTCTTCACTCTGCAAAAACAGTCACGAACTTTACACATCTGCACCCTTATTAAGGAGTTTGTACATAGTCCCAGTGAACCATGCAGTTTTCCTCTGGATGCTCTCTTTCCTCCCACAGACCACAGAGAGGAGAGACAAAGAAATACATTTAATATGGAAAAGTTTGACTCATAATTAGTATCTGAACAAAGTGTTGACGTTATACACAACTTCACCATATATTGGAATTTAATGCCACATCAGAGGTTTTGAGACTGGGTATAGTGAATTACATAGGCTAATGCCTAGGTTTCTGGCAAAGGTCATAAGTGCCTTCACTTTGCGGCAATTTACTCTATATATTGAAAGCCATGTTGCACATAAGGGAAAATAAAGGGGAGCACTTTCCCTTCTGTGCTTCTATGGAAGGAAACGGATTTTTGTGTTTGAATCTACTAACAGCAATTTCAAATCTGCATTTATCATCAGTCCATACCTTGTCTTCCTCCTGTCACCAACCATCACAGCATCAAACTTTAAAAGTAGAAAAAGTGATCACAAAATAAGTATAAGAAAAACATACATGAATGAAATAATACCCCATTTCAAAAAACAGATAACCAATAATCCTTGCATATTCCTTTACTGCCTGATAACCTCCTGCTTTTATCTTCCCTTGCAATTGCCACCCAGTAAATTTATTATGGTTGGTAGAAAACTGCTGACTCTTAGTGAGGTTGATCTTGCACAACTCTGGATCTAGAAGAGCCTCATTACATGGCAGAACGCCAGTGAAAAATAAGTGTACTTGTTTATGCAGGGGTGGGAGAATTTTTTTTTTATTTCCTCAGGAAGTGCAGCAGGTTAGTACCCTATATACCAAGACAATATTTCATAATTCTTGACAACCTGTTGGATTTCTGAACTGCTACAAGTCCCTACACTGCAAACTAAAGCAGAGCCATGAGACCACCATTCCACACTTGCATGACAGTGGTCTGTTTCTACTTCGACATTTGAGATATGGATGCTGTATCATGTTGAGTTAACTGTGGGAAATGGAATTGCTCACCACTTTCATATTAGATCCAAGCAAAATCCTTTGTCAATTTGCTCCCAGAATTTTCCATGCTGCTTGACAAAGTATACATCATTTTAGTGGGCTTCCCAATTTACCAAAAATATCATTAGTTATGTCCATCAGACTTTCTCTGTATGTTGCACACAGAACCCTTATCATGATCTCTGGCAAGTAGTTACTTGCACTATTTATCCCTAACTTGCTAGAAACACACCAGTGTTATACTTGGACCAGATACCACACTATGCTCTCTAACAATTATGTGAACTAACAATATCTGAACTAGTGGTTGCGAATATGAGTCCACTTTCATATCAGATCATCTTTTCCTCCTGCACTGCTTATTCAGACTGCAATTCCCTGTCAACTAAAAGAAAACTGAACAGTAGGAAAGGAATAGGGGTGTGTGGAGCGGGTGGGGGGGGGGCTGAGAAGGAAGAAATTCCATCCATTCGTATAACAAAACCCTTATAAAAATCAAAAATATGAATGATTACATATGACCCAGAAGACAAGTTACACATATAGGACCTTCAATTGTTTCTGTCTTGCTTTAAGGCCATAAGATGTACGAGCATCAAGCCTGTTCCACCATATAATTATGATTGATCCAAATTTCATCTCAGCCTCAATCTCCTGCCTTTGCCTCGTAACTCTTCATGCCCTGACCAATCAAGTTTCTATCAACCTCTGCCTTAAATAGGCATAAAGACGTGGCCTCCACAGCTGCCTGTGGCAAAGTATGCCAGACTCACCACTCTAGCTAAACAAATTCCTCCTCATCTCCATTTAAAAAGTACACCCATTTATTCTGAGGCTGTGTACTCTGGTCTTAGATTGTCCCACCATAAGAAACATCCTCTCCACATTCTCTCTATCAAGGCCTTTCACCATTTGATAGGTTTCAATTAAGTCACCCCTCACTGTTCTGAATTCTTGTGAATACAGACCCAGAGCCATCAAACACTCCTCAAATGACAAGCTATTCAGCCCTGGAATCATTTTTGTGAACCACCTTTGAACTCTCTCCAGTTTCAGTACATCCTTTCTAAGATAAGGTGCCGAAACCTGCTCACAAAACCCCCAACTAAGGTCTCACTAATGCTTTATAAAGTTTCAACATTACATCCTTACTTTTATATTCTAATCCTCTTAAAATGAATGCTAACATCGCACTTGCCTCCTCACCACAGATTCAACCTGCAAATTATCCTTTAGGGAATCCTGCACAAAGACTCTCAAATCCCTTTGCACCTCAGTTTTTTATATTTTCTCTCCATTTAGAAAATAGTCAACCCTTTCATTTATTCTACCAAACTGCTACAGTCCTCTATAACCTCTCTAGTTCCTCAAAACTACCTGCCCCTCCTGTTGCAGATGATATCTTCATATCATTTGCAAACTTTACAACAAAGCCATCATCCAAATCATAAAACGTAAAAAGAATTGGTCACAGCACAGACCCCTGTGGAACACCACTAGTCACCAGCAGCTAGCCAGAAAAGGCTCCCTTTATTCCCACTCTGTCTCCTGCCAATCAACCAGTGCTTTATCCATGCCAGAATCTTTCCTGTAATACCATGGGCTTGTAGCTTGTTAAATAGCCTCATGAGTGGCACCTTGTCAAAGGCCTTCTGAAAATCCAAGTACACAACATCAACTGATCTCATTTGTCTATTCTGCTTGTTATTTCTTCAAAGAATTCCAACCGATTTGTCAGGTTTGATTTTCCCTTGACGAAACCATGCTGACTCCAGCCTATTTTATCATGTGCCTCCAAGTATCCTGAGACCTCACCCTTAATAATCAACAACCACTAAGGTCAGACTAACTGGCTTATCATTTCCTTTCTTCTGCCTCTCTCCCTTCTTGAAGAGTGGAGTGACATTTTCAATTTTCCAGTCTTCCGGAACCATCCCAGAATCTAGTGATTCTTGGAAGATCATTACTAATGCCTCCACAATCACTTCAGCCACTTCTGTCAGACCTCCTGGGGTGTACACCACCTGATCCAGATGACTTATTCACCTTCAGTTCTTCCAGTTTCCCAAGAACCTTCTCTCCAGTTATGGCAACTTGACACACCTCATGCCCCCGACACCTGGAACTACCACCACACTGCTAGTGTTTTCCACAGTGAAGACTGATGCAAAATACTTATTCAGTTCGTCTGCTATTTCACTGTCCCCCATTTCTACCTCTCCCAGCAGCACTTCCAGCAGTCTGATATCCACATCCACTTCTCTTTTACACTTTATGCATCTGAAGAAACTTTTGGTATCTCCTTTTTTCTTACTGGTTAGCTTACTTTCATATTCCAACCTTTAACTTCTTAATGACTTTCTTAGTTGCCTTCTGTTAGTTTTTAAGTTTCCCAATCCTCCAACTTTCCACTAATCTTTGCTCTATTATATGCACTCTCTTTGGTTTTTTTATGTTGCCTTTAACTTCTCTTGTTAGCCACAGTTATGTCATCTTGCCTTGAGAATACTTCTTCCTCTTTGGGATGTATATATCCCATGCCTTCCGAATTGCTTCCAGAAATTCCAGCTATTGCTGCTCTGCCGTCATCCCTGCCAGTGTTCTTTTTCAATCAATTCTGGCCAATTTCTCTCATGCCTCTGTATTCCCTTTACTCTACTGTAATACTATTATGTCTGACTTTAGCTTCTTCTCAAATTTCACTGTGATCACTTTTGCCGAAGGGTTCTTTTACCTTAAGCTCTCTAATCAATTCTAGTTCATTGCACAACACAGACCAGAATACCTGATCCTCTAGTGAGGTCAACCATAAGCTGCTCTAAAAAGCCATCTTATCGACACTCTAGAATCTCCCCCTTCTGGAATTCAGTACCAACCTGATTTTCCCAATCTACTTGCATATTAAAGTCCCCCATGACTGTTGTAACATTGCTGTTTTAGTATGCACTTTCTGTCTCCCATTGTAATTTGAAGACAACATCATTACTATTGTTTGGGGGTTTGTATACAACTTCCATCAGGGTCTTTTTATCTATGCAGTTCCTTAGCTGCACCTACAATAATTCAATGCCTTCCGACTCCATGTTAAGCATTACTAAAACACAATCCAAACCTCTGCTGTTCTGTGTGGAGTTTGCATGCTCTTTCTTTGATTGCATCAGTTTCTCTGGGCACACCAGTATCCTCCTACATCCCAAAGGCATGCAAGTTACCAGATTCATTGACCAAATTGCTCCTAGTGTGTAGATGACTGGCAAAATCTGATGGATCCAATGAGAATGTGAGGGCAAAATGAGATTAATGTAGAGTTAGTACAAATGGATGGCAGATGGTTGGTGTTGTCTTGGTGGGCTGAGAGGCCTGCTTCTGTGCTGTAAACTTCTATGATTCTAAGGAAAGTACGGTACATGTTTAACTGGGAACTAGTTGACATCAGCAAGCAGAGGACTAATAGGAGGAAACAGGTCATGGTTGAAAATGAGGCAGAGATATGGTACTTGTCCAAGCTTTGGAAGACAGAAGAAGAGGTCAGCCATGAGTTTATTTTGGACTTGTCAAGTCTAGAGGTAAACCATCTGCTTTTAGCCCTCATTAAGCTAAGATACAGGAGGATCAGAACAATATTATCAGGTTGAAAACAGACTTCATTGTCATGTTTCCAGTGGATCCACTGTGCTGAAATTAGGTACAATATGATGAAAAGATATTGTTTAGAGTTTATGTTCAGGAATTTTATTTCCAGGGAAAATTTTATTGTCTCCTTGGACACAGTGTACATCAAAAACTTAAATGCTAATTATGATACATCCAAATGATTCTTCAATAAACCACCCTCTATTAAGAATTGGAAATGTAGCTACCGACATTTGATTGCACAACTTTCAGCTTATATTCACAATTTCTCAAGTTAAAAGAAACCCATGTCGGCATACCTAAGAGGTATACAGCATCAAGGCTGGGGCTGAAAAGCAGCAAGCTTGTGGAAAAAGTCACCTATAACAAAGGTTATATCCACCTTCCATTGCCCAAGGAAGGGCCTCAACCTGAAACATCAACTCTTTATTCCTTTCCATAGATGCTGCCTGACCTGCTGTGTTCCTCCAGCATTGTGTGTGTGTTAACTCTGGATTTCCAGCATCTGCAGAATCTCTTTTACCTAGTTCTTATTTACCCAGGTGGATGCAACATTTAAGAAAAAAACTTGAAACTATTAATACTGCTTGAGCAACTTGCATATCCACCTCAAGCTAAATATATACTATCCTCAACCAGGAACAGCGAAGGTCATCACTTCCAAATTTTCCCTCAAATAAACCATAGTAATTTAGAATGAAAAATTAACCAAAAAAATCTTTCAACAAACCTATTTTCAGATGAAGTACCTTTATTAGCAAAATGTTTCACCAAACTTAACTCATAATATTAGATGCTGACTAATTGGTATAGCTGCAGTATTTTTATTGTTACGTATTTTAAATACCAATATTTGAGATTTTCTTATTGCATCCTTGATTAATAAACTTGATTTTCAAACAATTGTTCACAGTACATTTCTTCTCCATCTTATCTGTTACTACTCTGCCTTCCAAAGCAAAAAAAGTTACTAAAACACAATTTATGTTTAGGTACACTAAAGTATGAAAATCAGTTAAGTATTTTGTTCACATTAGCAGGATTCCAGCGAGTGGATTTAACAAGATGTTTTTGCTCACAGAACAGCCACTCGCTGGATGTTTTTTTGTTTTTGGAACCGTTCTTTGTAAACTCCGGAGTCTGTTGTGCGTAAAAATCCCAGGAGATCAGCAGTTTCTGAGATACTCAAATCACGCTGGGTGGCACCTAATTAATTAGCTTGTTTATTTCGGCTTTTTTCTTGAAGATGTGCTGGACACACTCCAGCTAGCACTGCACCACAATATCTAACACTCTAGTACCCCAGAACTGGGTGTTTTTTTAACAAATACAGTCAACTACGAAGACCACTGAGTCTTATTCCACCAATATGTTCATTTTCCTGAGTTTACCATAAACATGGGAATACTTTGATATCTGAACCTTCTTTTAAAAAATTCTGTAAAAATAATGGTAATGATTTCTCTCACAAAATCAGTGAGAGGATCTGTGCTGCGTCTATTGTTATTTGTCATCTATATCAATGATCTGGATGATAATGTGGTAAGTTGGATCAGCAAATTTGATGATGATACAAAGATTGGAGGTGTAGTAGACAGTGAGGAAGGTTTTCAGAGCCTGCAGAGGGATTTGGACCAGCTGGAAAAATGGGCTGAAAAATAGCAGATGGAGTTTAATACAGACAAGTGTGAGGTATTGCACTTTGGAAGGACAAACCAAGGTAGAACATACAAGGTAAATGGTAGGGCACTGAGGAGTGCAGTAGAACAGCGGGATCTGGGAATACAGATACAAAATTCCCTAAAAGTGACGTCACAGGTAGATAGGGTCATAAAGAGAGCTTTTGGTGCATTGGCCTTTATAAATCAAAGTATTGAGTATAAGAGTTGGAATGTTATGGTGAGGTTGTATAAGGCATTGGTGAGGCCGAATTTGGAGTATTGTGTACAGTTTTGTTCACCAAATTACAGGAAGGATATTAATAAGGTTGAAAGAGTGCAGAGAAGGTTTACAAGGATGTTGCTGGGACTTGAGAAACTCAGTTACAGAGAAAGGTTGAATAGGTTAGAACTTTATTCCCTGGAGCGTAGAAGAATGAGGGGAGATTTGATAGAGGTATATAAAATTATGATGGGTATAAATAGAGTGAATGCAAGCAGGCTTTTTCCACTGAGGCTAGGGGAGAAAAAAACCAGAGGACATGGGTTACGGGTGAAGGGGGAGAAGTTTAAAGAGAACATTGGGGGGGCTTCTTCACACAGAGAGTGGTGGGAGTATGGAATGAGCTGCCAGATGAAGTGGTAAACGGAGGCTCACTTTTAACATTTAAGAAAAACTTGGACAGGTACATGTATGAGAGGTGTATGAAGGGATATGGTCCAGGTGCAGGACAGTGGGACTCGGCAGAAAAATGGTTCGGTACAGCCAAGTGCCAAAGGGCCTGTTTCTGTGCTGTAATGTTCTATGGTAAATGGGCAAGACCCTCAATTCATTAGCACAGATAATGAAATCATTAACTGAGATAAACTGCACCATTTCATGGTACACATTTTCTATTAATATCACAAAGATAGATATTGACATGTTAACTTACTTACAAATAAAAAATTGAAAATTCTTCTGATTTTTGATGTATGATTCTGGCAAAGGATAACCAAAGACCAAAGTATTACAACAAAAAAAATTCACTGAGAGATTGGCTGTTGGATGGGAACATCTGTCTGTTTCACAAGTTCGATAAAGTATAATATAAAAAGTTCTGCATTTAATAACTATGCTCCAATGAATGCACCTTGTCATGAACATAGAAAGTTTGGTTACTCTTAAAAATCCATATAATAACAAATAAAATGCAATTATAAGGACAACTTTTGAATCAAGGAAAGGATTTTAGCTTTTATGTGCTATTTTATGATGAAAAATGGACGATGGTTTCATATTAAATTAGCTACAAAGTTGTCTGGCTTACAGTGACATGGAAACTATGCATGATATAACAACAAACAGAAATTCATATTCTATGTGTAAATGCACTTGTTATTAATATGCTAGCATAAAATTGACCTGTAAATGCAAAAAAACTAGGGAAATTGTGGGTTTTATTTGTTTATAACCTATCCTAGTTAAAATCACTTTTGTTAGCATAAATTATTTGCCACTACTGCAAAATCCAGCAATGACATTGAGCAGGACTACTACTTACAAATCTTGTCCCTGCACAACAAAAAACAACTTTTTTCATAATACCTGCTCTTATATTTTTTTAAAAAAGTAACCAACTCAATCCCTCTTCATTTTTTCCCCATTGGAACTTGTTTCTAGATTTCTGCTGCACCCAAATTATCATAATTTTCTTTACAAGTTAAAACAATGACTCAGAGGTATCCTGCTTAGGGATAGCTGTCAGAGAATGATGGCTTGCATTTAAGCAGTGGCAGGTTTGTTCAGGGCTCCAGATAAAAAGACACTCCACAGTTCAATGCTGATTTGACTGGTAGCATAATTTTCTTAGACTATTTGCAGATGCAGGGAGTTATCAATCCGAACAGACACACAATCCAGGTCTAGTGTCACTTCTCCTCATTATGTTAATGGTTAATACATGCAAATGAAAACATTCCAGCAATTTGATTCCTTTGGAGATAGTTTGCATATTGTCTTAACCATAATGACAGCACACTTTTTTCAGTGTCGATTAATGCAAGGGTAGTTAGTTCATTTTTATCTGCAAGGGTTCACTTCTGCAGCTATCGGAATGTTGCTACATTTTTTGGACTAATTATGATTCAGGTACCATAAGCAGATTTTTTACGCTATTGGTGTTTTTCTTAATTAAGAAACAAATGAATTCTCCTCAGCACAGCCAGAACAACAGGATGTGATGCCAGAGGCCAGGCACATATTTCTTAATTGAAGTCACTTCATTGTCAGTTTTTTTAATGAAGGCACAATCTAAATGGATATCAAAAAAAGCTGCTGGAAAAAATCCAGCTTTTTTATATAAAAAAAGAAAAAGAAAGATAATGAGCTGGAAACAGATACTAGTTGGCAACCTCAGAGTTACACCTACAATTCTGACTAATGTAACCTAGTTCTTATCAGCAAGAATGTGAGTGACTTAACATTGCAGAATGACAATAACTTCATTAATTCTTCACCCACTGAGTTCACCCTACGTTTGGAACTTTATTCCATCAATCTTTGATGCTCTAACCTCCCAAATGGCAATGTCTGGGGATGGAGGAAGAGGGAAGGCTGCATAACAAGCAGAGATGGAAATATCACCCTTTGATTATGCTACCATTCCAAAGATTGTCACACGTGACAGTGTTCTCAAAACCCCTTTTTACTCCTGGCAACTGCTTCTTGTACTTGATCACAAAAGGGGAAGGTGTTAGGAGTAAAAAAAGAACAGAAAACCCAGGCAGTGCCAGCCCAGTGCTGCCTGACACCGAGCAGATAATGACCTTTTTGTCCTTCAGGTTTGCCTACCAGGCCCCACTCTATCACAGAAGTGAAATCATCTGATTCCAAACTAACTGACAACTGCTTCTGATGGTGGCAAGCCAGACATCAATCAATCAGTTTTTATCAAAG
Source organism: Mobula birostris (assembly GCF_030028105.1). NCBI lineage: Eukaryota > Metazoa > Chordata > Chondrichthyes > Myliobatiformes > Myliobatidae > Mobula > Mobula birostris. The sequence goes on from NC_092370.1 coordinate 147,524,867, forward strand.
CCGGTCTCAGTTTTTCAGTTTTGCTCATCTTATCATCTGACCCAGTTGTAGCCAGGCCTCAGAAGCTTAAAGAACTTGATGTGAAATATGCATCTGTTTGTCTGAGATTCATTTTTTCTCTCTCTCTCTGTGAATGGAGAAAACAGTTTTTGCAAATGGTTAATGCTGTCTTAAGAATTATTATGGCCCCAGTTTTCTTATTTATTGCACTATTAAAATAACAAAAGAAGTGGCAAGAGTCTAACTCACTTCACAAAACTGGAGATCAAGTGAGGCTAAGTTTACATAGACTTGTGGAGTAGTGCCTAAATTAAGGCAAAAGCCTTTCTCACAAATTTGTAAGCATTCCAGTAATAATTTTTAGGCTATCCCCTGGCAAAATTTGCTTACTATTATGTACTTACTGTTAGCTGGGGAAGTAGTAATGAAGATTGTTTAGTTAGTAGTCATACTACTTCCAACTTTCCATAAGGTAGTGTGAATTTGTTCGCTTCATTTCCATACCCAGGAATAAATATAGATATATTAAGGAAAGTTACAGTAAATTCACATAACAATTGCTAACAGTACGTTGGGGAATTGTTCAATGTGGTGTTAGTCATAATAGAATGTACACAATAGCTATCTGCTTACAATCTCATTCAGATTACAAGTTCAGAATCTAGCAAAAACACCTTGCAGTCACTGGGAAACTGATCTTTCCCTATAAGTGCAGTTTTAGTAGCAGTTAAACACAAAGAAAACCAGTTCACTTTGGTTAAGTTTGAGCAGAAAAAAAACACCATCTGCCAGGGTATGTGGAACTAAAGGTATTGCCAAATAGAAGAAAAAAGTGTATAAAGTTTAGATTAATGAAAGTGTCTGAGCTTCAAAATGAAACCCCACCAGTTCAATTGCATCACAGATCTTCAGGAAAGAAACTAAACATTCACATAATTCAAACAAAGCTAAGGCAGTCAATCTCAGCTTAATTCTGAACCAATGCTCTACCTTAATTAATAATGTCAGTTTTAATTTAAAATATGTCTCAACTATTTCAAGCTCAACACTCCAGAAGCCAAAAATCTTTAATTAGAGCCAAAAGCTGATGCTTAGAATTTGCTGTTTCCTTCATTAGGTGCACAGAACTTTTTAAAAATTGTATCATTTCTCCTATTTTCTCTCCAAATATCTGCATATATGTGTACAAGATTCAGGGAATTTTCACCAAAAGGTTAGATACTCTTTAAATTTTAGAATTGTTACTTTTAATGCTTTCTATTTACAACCCAATTATAATCAAATGAACTATGTCCCTAACCCCCACACAAAAAAAATCTTAAAACT